>NW_027175943.1:14304144-14389144 GCF_023055335.1 Clinocottus analis | reverse complement strand
ATGAATTAACACAACAGAACAGTAACTGATTAAGAGTTAATGCGTTTTTCTTACAACAATTTGTTTGAGCTTTTAGTTTCGTGTGACACATTTGAGCGTAACATGTTGGATGACCGTTTCTTTCCTGTGTGTGTGTGTGTGTGTGTGTGTGTGTGTGTGTGTGTGTGTGTGTGTGTGTGTGTGTGTGTGTGTGCAGGGTCTCAGGGTGTGTTCTGCGAGGTGCAGCCCACAGACCGTCACCGGCTGGAGTTCTTGACCAAACTGGGCTTCCTGGAGATCCTCAGAGGAGAAGCCAGGAGCAGAGAGGGGGTGGTGCTGGGGAGGCTGCTCTGAACACACACACACACACACACACACACACACACACACACACACACAGAAAGATGTTACAAGTACAAGATGTCCAGTCCTGCATAGAGACACAGAGTCTACTTTTCTGTCTTTCTTTCTGTCTTTTTAAAGGGACATTCCTCTGCGTCTGTGTGGCAGCAGAAGCAGAGATGCACCCTGAGCTTTCTGTCTGAAGGATTTACAAACTACAGAATAAGATTTGAGTTCAAACCTTCCTCAGAGCCGTGCTCATCTTCCTCAGATTCAAACCCCCGGCTCCGGATGACAGTGATTCACATGACAGCAGATAGTTTGAGGTGGGAGCAGAGCAGTAGAGCGCAGTCGCTGTGTTTCCTTCAAGTACTTTGCATTTTAGAACAACACTTCAAACACGTGACGAGAGCCGTATGGAGCTCCTCACCTCACTGTCCAAAAGAAAACATGCATGAAGTTCACTTCTTTAAATGAACATAGAAGAACCTCCTCTGGGAGAAGCTGCCAGTCGATCTGGTGCTCTGCTCCCTCCCCTCACGAGCCGTACTGTTGTTCTGACACGATGTTGGGTTCTGGTCCTGCTGGGTAGCTGACAGGATGTTGGGTTCTGGTCCTGCTGGGTAACTAACAGGATGTTGGGTTCTGGTCCTGCTGGGTAGCTGACAGGATGTTGGGTTCTGGTCCTGCTGGGTAGCTGACAGGATGTTGGGTTCTGGTCCTGCTGGGTTACTAACAGGATGTTGGGTTCTGGTCCTGCTGGGTAGCTGACAGGATGTTGGGTTCTGGTCCTGCTGGGTTACTAACAGGATGTTGGGTTCTGGTCCTGCTGGGTAGCTGACAGGATGTTGGGTTCTGGTCCTGCTGGGTTACTAACAGGATGTTGGGTTCTGGTCCTGCTGGGTAGCTGACAGGATGTTGGGTTCTGGTCCTGCTGGGTAACTGACAGGATGTTGGGTTCTGGTCCTGCTGGGTAGCTGACAGGATGTTGGGTTCTGGTCCTGCTGGGTTACTAACAGGATGTTGGGTTCTGGTCCTGCTGGGTAGCTGACAGGATGTTGGGTTCTGGTCCTGCTGGGTTACTGACAGGATGTTGGGTTCTGGTCCTGCTGGGTAGCTAACAGGATGTTGGGTTCTGGTCCTGCTGGGTTACTGACAGGATGTTGGGTTCTGGTCCTGCTGGGTAGCTGACAGGATGTTGGGTTCTGGTCCTGCTGGGTTACTGACAGGATGTTGGGTTCTGGTCCTGCTGGGTAGCTGACAGGATGTTGGGTTCTGGTCCTGCTGGGTTACTGACAGGATGTTGGGTTCTGGTCCTGCTGGGTAGCTAACAGGATGTTGGGTTCTGGTCCTGCTGGGTTACTGACAGGATGTTGGGTTCTGGTCCTGCTGGGTTACTGACAGGATGTTGGGTTCTGGTCCTGCTGGGTTACTGACAGGATGTTGGGTTCTGGTCCTGCTGGGTTACTAACAGGATGTTGGGTTCTGGTCCTGCTGGGTAGCTGACAGGATGTTGGGTTCTGGTCCTGCTGGGTTACTGACAGGATGTTGGGTTCTGGTCCTGCTGGGTTACTAACAGGATGTTGGGTTCTGGTCCTGCTGGGTAGCTGACAGGATGTTGGGTTCTGGTCCTGCTGGGTTACTAACAGGATGTTGGGTTCTGGTCCTGCTGGGTAGCTGACAGGATGTTGGGTTCTGGTCCTGCTGGGTTACTAACAGGATGTTGGGTTCTGGTCCTGCTGGGTTACTAACAGGATGTTGGGTTCTGGTCCTGCTGGGTTACTGACAGGATGTTGGGTTCTGGTCCTGCTGGGTTACTGACAGGATGTTGGGTTCTGGTCCTGCTGGGTTACTAACAGGATGTTGGGTTCTGGTCCTGCTGGGTAGCTGACAGGATGTTGGGTTCTGGTCCTGCTGGGTTACTGACAGGATGTTGGGTTCTGGTCCTGCTGGGTTACTAACAGGATGTTGGGTTCTGGTCCTGCTGGGTAGCTGACAGGATGTTGGGTTCTGGTCCTGCTGGGTTACTAACAGGATGTTGGGTTCTGGTCCTGCTGGGTAGCTGACAGGATGTTGGGTTCTGGTCCTGCTGGGTTACTAACAGGATGTTGGGTTCTGGTCCTGCTGGGTTACTAACAGGATGTTGGGTTCTGGTCCTGCTGGGTAGCTGACAGGATGTTGGGTTCTGGTCCTGCTGGGTTACTAACAGGATGTAGGGTTCTGGTCCTGCTGGGTTACTGACAGGATGTTGGGTTCTGGTCCTGCTGGGTAGCTAACAGGATGTTGGGTTCTGGTCCTGCTGGGTAGCTGACAGGATGTTGGGTTCTGGTCCTGCTGGGTAGCTGACAGGATGTTGGGTTCTGGTCCTGCTGGGTAGCTGACAGGATGTTGGGTTCTGGTCCTGCTGGGTAGCTGACAGGATGTTGGGTTCTGGTCCTGCTGGGTAGCTGACAGGATGTTGGGTTCTGGTCCTGCTGGGTTACTAACAGGATGTTGGGTTCTGGTCCTGCTGGGTTACTGGTCTGCAGCCAGCAGACGGGTCTCTGTTTACACTTGATTAGTTTAGATGATTGTTTACATGCATGAAGAACAAAGCGCTCACGGAGGAGGATCACGTGTATACTGACACCAACACACATTTATTATTTCAGTGGAAAACTGGAACAAATCGACGTTATTGAAGGTTTTCATATTGATCATTATCGCTCATTATCGCTGCAAAGAAAACACAAGAAGATGTGAGTGCATGCACGCTGACAGTGATCAGAAAAACAAATGAAACATGAAATATTCATCAAAATTGTGCATGAAAACCATCAGATGCATAAGGTACATTACACACACACACACACACACACACACACACACACACACACACACACACACTGTCTGTTTGCACTGGGTTCAACTGGATGGAATAGACACTCCCTGATTTCATTGTTAAACACTGCATGTGTGAGTGTGTGTGTGTGTGCGTGTGTGTGTGTGTGTGTGTGTGTGTGTGTGAGTGTGTGAACAAGAGCACTCACAGTCGACTCTTCAACTGAAAGTAGAACTACGAATGTTCATTGTTTTTGTAAAGCAGGTTAAAAGACACAAGTACTGTTTGTGCACGTATTTATATTTCTACTGCTTCTTTTTTTATTGTCATGCTTGATCAATCACAGGCTGAGCGTCACCTTCGTGTCATCTGGATCAAACCGCATCACGTGTCTGTGATCAAACACTATTTAGACTAAAGAGTCCTGAAAGCACAGAGATAAACTTGCATGACTAAAGCAACATTTTAGAGGACGTTGTTGTTTGTGGAAGAATGTTACTTCACCTGTATGAAGAAATAAATAATACGTTTTAATATTTCAATGTTTAATATGTGTAACGTGTGTGTGTTTGGGATGAAAGATGAATATTCATAATCTACACAGGCAGTCTGAAGACCTTTATGATTAAAAGTGTGATTAAAGTGGATGAAAGGACTCAGATCTGGCTGCAAGATTCTTTTGCTCTGTCGCGTTTCTGCAAGTTTCTTTTCAGCATCTTCATGTCTTTGCTGCTGTATTCGCAGCCTCATGAGCTCCACAAGCAATGAACATCAAACACACCTGAACCAGAACTCTGGACCGGATGTTTGAGAGTTGAAGAAAAGAAGACATCACATAACTCCAATATCCTTTGATGGATTTATTTGGGTTGTACACTTAATTTCATTCTGATGCAAAAGTTTAATTTCACAATTTATTGTCAGAAAGTATTGTTCAGGAAAACAGATTTAAGAAAACAAACAAATCACTTGAGTTGCCTTCATGTTTGACTTTAGCAGAAGTATTGAGGTTTATGTTGATTTATTTTGCATTCAAACATTGTTTCTACTTCACACATTGTATAATAACAAGTTCAAATGAATCCATGGTTTGAAGACAAAGAAATAAAGACCAACAGATGCAACATCAGAGACACAGTAGAGACGTTGACTGACATGGACGTCACTGTTGAGCTTGATACTCCTCAAAGGCTTTGAGACAATTCTTAGTGTATCCATGTTCTGCTTCCAGTTCAGCTAAACCTGCATCAAACCTCTCGGTCTGCTCATGGACCCAGGTGTTGGTGTGCTCCATGACGCTCTTGGCTCTGTCCAGAACTTCCTTTATTGGCCCGATGTCTTCAGGTGACGCTTTCACGAATTTCTCCAGCAATGCCATCATTGGTTCACTGAACCCTTCATACACATCCATGAGCTCTGAAAACGTGGCCATTCTTGCCTGAAGGGGGACATTAAAACCAGTTACTGACATGGCGTCATGAACAACAGTTCTCTCCTCACAGACGTTGCTCTAAGCTCTTTGTGAGGAAACTGACTGACTCACCTTCATCTTCTCGATGTTCTGATCCACTTTCTGAATGTCTGCTTTGAGATTCTTCTGCAAAGCGTGAGAATCAAGCAGCAGTTACATGTGTGGACATAACAGCCTCAGCATGACAGCAGCTCTGGCAGATCTGCTCATATGACTGCACATAGAAACATGCAGGACAAACAGGAAGTTGGTGCAAATACATGAGGAGTCACAGCAATATAATTACCAGGTTGTCTGACTGTGAGCTTGCGAGGCAAAGCAGACACAGCAGAGTGAAGAGGAAGTACAGGCCACCAGCCACTCTGCTCCCTGACAAGGCTGCTGCTGCCATCACTGGTCTGCAACAGCATTGAGGAAGACGAACACATGTACATGTGCACAGTATGAAGCATCTGACAGTGAGTTGTAGTTTCTGATCTTACCTGAGACGTTAATGGACGATGAGCTGCAGTCTGGTGGGATGGGTAGAAAAGATGATGAGATGACACCCTGCTCACTGCTTTATATACTCCTGGTGGCTCCTCCCCCTTTTAGGGTGCTCTTCTACTTCAGGCCGTTTCCTTAAGTTTCACTTTTACAGAAAAAAGGATCTGCAAATTATTATCACAGGAATATTTTACTATAGTCTGTGATTAAAAAAACTATTTGTTTAATACGAGACGATTATTTTCATGTCAAAATAAAAGAATGAACAAAATATTCGTATTTACAGTCTTCTATGATGCAAACACATAGAAGGGTAATGTTAGAAGAACAATAATTAATCAATATATTAATAATTAAACCCTGGATATGTTGGCAACAGTAGAGACTGCAGACAGTTTAATACTCATGTATATATGTACACATGAAGAATCAACCTTTTAATTAATCGTTACATTGTTTAATGCAACACAGTTGGTCTTAACCCTGCGATGGAACATGGTTTAACTCTGTATCTCTTCAATATATATGTATGTGTGTGTGTGTGTGTGTGTGTGTGTGTGTGTGTGTGTGTGTGTGTGTGTGTGTGTGTGTGTGTGTGTGTGTGTGTGTGTGTGTGTGTGTGTGTATTTCCATCTTATTGTGCTGTTTCTTGAGTGAACACAGAGCGGAGCCTGCATGAGGAGACCAGAGTAAAGGTTACCTTCTACCAGCAGATGGCAGTATGTATGTAAACTCATGGATATATGAGTTTAGTATGTATGTATGTATGTATGTATGTATGTATGTATGTATGTATGTATGTATGTATGTATGTATGTATGTATGTATGTATGTATGTATGTATGTATGTATGTATGTATGTATGTATGTATGTATGTATGTATGTATGTATGTATGTATGTATGTATGTATGTATGTATGTATGTATGTATGTATGTATGTATGTATGTATGTATGTATGTATGTATGTATGTATGTATGTATGTATGTATGTATGTATGTATGTATGTATGTATGTATGTATGTATGTATGTATGTATGTATGTATGTATGTATGTATGTATGTATGTATGTATGTATGTATGTATGTATGTATGTATGTATGTATGTATGTATGTATGTATGTATGTATGTATGTATGTATGTATGTATGTATGTATGTATGTATGTATGTATGTATGTATGTATGTATGTATGTATGTATGTATGTATGTATGTATGTATGTATGTATGTATGTATGTATGTATGTATGTATGTATGTATGTATGTATGTATGTATGTATGTATGTATGTATGTATGTATGTATGTATGTATGTATGTATGTATGTATGTATGTATGTATGTATGTATGTATGTATGTATGTATGTATGTATGTATGTATGTATGTAAACCATACGTTTAGCTCCAGTTACCTGTGTCTTTGTTAATTAACTGCTTATTGCTACAGATGTATTTCATACTGTGTATTTTTGTTTTGTTTTATTTGTGTCATTTTAGAACCAAACATTCCTCCATGGAAGAGTGAGCATGTGTTCATCACGATGCAATAAATAATGACAAAATAAACAGACTGTTGTTTTATTATTACCTGTGCTTCACATTTGTACCTTCATTACATCATCACTGCGACTGTCATACTCATTCAACATCCAACCTGGTCTCTTATAACTGCTGTCAGTGTGTTCGCCCTCTTGTGGTTACAGATGACTTTATGAGTTATTGAATCAGACTGAAACATGGAGAGCAGCTACTCTCTGCTTTAAGATGTCTCACATAGTGTATAGTAGTTGAATGATTGTTCACTGTTGTTCCCTGTTTTTAACTGTATGTCTATTGCTGTGCATGCACATGTAGATAAGTTATATTTGTGGAGGAAAAAGTGCATCTGTATTTTAATTTCAACTTTAGTGCATGAAATTAAAAAATGCTTTTCCTCACTGTCAGTAACTAATATACGTTTTGCAAGGTGTTGTGGCCCAACCTCCTCAAGTATATAAGGTTATACAACGTTAATACGTTTCTTTAATACCTGTTGTTCTTTTTCTATGACTTTGAAAGTGTAAAGTTACTATGTGTGTCAACATAAGCTCTGTTTAGCTCCTTTAGTGACTGTAGGACCTGCAGAGAATTCAGTCTATTTAGACGCGCACACGCACACGCACACACGCACACACACACAGCACCGCCCTGCCAGTGTACTGTCCAATGGAAGATGGATGAACCAGGACACTCGGCTTAAAACTGCTGCGCGCGCACTTTATACTTTCATTATTACTAAACAGGGAAAGGTCAATCAAACCACATCTCAATGTAGCTCGTTTTATCAAGTTAATCTCGCGAGAGTTGTTTGTCGACCGACGATAAACCGTGAAGAAGAAGAACTTCGCGAGATTCAAAGCGCAAACGAAAGCGTCCACATTCCCGATCGTTCTTGAACGCGTTGTGAAAGGAGACACCTGTGGTTGACGGAATAAATTAAAGACAGAGTGGAGTAAGTAAAGCATTTAATATTTTAAAGTTACTTTTAAGTTGAGGTTAAAAAATGAATCGGGAACCAAAACTTCGAGTTGTCAAACACCTTTAAAACTGAACTCGGTTGATGAAGCTGTTGCAGTTTAACACGTCTAGGTTAGCTAGCTAGCTAGCGTTAGCTTCAACTGCCTAAGTTCAACTGGTAAGTAACGTTATGTGATTTATTTTAAAGACTGAGGCCAGTTTATTACTGTGTTATCTTAACTCTTAACCAACACTAAATAATTAACTAGTGTTATCAGCATTTAAAGTGTCTTAGTCCCCATTAAAGTTCCTAGTTGTGGCCAAGAAGTCTTGTAATGTTAACTAACATTAGTAGCACGGTTAGCTATTTAGCTAACTTTAGCTTCAACTTCCTAAGTTCAACTGGTAAGTAACGTTATGTGTTATAATTTATTGCTTATATGTATTTTTTAAAGACTGAGGCTAGTTTACTAGTGTGCTGTCTTAACTCTCAACTAACACTAAATAATTAACTAAGCATTTAGAGTGTCTTAGCCACCATTAAAGTTACTAGTAATGGCCAAGAAGTCCTGTAATGTTAACTTAACATTAGTAGCACCACCTAGCTGCGGTATGCCTTCGTGTTTCAAGAGTAAATTGACATGTCCCTCTCACTGTGTCTGAATGAAAACAGACGTTTTTTAATTATGTTTCAGGAGATGATGAACTGTGTGAGCCACCAGCAAGCCAGCCAGCTGCTGCACAACAAGTGTGTTGTGGTGCTGGGGGACTCCAGTGAGTAGCAACCGAAGTTATCAGAAAATATTTATTTTAAGCCCATTTCATAGTAAAAAAAAAAAAGCATCATGGCTCTTAAATTGCCTGCATGTTAATTCAATCATTTAGCGTTGCGAGTGCATGTTTAATGCTGTCTGTATTGCACCACAGTTCAGAGGGGTGTGTATAAGGACCTGGTTCTGCTCTTGCAGAAGGAAAAGTATCTGACCAACAGTCAACTGAAGTGCAAGGCAAGTGTTCACGTTAACAAATAGATAACACAACGGTTTTGTTTAAAGAGGCGATCCTTCAGATTTCAGTCCTGGTTGCTTTAGATTGCCTATAGAGTGAATACAAAGGAATGGTGCTTAGAGTTTAGCAGTCTGGACAATACATGAACCAAGTATGAAATCCTATAGTCACCATTTTTGGTGTGTCAACAGTGGAAACTGTAAGACATTGTTTTCCCCTGGGAATATCATTACAGATGGTTTGTAATACTGCAAAAATACAAATATTGCAATACTTTCATCGGTGGGATAAAGGCTCGATCGTCATTGTGTTACCTTCTTTGGCAGCAGACACACGCTGACAACTATTTAAATGAACATCTTTGTGATCACTACTTTAATATCATTATGATTACAAGCTGTGATCTTGGAAACTACAACATCTCAACTTGGAACATCACTAGACTTGTTTAACTTGCTCCTGTGACTCTCCCACTGAACAACTGTGCCAGCACACTTGGTATTGTGGTACTCAATGGTTTTATTTAGGTCATCACTCCATGCCCGCCTAGTCGTAGCGCTTGTGGTCTTCACCGGACTGTGTCTCTGGCGGTCTTGTAGACTGTGACTCGGCCCTTTATCCCTACTGCTGTTCATGACGGGGAGAAACACAATTAGTCACAGCTGAAGACAGCTAGGCCTCTTCTGACACTGCTCCCTGAGCCCAAACCACACGCCACAACTTCTCAGAGCATACTTTATTCAAATGCATTTCTTTTTCCCCGTGCTGGTAGCGTGTGTATCCCTCCTGCTGTTTTCCTGTCTCACCCATGTTTTTCTCTTTCAGGGAGAGCAGAGTTTTGAGCAGGACAGCCTGGTGGAAGGAGGCTCTTTGAACAGAATGCATAATGGGACCGGGTACAAGGAGGTTCGCCAGTTCCAGTCCGCCCACCATCTAGTCCGCTTCTACTTTGTGACGCGGGTTTACTCTCCCTACATGCAAAGCATCTTGGAGGACCTTCGCACGGGGTTGAAACCTGATGTTATCATCTTCAACTCCTGTGTTTGGGATATTTCCAGGTGGGTGGGTGAAGGAGTAACTAGCAGCTCGATTTTATAAAAGGTTTGCCTGATCTGTTCCCTGGTTGAAGGTGTCACTGAACTCTTTGTTTGTTTATAGGGATTCTGTCATCGCTTGTTTACTTGCATCTGTTTTGTAGATACAACTCCAGTGGGCTAAATGACTATAGGGAGAACCTCCACACATTTTTTGCTGAGCTGAAGGGGATTTTGCCTCAGGAAACGCTGGCCATATGGAACCTCACCATGCCCTTAGGAGAGACCATCACAGGCGGTTTCCTGGTGCCAGAGGTACAGCGTCGCCAAACGCCTGCAACATAAGTGGAAACTTGATCTTGTTGGTCAAAGTCTTTAGAAAAAATAGTATTTCACCTTACTGGGAATCAAGTAATCAATACTGAGGCATACGTTCTTTCAATCTGCAGTGATTGTCCTCCGAAGCAGCTGTCATGTCAATGTGACGGGTGGACAAACTGAACTCAAGAAAATTACATTTTTATTCATCATGTAATATTATATTTGTCTCTATTCAGTCAAAGCGGCCATTTTAAAGTGAAACTTGGATGATAATGGATGAAGTTAAAATGTTCACAACAAACACACAGCAGGAGAATCGTGGAGTTCAAACTAGTCACTAAAGTGAGTTGCATTTCTATAACTGAAAGGTTGTCTAGAGACCATAGTCATGTGTAAAAGTAGTTTATACCTCTTTTTTTTTTCTCCACACTGTCTGAAGGATAAGAATCTTTGTTCTGACTGCTTTTCCAGCCTCAAAACATTTTCCTCTTCTCCTCCCTGGCCTCAGATTGAGCACAAAGTTGCTCACCTGCGTTACGATGTGATTGAGGCCAACTTCTTCAGCGGTACTCTGGCTGATGCCTATGGGATGGACGTGTTGGACCTCCACTTCCAGTTCCGCTTTTCTCTGCAACATCGAACTCGGGACGGCGTCCACTGGAACGCCCTCGCCCACCGCAAGATAACCTCCCTGCTGCTGGAGCACTCTGCACAGGCCTGGGGTGTTATGCCACTGACTGTTCAGGGTAAGGAGGAATATCACACACACACACACACACACACGCACACACAGCAATAGGCCTATTGCAATAATGGGATCATAGTGTTTTTCTACACCATTTGTTGTCCACAACATTTCAGAATTCACTCATTAGAATTTGAAGGTGAAAGGTCAATGTGACTTTATGGCAACGTGACTGTAGTGGAGACGTACTGCAACCCTGTGATTTATGAATAATGCATTTAATTAGGTTGACGTGTTCCTTATCTTAGAGCCGACTCAGAATGCTGCTGTGCTGCCGGTCATTGCAGATTACAAACCTGCAGGTAAGACGGATGATGTGGTTTAGATTACTTTGATTTTGTTTGATTTAAAGAGCTAGCAAATATGGGTCAAATCTCTTTTTGATGATCTTTATGGACTGGACATTACGAGGTGTTTAGGTCTGCCAGCTTCACTCTAATTGCAGAACTTGTCTGTCATCTTGAGGCATCAACAATTAAATGTCAGGTTCTTGCAGCAGAAGTGATTTTAGAAAACAGTCCGTCTCTAACGCCACCCTGACCTTCCTCTTACAGAGCGACGCCCATCAAGTCGAAACTACAGCTTCAGAGAAGACTTCTCCAACGATTCCCTGCCTCCTACTTTCTTTACCAATCTGCAGCCAATTGCATATCTCCTACCAACACCCGTCCTGAGAAATGGCAAGTGTTTGAGAATAATGCATCGGTGTGTCTTTGAGCTGCCACGTCTGCTTTTAAAGCCTATTTACATTTCCTTCATGTTCCACAGAGTTCCACTCCCACCACCTACAGAACGTGATGAGGAGGCAACATGTCAGACGCCACTACGCTCCATACGTCCATCCCAATCACAGCCAATATGTCCAACATGTCCACTACGGCCACCATGTCCAATACGGCCAATACTACGGCAGGTAGTTTTTACTAAACAAAAAAATTAGGAATGGTTGAGTTCCACTAATTGTTATGACGTCAGTCACATTCAGGTTTTAATTCATTTCAGTGAATGACATGCAGGTCATTTCTTACATTGTAAATTGGTTGTTTTTTATTTGAATTTGAATTTTTGTGGTTCTGGTGTTTTTAATTCTGCACATAAAATGTCTACTGTGTTCTATTAAAGCTGATACACTGTTTTAAAATGAATCAGTGCTAGAATAATGAGCCTTCTGATGCTTTTCACTGTCACACAGAAGGTGTGGTGTAAAGATGTGATTTCCTTTATGCCCCGTGTACACGACTTTGAACATTGTAGTGGAAATAAATGTCAATTAATTGTTATATACAAAGACATCGATATACTTATGAACTGGCAGTGGGCTTCATATTAGACCACACATATATTTCACTGACTCGGCTTCTTGCTCTGAAGTGAAATACTTTTATTGTCTGAATTCTTACAAATACAAAAGATTCAAAGGGACAAATTATCAATGTTGAGTACAGTAAAGTGACATTGCTATCTTCTATTCCCAAAGTTGGTAAAATTGCTGCAAACAGTTTCAGTAAAACATGACCTTCAAAATGTGACATTCTGGAGTCAAATCCAGTTAAACTTCACTCATCACCAGTTTTACACTCTATAAAGTCACTGCTGTGCCTCGATTGCATTAGTGCTATAGGCTTTACTTTGAAACTATTGGATATGATTACCTGCAAAAAGATAAATATAACACAACTGGAATGAGAGCAAAAGCATTTGAAGGACTGTCGATCACGATGGCGTGCTGATGGCGTGCTCAGGTCATGAGGCGGTGCACTTTCTGCAGCTGCTGCTGCGACAGGACGAGGCGGTGGACCTGCTCCTGTCCCCGGGAGCATGGAATGGCAACACGACCTACAAACACAGTCCCTCCATGCTTCTCTTCCTTGGCCTAGGGAACCACGCGAATATGTACACGTCAGCATTGTACATGTGCCATGTCTTGACTTACTGGAAGTGATGGCGATCGTATGTACTGTATGTTTTACCTTAACAAAACCAGACACGGGGAAGGAGGCAAAGTCAGAGGAAGCCTTCGCCCCAGCCTGACTCGAGACGACATGCTCAGCTACTTCTCCCTGAAACCAACACAATCAACATGTGTTATATTCTCAGAATCTTCTCACTGACATGGTGAGGGGAGTGTGAGTCTGAAGTTGTCACCTTGAGTTTGTCCAGAGCGTCGCTGAGGTACTGCAGTCGAGCCGTCTGCTCCAGCAGCTGTGCACCAGCACTGACTGGAAGAAACGCAGGAGAGGGAAGACCGAATGAACCAGGACACTCTGCTAAACACACACACACACGTCTGATAGCTGAGATGCAAGTACACACACCTGCAGTCTTTCCTGTGATGTCCACCACTTTAACTTCTGAACTCAGCTTCAGCAGGGTCGCCAGCAGTTGGTCAGTCCTGCGGTAGATGCCTGTGTTTAGTCCGTCTGGTGGCATGCAGCTTTCTTTAGACGCTTTGGGAAGTTTGGGAGGGCACAGTGGAGGCAGGGAGGCCAGCTGGGCTCTCATCTTCTCCGCCTGCAAGTAAGACGAACTCTTAAGTCAATAATACCAAACTTCACACACAGCTGGCACAATAGCACCAACTCCAACCCGGCTGTACCTTGAGTCTGTTGTTTTCATTCTTGAGGTGTTTAATGCCGAGCCTCTGGGCTTCCACCTGCTGCCGCAGGAGAGGAGAGTCCACCACCTGCACCGGTCCAGCAGAAGATGGAGGCAGACCTGCTGGGGAGAGAAGTCTTTACATGAGGCCGTGTGTCTTTCTGTGACCATGAGTCAGGTAAGAATACTGTATTTACTGATAGTACACCACCAAGAGGAAAAACTATTACTATCAAGTATTTATCTGCAGTAGTTGTGGCTCAGTTAAAATGTGATTCCAGAGGGTTGAATCAGACTGTTTATCAAACATAAAGTGGCAGCAGTTCAATCTGCGTACGGAAAGCCACCACAAAGTAGTTCACCTCCTGCAGATCCCTGAACGATGGAGGCGATTCCAGAGGCAGGCGTTGCTCTCAGGCCTTCGATGGTCATCTTGGATTGGTTGTTGATGCGTTGTTTGAGCTCCGCCTTCTCCGCCTCCAGCTGGTCGATGTCAGCCTGCAGGGCGTCCATGGTCTCCTCAAACTCCCTGGAGAGGAGAGAGGAAGGTGAGCGAGCGGGAACGCGTGATGGAATGCGTTCATTTCTTCCGTTTGCTTCTGCATCGCTCGTACTTCTCCTTCTTCTTCAGCAGGGCGAGGTTCTCGTCCAGCTTGGTCTGAATCTTCTCCACCCGCTCGTCTGCGTCTTTGGTGGAGGTGTCCAGCTTCTTCTCCAGCAGGCTCAGACGGACGTTGGCCTCGCTCAGCTCCTCGCCCTGGGAAGAGGAGCGGTGTCTTTTCCGTTACGGGTTCTTTGCATTTCAAACTAGCAGACTTTTGTACCGCTGAAAAGTTGAGTGAGTTTAGCTTTGAGTGGGTCACCTTGATCTTCAGGGACTTCTTGACCTCCTTGATGACGGTCTCTCTGTCTTCTAGTTTAACTCCTAGACCCTCGGCGTCGGTCATCTCGGCCCTCACGGTGGACGCTCTCATCTCCACTGGATGAGTCTGAGGATGAAATGGTGAGAATTGGAGCAGAGAAGACGTGGTGGACGACAGCTCTCTATATATATGATGTCATTAATCCATCAGAAATCGCCTTGGCTTACCGGGGCCTGTGGTTTGTCAGCATCGTACTCTCCTTCCTGCATGGCTGTGGCCATCTTGTTCATGGTGGCGATGATGGAGCTGCAGGACTGGCGCAGACACTCTGGGCCGTTCAGGCCTTGAGAGCCATACACCTTGTAGAAGAGAGTGAAGATTTAGATAAATACAATAACAGCTTCAACCCAACACAATGATATAATAGTTAAATACAGCAGGAATCCCTATTGAAATGTTTGTGTACTTTATTTCTACTGTGGAGCTGCAAGTGCTCAGGCGAATGCTACCGTTGTAGCTTAGCTACCTGCTCCACAGCCTTGCAGGCGATGTCCTCCAGTTTGAGCGCGTTGAGCCCTTCCTGTTCCGCCAGCGGAGCGATCATCTGAGCGCCCGCCGCAGCCACTTCCTGCAGCACGGCCACCACGCGCGTCTGCTGGCGCCGGCACTCCGTCAGCGACTCGGACACCTTCCACAGGAGACACGTAGTCAAGTATGTACTGTGGAGCCGTTTCTGTGTGTGCATGTATTTAGACAGCGGCATCTACTGAGGTAGCCGTCTAATAACTCTGAACAATCCCTTTACTGACGCAAAAAGGAATCTTCCAAGTTGCTTTAGTCTCATACAGACATTGACTATCTTGTATTTTTTCTACATCCCATACCTGCGGTCCAAAACTGAGAGCAGCGGGAACTCCAGCCAGGTCTGTTCCCGGCATGCGACGGCGGATCTTCTTACAGAACTGTTTGATGTCGGAGCAGGAAGTGTCCAGGTCCTTCAGAAGGACGGCGAGGCCGGAGCTCTCCTGACCCGCCGCCATGAAGGCCCGCAGGCGGGACACCTCCACGCCCATGCAGTCCAGGACGTTCTGGGTGAACTGCAGGTGAGAGGACGGATCAGTGAGGATACTCATGTGTGTTATACTTTGCTCATCATAGGGAGAATATTCGTAGGAGGGGAAAAAAGAATATTAAGCTTTTCGAAACCGTGTGAAAATCCCCCGGCGCCATTTTAAGTCCCAGCATAAAATGTCAGACAATGTTTTGACATAAAATACGTAATTTTTCCATTTTTGAACCAAACACCACAGTTTTGACTGAAACTTCTTCCTAACAGGACAAGACTTTGTTTTATTGTGATTGTTGTTGCAGGTTCTGATTCTTTAGGTCCTAATCTTTCCATAAAGGTGTCTTATTGACGCTCCAGGAGGCTTTTTTGGGGAATCTGGCTCACATCATGCTGGATGTTCATAGTTACCATCAACATATCTTTTAAAAGTGATTTTTTTTGCAGATATACATTTTTTTCCAAGACTTTCTTGAACAAATACATACAATAAACACAAGTATTGTAATTAATTTAGGTTCCTACGACGACTCAAACAGGGAAAAGAGGTCTGGAGACAGAACTGGTTCCACAGTTTAACAGGTTCAGAGTAAAACTTCCCCAATCGTTGGAGCTGAAGGAGCTTCAGGTACCTTAATGTGGTCGGCCAGCTGCACGGTGCAGTCTTCAGTGTGATCAGCCAGATGGACGCTGTACAGTTGCTGGAAGACAAAATAAAGTTAGAAACTTTGTTTGAGAAAAGATTATAATTAATTAAAATGACATGTCTGTTTTAATGTCTATTTCATTGAGTAGACGCGTTGCACCCACAAGCATCAACTTGCTGGTATTCTTTCAGCAAAAGATTTGCACAAATCATGATAATAAATATATTACAATAAAACAATGTTGGGTACCTGATAGTACTTGATGGCCTTGGTCAGAGGTTCCACCTGCACGGTCTCATCCAGCTGATCTTTATGCAGCAGGTCGATGAAGTAGTCCAGAGAGCGCTCATGGAAGTTCATTTCAGAGTAGAGCGTCCCCATGCGCTTGAACACCTCCACGCTGCAGGTGTTCAGAGCCCTGGCAGGAGAGAACAGTGTCACAGGTTTGCTACTCTGGAGAAACCATACTGCAGGAGGAGTGGACGCGTTCGTGCTCACTGTTCATATTTGTGCAGCGTGGCCTGCAGCAGGCTGAGCGAGTACACCAGTCCTGAGGCAAAGCTGCGCTGCTCTCCTGGAGGTCCTCGCAGCCCCGTTCCCTGAGCCAAGCTGCCATTCAAGTCAAACTTCTCCTGGGCCTGTTTACTGACCAGCTCAGCCTGCCGGGCACCACACACACACACACACACAGAAGCTTTCATTATAACAACCGACAGCAGTAACAACAGGAATCAAGATTCTGGAATAGAAAATGCTTGCACACACATGTTCCCACTACACACACACACACACACACACACACACACACAGCTCCATACTTTGCAGATGAGCCTGGGGATGAGCAGCAGGACCAGAATACAGTCGTGATCTCCACCGTGGCGGAGGAAGGAGTCCGGCATGAAGGCGGTGAGGAGCGACACCTGTCTGTTGGACTGGACCACTTCCATCTTCCTCAGCTCCATCTCAATGGCCTGGAAGCACAGATCAAACGCTGACACGTAACACTGCTGAACTCATCACTGCTGCACGATAACACGCGACGATGTCCTACCTTGGCATACGCCTTGGTCTCTGCAAACTTGATCTTGAAGTCAAAGAGTTCAGCGGGCGGTTGTTGAACTTCAGCAGTGGCGCTCTGCTGGCTGATCAGCTCTCTGTTGGCCTCCTGCAGCACAGAGGAAAAGCACATGCGGAGTCAGGGCATCGGCTCGTCGCCTCCTCGGGTTATTCCCCTGAGCGTCCCTGTTCTCCTCCCACCTGCAGGCCGGCGGTGAGCTCTCTGTATTTGTTGATGGTCTGCTGGTAGTCGGCTACAGTCTCCTGGGCGGCCTCCACCCTTCTTTCAGCCTCTTTGACCTTTGCTGCGCTCAGGTCCACCTGCTCCCTCAGCTCCATCTCCGTCTCGCGGGCGTTCTCCTGCAGCTCATCGTTCATGTCGTTGATGGCCTCCTATTGTGTCAGGGAACGCTTCTCAGTGACAACATCCTTCAACACAGTCTGGTACTTATATCATTGTGTTGGTACGAATGAACCTTAGAATGAGATTCATAGTTGTGAATCCTTGCTTAGTTTGTATGTGTTTGTAAATAGACAGGTTGGTGGTGTTAATGCTGAAGGCATCATGAAGCTGTTGTACACACCAGATCAGTGACGGTTTCTCTCAGCTCTCTGACTTTCTCCTCCAGGTCGAGGTTCCTCTCGGTCAGAGTCTCCACCATCTCCTCTGACCCTAGGGCAGCATCCACCTGGTTACACAAACACAAAGCACATTTCTACGGTGAAATCCTGAGATCAAGCAAACACAGTCCTAGTTTTAAATGTACCCGAGCCTGAACCCCTCTGTTTACAGCGTTTGTTTCTCTCGTGTAGTTTAGTGAAACCCTCACAGAGCAGCATCAGAAACTAAAACCCCTCATTCCTGTGATCACATTCCTCTTCTTTACCTGCTCCTTGAGTTCATCGATGGTCGCCTCGGCCTGCTTGACTTCCTCCTGTAGTTTCTCCTTCTGAGTCCTCAGAGTCTCCAGCTCAGTGCTCTTCTTCTCCATCTGCTTCTGCAGCTTCACATGCTCCTGCTTCTCTGACGTGGACAGGTCGCGCATCCTGAGGAGAGAAAGGAACACGCAGACTAAAACGTTGATGGACAAAACTACAAAAAAAACAGTTCCAGGTCTGGTCTTCATGGATCTGTTTTCAGAGGTGCAAGTGCTTTGACTGACCGAACCAACGCCTCCTTTAGCCTGCCGTTCTGCTCCTCCAGCTGTTTGACGTGGTAACTCGAGGCAGCTCCATCTGAGCCTGCAGGAGAAGAAACGCAACACAGTGAGGGAACAATAGAGACCAGAGCATATATAGATATGATACAGGAGCCTCAGTGGGTCAAGTGCAAACCTTTCTCTGAAATCTCATGTCTAATGATCTCCAGGTCCATGGAGAGCTCCTCCACCTTCTCCTTCAGTGTGTCCACCTCCACTTGCAGGGACTCTGCTCGCTCTTCGGCCATCTCTTTGTCCAGCGTGGCCATCTCGATGGCGTCCGCCGTGTCCGACATCTCCTCCATGTAGTGGTCTTTAGACTCCTGGGCCTCACGGGCATCCTGGATGGAGACATGAAGTAAAGCTTCAGAAAGTCGTATATGAGGACAGTAGAGCTGCTTCTTTCATTCTGGCTGGCTTGAATGACATGAATCACTTTGTATTCTTGTAATCGTGTTTTCATTTAAACCTTCTTGGCCTCTTTGAGTTGCTTCTGCAGCTCAGACTGCTGGTCCTGCATCTTGGTCTTCCACTCCTGGAGCTGCTCCAGCTGGATCTTGGCTTTCTCGAGATCTTTCAGCTTGACTTTGTCCTCGCTCCGCTTTATCTTCAGCGTCTCCACCTTCTCCTCCAGGTCCTTGACCTGAGCGCGCATGGATTCCTCGTCCTGAGAAGGATGTACGGGCGCAGAGGAGAAGCGGAGAGGACGTGTTACATGTGCTGCGATCAGAGGACTTAAACTGGAGGATTACCTGGATTTCATTTACGCAACAAGATTTATCTTAATGCAGTGAACAAACAGGAGAACAATGATCCGGTCCCACCACCAAAGAGTCCAGATGATGATACATGTGATCTTAGTTACCCCAAATTAGTTTGCTAACTATTTTCCCCATCACTTGACTTTAACGTTCATCCTCACCACCGAGCAGATTAACGCGACGGTGCATTTCATTGAGTGTCTCAGATAGTTAGGTCATGCACAACACCACACAGTTCATCGAGACAACGTTAAAAAACAGGTCCAGTATTGAAAAGGTGTGCCGAGGGTGACCAGGTATCACCAGCATGCAGCCTTTAGAAAACTCTACCTGCTTGAGAGGTTCCACCTGGTCAAACATAACATGGAGGAAGTGGGTCAAAATGCAGAATATGGTGGAGTAAAAGAACCTAAATGATGGAGATGGGGCATACTGGCTGAACTATCACACGCTGATCTTTTGTGCTTTTGTAATGAGTTGTGAGATGTAATACCATGTCAATAGACGACGTCATGGGCATATATATATATATATATATATATATATATATATATATATATATATATATATATATATATATATATATATATATATATTTATATATATATATTTATATATATATATATATATATATATATATATATATATATATTTATATATATATATATATATTTATATATATATATATATATATATATATATATATATATATATTTATATATATATATATATATATTTATATTTACAGGTCACTAACTTTGTCTGTTCTTGTCGTCAGTGACTCACCTTGCTCGGAGTGGCCGGGCTCGGGGCGGCAGGCGACCCGCCGAGCTGAGGTACAACGGGAGCCGCCAGCGCCCCCTGGTGGGGGGGCAGGCCGGCTTCACTGACGTCAGACAGCGAGGACGCCAGGCTCTCACGAGACGCCTGATGACCGAGGCAGGTACGAGGAGGAGATTTGCAAGAGGGATGAGATGTGGGATTAAACAGAGGAAGAGGGGAAGACAGCATGGCTTTAGGTTTTTGAATATCAATCAATAAAACCAGTGTTTTTACCACACCCAACATTAAAAATTAAAACATCCCATGTCACATGCTGTGCGTCTGGATTCATCTTATAGTTTATGTGCTTAATTATCATCACTAAACAGTTCACCTCCCAGTGTCCCTCACTAAAGATGTCGCTCACACTGACACCACTTTGAGTTCCTTCACCTGCACCGAAGGACAACAAACCACCAGCTTCCAGTGACTAAACACATCACCACTCCCAGGGAAGTGACAGCCCTGACATGACGGATCGTACCATGAGGCTGGAGCGACCGGAGCGACGTCCCAAGAGGGAGGGGAGCGAGGTGGCCGGTGAGAGACGACTCTGAGTGTTCCACTGACACAGAGACGGTTAGACTCTCACAGGATTGTACAACTCAGCTGCTCTACACAGAATGAAGCCCTGTGGTAGCTCTGAAGTACACATGCTGTTTACTACAATCCTGCTGTTTTATAATGTATTATGACATTTATACAAGTGCAGAGCCGTACCAGCAGCTGTAGAAAAAAGACTTCAGTCACATTCTGATCATAGTTTTAAGGGTTTTGGAAAGCTCTAAATAATTACACTGCATTACTTAAAATGCAAAATAGCATAGATAAATATGTTATAAATACATGACATGCATCTTCAACAGAAATTACAGCTTTTACATTCTGTTCAATAAAAGAGTTGGACCTATTATTACGGCAACTACAACCTGAACTCCCATTGTGTAGCCTTCACGAGTCAACTATATAATACATAAATATGTCTATTAGTTGACTATGCACATCACCAAAGGACTATTTAAACTATTCAGAATGATCTTCCTTGTGCTTTATGAAGACTCCATTATTCTAAATCTCAATCGTACATCATATCAAACTAGTGTGATCCTGTTTGTCTTCTCTACTGCAGTTTAAGAACAAGTATGCACTTATCATACGACACAAAAATGCATGGCGTTTGGAAAGAGTTCAATCATTTGAAGCAGTGCCCTTGATCCAACGTGCAAAGCAGACGCACACACACACAAAGTTGGAACAAAACAACATTTTTCAGAATCAACTGCAGTTTTAAATCACTCGGTTTTCCTCCCCTGTCTGCTGTCGACAAGCTCACCTTGGCGGAGCGGCGGGTAGAGGACTGGAGAGGAGGAGGAGGAGGAGGAGGAGGAGAAGGAAGGATGGACACACACACACACACACACACACACACACACACACACACACACACACACACACACACACACACACACACACACACACACACACACACACACACACACACACACACACACACACACACACACACACACACACACGCATGGATATTCGCACACACACATCCAATGGTGAAGCAAGATAAGAGATTAGCAGCACATCAGAATCATACCACGGTTAGTCCACATCCACTGATCATAGCTCTGACAGCTGCATGCACCATCAACACCATTTTAAAGAATATTTAATCTTGATAACTCGAGCCATAAAAGAGAATATAATGTCAACTCATGCAACCGTGTGAAGACGGGTGAAATGTCAAAGGTGCCATTATGATGCTACAACAGTTGAAGTTTCACCAGGATCAAACAGACATCTGGTATACAAAATAAAGTGCGGCCACAGAAAACCAAGTGTAAGTACAGTGACGATGACATCATCAACAACAAGCGATGCCTTAATGTTGCGTGCAAGCGTCCATACCAGAGGTGAGTTGCCATGTTAGTGTGATCAAAAACAACCAAGGCCAAAAGCAAATGTGTTGAATTTGAATATTTCTACCTTCTTAACGCTCACAGGTGTCTGCAAATGGTATTCAGAAAAACAAAAACAAGTCAACCCAAAGGCTGAGGGGCAAAAAATTGAAACCCATTTTACAGAATAGAAAAGGAACATATGGAGGAAACAAAGCACATCAAGCAAGGAAAACACTACAAAGAGAGGCCGAGAGGCAAATCAGCACTCATAATAACTTCAAGTCGAGTGCAGTGACAAGCAACATCTCTTCCAAAGGAATCCAACAATCTTTGAAGACATCGACACACTCAAACATGTCTAAACTGAGAAAAGATGAACAAAAAGCAGTGAGGTGCAGGTAAAGTTACCTGCTTGGTTGTCCGGGGAGTCTCAGGAATGTCTGGAGGAAACAAATTAACATATTTTATCATGTTATTATTATTGACTTTAAAAAGTGTGAATTTTAAACCCAGCTGTCGTTCATTCACCTTTCTGTCTTGGGATCTTTGAAGAGCCCGATTCAGGAGTGTCTGGGGAGGTGGCGCCGGAGCCATCTTCCACCACCTGGAGCTGTGTGAGTGTGTGTATGAGTGTGAGTGTGATCAGGACAACACAAGGATGAGAGCAGGAACAAACAAATGTTCATTTGTAATCTTAAATTCTGAAATATAGGAAAAGCTCCTCAAACATCTGATGAAACTTTTGCCACTTTTCATACTAATGAAAGCACACAGGCATCCATCCTCCATCACACATCCCATTCATGCCACTAACCTGGGACTGTCTGACAAATATCCCGTGATTTTCCTCACAGGTGAAGTAGCGCTTCCCCTGCACGGTGCCATCGTTCTTGCCCTTGGCATCATCCAGTATGACGCCCACCCATTTTCCAGAGGCAAAGAGGGTGGCACCGACATAGGCAACAGTACCACGCTGACCCTTCCCCGTCACCTCCACTATAGAGCCAATCTAGGAGAGGAGGAGCAGAGACAAGACGACAGACTGAGAGTCATCATGCCCTCTTGGGGGTAATTAGTTTATTCCCAGCCATTCCGGTCGTGTTGTAAAGTGAGCTACCTTTGGAGGTCTGGTGGACTCCACGGTTCCTGTGCTGCTCATTCTGCTGATCAGTTGGCTGGTCAGCTGCAGGATTTGGGAAACACGGATAGGCAGAAGTATGGGGAAGGATGAGGAAATATGGGGGAGAGAAAGTAAAGGAAGGTTGGTTACCAATGGAAATGAGTGGTGAGGTCATTACCAGACAATGTATTGTTTACATTTCAGAATTCCCGAGGCATTGTCTCTTTTTATTTCTTCATCTTGGTCAAATAGACTCAGTTTAGTAGGAATATTTAAATCAAAAGACCTAAGCAAACTGTTTTATGTTTAACAATAATGCCCCCTAATTCTCCCTGTTTCAGCTATTAAGAGCAATATGAAGAATAAAAAATAGTCTATAATCAAAAAGAGTCTTGAGGGTATAAGAAAAGG
Organism: Clinocottus analis; assembly: GCF_023055335.1. NCBI lineage: Eukaryota > Metazoa > Chordata > Actinopteri > Perciformes > Cottidae > Clinocottus > Clinocottus analis. The sequence goes on along the minus strand of NW_027175943.1, from coordinate 14,365,988 downwards.
AGCACACTCATGCAACCAGTCATGTGTCATGGACCACAATACACTTCCTGATAAACAAGTCATATCCCTGCCTTGCTCACACAAAGATGTTCATTCAGAGTACAGTGTAATCCTTTATGGAGCTGCAGGCACATGTGAATTCACGCTGCTTCATTTCAACCACAGGGCAGAAATCTGGGTAGGAACCTTTTTTATAGCCTTCTGACTGAAGAAAAGAGACGGTGCAGTCAACGAAATTGAATGTTATTACAGATTATTGGAGGAAAAAGAAGCTTGTCGATGGGTTAAACACAAGGACAGAGACGTTGTCTTCTCGACAGGATATCTGGAGTTATCCAAAATATATTCTGACTCATTCTATCTGATCACGATAGAGGACTCGATATGCAGCACAGTGAATATTACATCCACTGTATGGTGAGTGACACTAACCTTTTATTAGGTTTAGACATAATGTAAATAATGCGGTGCATCAAACTAAATAAACAATGATGTGCTAATGAGATATTCAATATTGAGTGATCATGTTACTCACCCGCGGGGTATAAGAATGTCGCCTGTTTAAAGCCATAATATCAAGTTAAGATGGTTTCACCTCCAATACAAAGTCTCAAGCACTAATTTCTGCTTTCACATCCCGTCCTCTTTTGAAGGAATGCAATACAAGACTGACTTCAGGGAGGGATCCTGGTGCTGCATCACCAAACGTCACAGCTGATTTGAACTGGGAAAGGGAGGGTAACATCCAGCTGCTGTGTCTCTCTAACAAACTAACTAAACACTTTACATGGAGTCACTTTAATAGTGACGAGATGACCAATGCACAGGCCGGCATTTATGCAGCGAGAGTCATATAAAAGCAACTGAGAAGTAATGACATTGCTGCTCCGTTCCCATTTTCTTTAACGTTAGTACATTTTATCAAACTATGCAGCGTTGAGTGTCACGCCATCTTTAATTTAGTGACATGTCAACACCCCATGCCAGCTGACAAACAGGAGCTAACGCTAGCTAACTTTTAGCATATTAGCATAACATATTAGCTTAGAAGCGTGGCTGCTATCGAGAGGAGCGTATTTTTGTGATTATATTACACATTATAGTACACTTAACACACAAAGCAATGCAAAAAAGACGACAGCGTTACGACAGCAGAAGTGGACACAGTCCTGACACACACATTCAAGCCATGTTGTTTCCACGTCGCAGCATCATGACTTCCATCTACGTACGAAATAATCCTGACATCGACAGCCACCAACAATTTAAACAGCATCATTTAGATGAAGCCAGAGTAGCTTCATAGCTAACGTTCAAGCTGGCCAACTCAGCTGAGCTAGCTGGTCAGAAAGACACGCAGCGTCACTGAACATACAACACCTGAGCGTTGTCACTGAGCTTACCTGCTTACACTGAGATTCCTGCCGTTAGATGCAGCAGCTTGACGTGTTCATGCAGACAAAAGAGGATCCTCTGTTGTTGTTTTTTTTAGCTACCTAGCTTGGACATCCAGTAGTCTTTTCCGTTTGACAGGTCACTTCCGGTGGTCTGTCGTCCCAGAAGAAAGGTAGCAAACAGCGCCCCTAGTGGCGGCTCCGTTGTGTATTAATAATATGTATGTCACGGCCCTAAAGAGCTGCTGCACATCTGGGTTTACTTTTTATTTACAAGGTTTTCATGGCAGGGGACCATCTTCTTCCTCTCGAGGACCGAAGGTTGGGGATGTCGTTTCTTTTTTGTTCATACTGCCATCATGGTTACAAGTATACATGTAAAAATGAATGTATAGGTATGGATTAGATATGGATAAGGACGTTTAGACAAAAAAATGTGTTTATAGGCAAGTTTATTTGTAGAGCACATTTCAACAAGAAGACGGTTCAAAGTGCTTCACATAAAACCATTAAAAGCATCAAAACATAATGCAGAAGAAAACACAATTTTAAAAACAATTAAGAACATTCATTTTAAAATGCATTAAAAAATACAGTTTAAAAGCAAAAATGAGAATACAAGTTGCAGTGCAGTTTAATAAATAAAATGTCCACACAGTGTATTAAAAACAACAAATCTCTCCCTGTGTCCTTATACTATAAAGCAGCACAGTCGATAAGATGTACGGGTAAAAGTAACACGATATCATATTACAGAAAGGTTTTAAACCAGCATTTGATTAATAAATGAAAACTTACTACATTTACAGAGTTGAATGACAGAAAATGCATCCCGTCAAATATTTCTAAAAATGGGGAAATAAATCAGCCAATTAATGTATGATAACTATTATAATATATATATATATATATATATATATATATATATATATATATATATATATATATATATATATATATATATATATATATATAATTAAAAAAAACAAACAATAAAACAAAGTCCTGTGTGTGGATCTACACAATTAAAAATACGCAAATGTTATTGGTATTGTTAATTACAGTACATATGATGTATATCCATTTAGTAAGTAGTGGCTTGACAAATAAAAGCAAGTGTTTCACATTGACGCGTAATTAGCCAGAAGCCCGTCCACAGCCGACCAATCAGGAGGCGGAGGAGAGGCAGTGCCGGACCGGCCGGGCTGCAGACACCCGGGGACAGCGCGTCGGCCGCAGCTCGTGGCGGTGACGGCGACGGGAACAGGTCCTCCTCCATTATCCCGTCTGGCACAGCGAGGTACACGCTTTTATTTTGCGGCTTCCTGACTTGTGTAGACTTGTGTAACACTCGCTCTTTGTAAAGTTGTTGTCGGGTGTTTATTTTACCTCTTTCTGCACTCTCGGCTAGGATGGCTCGAAAGTTTTCAAGCTAGCTAGGACATCAACATTGGTTCCGGTAGGGACTTTCAAAATAAAATGTTTTGAGATTTAAATGCGTGGTAAATAATGTACAGCGAGTCTCTGAAGTTTTATTGTGAAGGCAACATGTACAAACTTCCGGTCTTTTAACTTTACAAGCCGCTGTTCCGGAGGTGCCGCTGAAGGATTTAAGTCGGTGTTGGGCGCACTGCGCTGGCCTGAGCGGACCGGTTACCGGCTCCGGTGCATTCCGTCGGCGTCATCCAATATGCCAGAACTATTTTATTGCAGTTTTGTTAAGAAAACGTAATAAGACAAGGCAACTTCACCCAACTAGTTTGCTCCCAATGGAGGGTGTGGAGTTGAAGTGTGACGGGTTACGTCATTCATAGTTTCCCTGTCCCGTCGCTGCATCAACAAGTGGCCGAAACTCATCCAATGCTGAAGCATTTATCTTATAATCAGGAGGGTAAATCATGTATATGTCACATTTATGAATTATTTAATTATAGACTTTAGAGAGGAAAGTGGGTAATACAATAATATTAACACTTCATAACAAATTGCTGACTTAGCAACAATTTTAGAGAGCCACTTTCGGTTTACCGCCTGCCTGTTGCTCTTTGCGTTAAGATTCATGTTGTATACCAAATATTTATTATTTATATGCTTTTCGCGTTATTCCAGGGAGATGGGCTGTAACAGGCTGCACACCACCAAGGGGACATTATCATCTTGCACCTAAATCCCTTAAGCAACATGTCTCTACAGGGATAGAGTAGTTTTAGCTTTGGAAAATAACACAATTTATACCTGCTTATCAGATAGAACAGGGAATACTTCATAACTAGCTACCTTATCCCTTGAGACAAATAAATGCATGCTTGTTTTGGTCATATAAAATGACTCTACTGTCCGCTGTGAATATCTATAAAATCAAACTATATCCATATAAAAAGGATTCCATGTATTTCTTTCCAGATGGCTGACGTGGAGCTGGTGAAGAAGATGCTGCGGGCCGTCCTGCAGGCCAACAAAGGCGGTGTGTCAGTGTCCCGCCTGCAGGCAGAGTACAAAGAGCTGACCGGGGAGCAGATACCACACAGACAGATGGGCCACAGCCACCTGGACGCTCTGCTGGCCAGCATGACCTCTGTAGTGCGCACAGAGCGCAGCCGCTCTGGAGAGGTGTGTGAGGCCCGTGCAGAACTCGCATTAAGCCATAATAATCATATTATTCTTTATGTTTAATCAAGTGTTTTAATATCACTCTGTATCCACACTATTAATACACACTGCACAGTTATTTGTATTCTATTGTGTGTGTGTGTGTATATATATATATATATATATATATATATATATATATATATATATTGCACATTTTATACACTCTGTTTACATTTAATTTAATTTCCTTAATACGCACTGCAGTTATTTATATTTGTATTCTATTGCGTGTGCATATATATATATATATATATATATATATATATATATTTATATATATATATATATATATATATATATATATATATTTATATATATATATAATTTTTATTTTTTTTTATTTTGTATATTTCTTTCATCTCTGTTTTTTTAATATTTTATTTTGTTTGTTTAGTTTATTCCATTTGGGAAAGTGTTAGGCGCTACTATGACAACAAATTTCCCCTTGGGGATTAATAAAGTATCTATCCATCCATTTATCCATCTATCCCTTTATCTATCTATCTATCTATCTATCCATCTATCTATCTATCTATCTATCTATCCATCCATCTATCTATCTATCCATCTATCCATCTATCCAAAATGCTGTGGGCATAATTTGAATAATATGCACAATAGGAGGTTAGTAGGAAATAGCCTAATACCTTGCTCCTCCTTGTGATAAATGTCATATTAATATCTGTTTCCGCTTCTCTCTCGCTGCAGATGGTGTGTTTTGCCTCAGGTGCCCACGACACCGCCCACATAGCGAAGGTGGTGGCTCGTCAGCGCAGCTCCAAGAAGACCGGCCGCCCGCACCTGGTCAACACCCAGATGAGGATCAAGCCGGCTGCCCCACTCGTCCTCAATGGTAAGATCTTGCACCGCCATTTTGGGGAGTTGGCGAGCATAAACACGGCTACATGGCTATTTCCTTTAGCCGTTGTTAACAACAATAAGACATGATCTATGTATATATTATTAGTGGACATTCCTTTACATGTAAAGCTATTTTGGTTTCACCTGAAGTTAAATCAATGTATGCAGGGTTTGAAAAACATAATTTGCATGTGTGCATGTGGGATGTCACAGTTTCTGTATAAGAGACAGCGAGGACATGTATAAAATAACTTAGGACGAAGCGTATAGGGAAGCGTTCACCATTGCAGTGTTCAACAGGAAACTATAATCCAGTTTCACAAGATGCAAATCACATTTAGCTCCATCCCATTACATGCATGTTTACTACCGAGTCACAAGGTGGCCTGCAATCAGCTAGGTGTTGGATTAAATGTCATTGCAGTCACTGCTGAAATGTAAGGAGGATGCATGCAACTTCTGCTTGAGATGTGTATTTTAAAGCTAGTTTGAAATGATGACAAATACCTAATCGTTGCATCGTTGTTGTACTTTTGACTCTAAGAGATTTCTCGCGTGCTGAAAAAGACTCAATCATTCATTTATCATCTTCATTTAGCATGTGAAAAATAAATCTGGACAGATTAAACTAAATACTGACAATAAGCAGCTCTGTGCCACAGTGTTGGGTGTCCAGTGAGTATTGTGTGTTTCCAACAAAGGAACTCAACAACACATGTTCATAAAGGACTCGGATGTCGAACGTGAATGTAAAACTACTTGGCCGTACTGTTTTAAACGTGTTTGACTACAAGACAAACGGCCCTCTGGATTAACAACAGTACTGATGAACAGTACATGTACTTGTACATCAGTACTCCTGAAGACCTGTTACGATTGTAAATATTAAAAAACAGGTGTATTGTCTATTTCAGTAATAGTATTAAATCCATTATACAGTTAAAATGTTCCAAACATTACTTTTGCCAACATCCTACATGCTGTTTGAAATCTTTCTACTCTGCCAGGAATATATATATATATATATATATATATATATATATATATATATATATATATATATATATATATATATATATATATATATATATATATATATATATATATATATACAGTCTATATATATATATATATAGACTGTATATATGTTATAAGAATGAAACACAATCCTATTCTGTTAATAATTTCCTCAAAGTTAACTTTAGCAGCACTGTATAGAATTCCTCCTCGTGGTGCGACAGTGCAGCTGCAGAGACACACAAGTGTGCAGTGTCACACTATCAGGACTGAGACACTGCAACTTTACCAAAGGTTTCTGTGTTTGCGTGACTGTCCTGTTTTAACTGCTGCTCTCCTCTGGCACTAAGACAACTACACATACACCCTCAAGCAGACACACTACACACTGTAAGGCTGTACATGTGCATCAGGTTAATATGTGAACAAGATGTCCGCTCACATGCATCTTACTGTAGAGCCTCACACAATTATAAACATCCATTCATCTTTTTCTGACTTTAGTAGCTATTAAGACACTAATGAACCATGTGCAATCTCACACACACACACACACACACACACACACACACACACACACACACAACTGTGTCCACACCTCCGCTAGACTGTGATGCTGCAGAGAGCCAGAGGGGGAAGTGGGAGGTGGTGGAGAAGACAAGAGAGGAGGAGTGTCGGAGGAAAAGAAAGGAAGACGGATGGTGAAATGGGAAGGAGGGAGGGGGTGGACAGATGACAGAGAAGGGGGGAGTCAGAGAGAGAGAGAGAGAGAGCGACAGAGAGAGGTTGTGTGTTCAGATTTGAGGCTAATGCAGCCGATAGCCGCTGAGGCTGCAAGCAAAGAGCAGCTGATTCACAACCTCTTCATCTCATTCTCTCCTCCTCCTCCTCACCAGGACATTGATACTAAGAGGCAGACAGGGACTTTGTGTCCACGCTGGTGAGGTGACGCGGCGTCGGCTCGTGTGTGCAATTGTCCTCGCCTGTGCCTGCATGTGATAGAAGCCTGCACCCGCCTGCGTTTGTGAATGCTGAGTTTCTGTTTGGTTCAAGTTTTATTGACTCATTACCTGCTGGTAGCTCATGGAGAGAGGAATGGGATTCAGGCATTGAAATGGCTTGCTGGTGGTTTTGAAGACGAAGCTGCTTGTTGTGTTTTTTCACCGGATGGATTTAATGAGATTCAGCAGGATCAGAAAGCAGAGGAAAGTTCCAGAGCTCGCTGAGGAAAGGAAAGAGATTAGGAAACGAGTTGAGCTCAAACAAGAGACGAGGGCAGAAGAGCTGGAGCGAGGGGATGACTCAGGTTATGCTCAACAGGGCTGACGTCACTTATCAGACACGTGACGTCACTTATCAGGCACGTGACGTCACTTATCAGGCACGTGACGTCACCCATCACAACGCGCTGGAATGATGCAACGTGTCCGTGATGAGTTAGAATATTTGTTTTTTACTGAACACACAGTGAACTTAACAGATGAAAGTTACTGGCTTTTGTAACAACGTGAGAATAATCCCGCAGTCTTAAACTGAGGAGAGAGAACTGTTAGGAGGTTGAAAACATGAGTATAGTTAGTATACAGCATGTATAATGTACATGCATATTATAAAATAATGTTGTATCCTTATCTCCTCTTCAGTAGAGCCACTTATATTCACACACTTTATTCATCTAATATTGCTTGTGTAATCACAGTCTCAATGGTGTCAACCTTATCATCTTACTCTCAAATCAAATGTTGTGTATTTCCTTGACTTTTGTCATGACACAATCCAGCAGGAATTGAAACGACAACAAATTAATGAATGTAGGAACAGAGTTTGTTAAACTTCTAATTTGTGGTCTTGTGTTGTTGATGCTCGCTGATGCCAGCTATGATGTTACTCATTAGTTCTAATCTACAACACTGTGACACACACCGTGTGTGTGTGTGTGTGTGTGTGTGTGTGTGTGTGTGTGTGTGTGTGTGTGTGTGTGTGTGTACTCGTGTACTCTTCAAGTCCAAAGTTTAATTTTTGTTTTGCTTTCTTTTTCTTTGTGCAGCCAAACCTGAAACCTCTCTGAGGCAGCCGAACCACCGCAGGGCGGGCGGGGGAAGAGGAGGAGGAGGAGGAGGAGGAGGAGGAGCAGGAGCAGGAGCAGGAGGAGGAGGAGGAGGAGGAGGAGGAGGAGGCGGCGGCCGGGGGGCGGGACATGGAGACCTCAGACAGGCGAGGGACATGAGGGACAGCCAGTCAGAGGGCAAGACGGGGACGCATCCCAACAAGATGAACCAGAACTCAGCCAACAGGAAAGGGAACCCGCCTGCTGAGAAGTAAGCGTTGCACACAGTTACTTCAAATAAGTTCATGAAGTGAGATGTTAAGTGATGTAGTTCATGGTGCTCGGAGCAAAAAAACTATCTTTGACAATTAAAAACTATCTTTTAGGTGACTGATTTACTTATCTTTAGCCAGTTTCTTATATTGTCTTGTCCAAACTACAGCTATAGGTCAATGAGAAACAATCGTACATGTCTCTGTCTCTCTCTCTCTCTCTCTCTCTCTCTCTCTCTCTCTCTCTCTCTCTCTCTCTCTCTCTCTCTCTCTCTCTCTCTCTCTCTCTCTCTCTCTCTCTCTCTCTCTCTGGTCTGATGTGAATCAGGATGGGTTGCTGGTGAAAAGCAGCCCAGTGGCGCTCTGCTTGGTGTCTGCGTGCAGCAGAAAGCCGCCGTGCTGCTGCTTATTCAGCACTGATGATGAGGATGAGGATGATGATGATGTGCAGAGAGAGAACCAGATTGTTCTGGTTCTCTCTCTGCCTGTATCCTCACTTCCTCTCTTGTTTGGCATGTTTAATTGCTCATCTTACTCCCCATCATTCCTCCTTCTCTTGTCTCCACCCTCTGTGAGTGAGTTTGCTTATTGCTCATACTTTGACCCCCCCTTTCCTTTGTAATTGGCCCAAATCTGTTTCCCCTATTCTAAAATCACTACAAGTAGACATTGACTTCAGATTATTGTCCTTCACCATGAGCTGGATCGAGCTATAAACCTGCTTCTGTGTCATAGAAGCGTCTAGAAGCATCGTGAGATGTGATCTATTGCACTGCTTGAACAACGCATCATGATATCGTGATCCAGCTCGTTGGCTCTCTCTCTGTGAAAACACCTGACATCAGTCCTCTGTGGGTCCAGCGGTCCTCAGCAGCACAATGGGGCGGCAGGGTGGGACGCCTGGTGCGCTGGCCGGGGGCCCGAGCCCAGAGCCCAGAGAGCAGGGGACCTGAGCCCGTCCTAATCCCACTCTATTCTCTGGTGGATTAACACCTCTAAACCGACTCACAGCGAATCAGCAGATCTCTCTGTGTCCCTCTGCTGCTTCCATTGGACTGTACTCTGGCAGGTCGTGGTGTGTGTGTGTGTGTGTGTGTGTGTGTGTCTGTGTGTGTGTGTGTGTGTGTGTGTGTGTGTGTGTGTGTGTGTGTGTGTGTGTGTGCGCCTGCAGGTGTACTTTGGGATGCATGACAGTACAAGTGGTAAATTACACAAACTAAATGAAAGAGCCAACATAGAATGACGTACTTTTTTCCTTTTTTTTTACATTTTTAATCTAATAAAAGTAGAGGTTAATGAGTTGAGGAGATCTTTAAGAGTTCCTTTATCTAGAAACAGTAATACATATTCTGTGATGTCACTACAAGATGCAGTCAGTGGCTGTTTTGGGGTTTTCATTTGTTTCACTCTATCTCCCCTTGGAGATGTCTTCCTAGAAGTAATCAAAATATACAGTAGATATTAAAATCTCCATTATTTTTTAGCACTTTAAGGACTTTTGCTTCTTGGCTGGAGACCACAGGATAAACGTTCTCATTATAAAGAACTTAAATCACCAAACCTAATGGCCTCTTTGTTAATTTATAATAACTTTAACTGACAGGCGCTGCTTGTGCCAACTTACATCCTGTTGCATTAGAAGCATTACGTTGTTATACTCTCAAAGTTGCAATGATTTCTGGAACAATTGGGCAACTAATAGAGTAATTCAACCTCAACATCTATTCTATTGGAACAAGATTATAATATAAAACAATGTTGGTCTTTGGCTTCCTTCAGAAAGAGACACATTGAAGCTTAAACACAAGTTAAATATGAATGTGTGAGTTTCACAGCAGCACTATGTCGGTGAAGGTGGATCTTGTTATTTCTGTGCAGTAACTCAACCAGCCACAACATGTATGTCAGTGGAACTGAAATAATCAGATTGCTGATGTTATTATTACGTTGTGTGATCTATGCATGGATAGTAAAGTCCCTCAAACCTCTCAACGTCATGCAGGTCACACATAAAATGTCCTTTTTGCTCTGTTTATTGATTGCAGTCAGGGGGAATGAGGAATGTTTAGACAAAGCAGTTATTGTTTCATTGAGGTGACTGATCTGACAGTAAGGATGGGTAGAAGAGGATTTGGGAGGGGTGGACAGATATAAAAGGTGCTGAAGTTATAGATACAACATTGTCTATTGTTTGAGCCTCTACAGTGCATTGCAGTACCCACTGTGCTGCTTCTCATGAGCCATTGTTCTACACCAACGGGGATGAAGACAGTTTGATTAATGGGTTGTGTTACTGAGGACGGAGGGAACAAACCTCTCTTGCACTGAACTCAAGCTAGTTCTGGTTCCTGGCTGAAGAGGCAGCGCTTAACACTGGATCTCCTCCGTCTCAGCATGCAGGTCCAGTCTCTACACCAGCAACCGTAGTTACATCCCTCACGTTTGTTTTCTGGTTAGAGTTTGAGATGTTTCCAGAGTCTGACCAGTCCAGAGAGCTTTGCCGAATACGAGATGGAGGACCGGATGGATGTTCAATGCTGCAGCTTCTGAAGGTTAAAACAAGAGGAAATAAATGTTGTTTCTGTTGTGTGCAGGTCAGAAAAGAGGATGACCCTCCCGTCACGATTCCAGAAGGAGGTGCACGCTCACCTCTCGAGGAACTCCCAGCAGACCGGCCGTAAGTAGAGCAGCGCTTCATCTCAACGCCATGAACACTTTGTGTGGCTCTTGGTCCTCTACACCAGCAGAGATGTTTCCCAGACCTCCATAACTTCACACTAATGAAAGGATGGCTGCTCTGAGCTCGTAAAGACTCAGCTAAGTGAAGGACCGTCTCCAGTGTCATGCTGTGCTTCCACACGACGTGTCCTGCAGATCCTCCAGAGGATCCTGTAGACATGAGGGCTCTGGTGTCGTCTTCCTACTCTGGACCTCTTCTACTTAAACTAAGAGTCTGTTTGTTGGACAGTTGGCTCTGGTCTGTATATCCTGAGGAACAGGAAAGTAATCAACTGCACAGCTTTGAGGCACATATGTTCAAAGGCTGCAGCCATTTTAGATGTTTATTTCATGTACAGACAGAAGAGCCTGTTTAAGAGTCTATGTGAATATGAGACTCTTGTTCATAAAATGTGCAAGACTTACCTGCGGTGTGTCTCATAGTGTTGGTGTAACAAAGCTCCACGTGATCATTAGAAAGGGCTTTGGCAATAGCCAGCACTAAAATCCATATTTTAATGAATACCGACTGTCAAAAGGTTTTAAGCAACATTGACGTGTTTCAATTGGAATATTTGACCAATTTTGCAGTTAAAGTTGTCATAAAGGAAAGAAGCCCTGAGGTTGAAGGGTCAGTTTATTACTCGTCTTTCTTCTTGTTTCAAGAGAAAACTCCAGTCAATAAGAAGAAAGATCCAAATCAAGATCAAATCATCCGTTTGTTTTGCCAGCAGAGGATGAACGCTGTGTGTGTGTGTGTGTGTGTGTGTGTGTGTGTGTGTGTGTGTGTGTGTGTGTGTGTGTGTGTGTGTGTGTGTGTGTGTGTGTGTGTGTGTGTGTGTGTGTGTGTGTGTGTGTGATCTCTCTTTACGCTGCAGCGCCCTTCAACCTGAACGAGAGCCTCCTCTCGGGGAAGGGAAGGCCCTACAGTCCTCCGCAGGTCCAAGGTCGCATCAAGGAGATCCTGGGGAAGTACAGCAACGGCTTCTGGGTGTCGAAGCTGCCTCAGATCTACAGGGAGCTGTACAAGCAGGACATGCCCACCGAGGCCATCAAAGACCTGGAGACCTGGACACACATATGCACTGTGAGTACCGCTCGTGTGTATCGTGAAGAAGCATTATCTTTAACCATTACCTGTGTGATAAGATAATCCAGCGACGCTGATGACATCATGATCTTCTTCTGGCAGCGAATGATCTTTGTTGTTGTCTTCTGCTGTTTACTTTGTATTCCTTATGGCATCACATGTAGTGGATTAAGCAGTGGATTAAGATATATCAATGTATGTCTATCTGATATTCACAGATAGACACTAAGCTCAGCATAAAACACAAAATGCTAATATGTATATATCACAAATATATACATACAAGTCATAAATCAGAGAACATGAGAAAGAGGGATTTCTCAATCCTCCAATAAGTTCAGTAAAGAGTCATGTTGGTGCATTTTAAACGATGACTCATCCTGGTGATGCGTTGGAGGCGTCACTGTCCTGAACGTCACGTTCACTCTATATCTACAAATGGATTGAGGACACATCCTTGAAGTCCTTTCCATTCCTTCTCCCAGGTGGAGAAAACCTGCAGCAGCAACCCATCAGAGCTGCTCCTCTACCCCGCCAAGGAGCAGACCTCCTCCCCTCCTCCACCCATCCTTAACCCAAACTCCACCCCCGCTGCCCCGGTGCCAAACACCAACACCCCGACAGACGAGCCCGTGCGGTCCCCGGCCCACAAGAGGACCCCGGGCCCCCGGCCGCCCCGCTCTGGTTCCTGCTCCCCACAGACCTCGGCGTCGTCCTGCTCGTCCCCCAGCCCGCCCTCCTCCCCCGCCTCGCTCAGCCCCGAGCTGAAGCGGAGGCTGGAGGAGCTGCTGGTGAAGTACTCCAACGGGCTGTGGGTCCACGCGCTGCCCAAGCTCTTCCAGGACACGTACAAAGTCAGTGCCGTGTTGAAACGCTAGCACATTAAGGTCGTTACCAAATCCAGCAGCCAGGTGCTCTTGTGTATTTTTTTATATTTTCAATTTTATTCATTTGCAAGTTCAAACTGCCCGGACACGTCCTGGAGAACCTCCACCTGCTCTCCGACATCTGCACCATCGACTACCCGATGCCCGACAACCCAAAGAGGGCCATCCTGTACAAGGGGAGCAGCGGTGGAGGAGAGGACGAGAACTGTAACAGGAGGAACTCCTCAGCCGGCGAGGAGGAGCTGAGGGTAAGGCAGGAGCTGGGGAGGAGGCTCAGCAACCACGCGGTGCCCGCCCTGCAGATACCCAAAGAGGAGTACCCCTCTGTGCTCGTGGTGGAGGCCACCAACACCAACGCAGTTATCATCAGGTAGGTCGGAGGTCTGTGTGTGTGGATGATGTGAGGCTTCACGGGTCAGACTCTCCCCTCCCCTCCCAGGTACATCGGGCAGGGCTACTCGCAGGCCCAGGAGTCCATGGAAGATGAAATGAGGGCGTTTTACGGCGGGAACCAAAGAAGTCCAACTGCTTTGTCGTCTCCGTCCTCCGGCCAACTCGTTGCCGTCAGGGCCGAGGAGGAGGAGGAGATTCTCCGGGCGCAAGTCTGTGAGGTCACGGCCGACAAGGTCAAGGTGAGAAGTCAAGGAGGATAACTCTCATGCTCATCATTGAAGCCAGGTGAGTTTTTAAAACTCTGTCACCCCTGCAGGTGCACTTTGTGGATCACGGCTTCTCAGAAGTGATCAGCAAAACCAAAGTGTTTGAGCTGCATGAGAAGTTTTTCCAACTGCCCTTCCAGGCGACCAAATGTAAACTAGCAGGTGAGTCTGAGCCTCATCCTGCCGGTTCCACCCCCACTGCTTCCTCCTTCATTCATTGGCCTGCTGATATGAATGTGTGTGTCTGTGTGTGTGTTTCCAGGCCTGGAGCCGTTCTGCCAGGAGCCTGCCGTGCTGAAGAGGTTTGAGACGATGGCGAGTGGAAAGATCCTGCTGGCAGAGATCCTGCAGCGAGGGCAGAGCCCCGTCGTGGTCCTGTACGACACGTCGCAGGACGACGACGTCAACATCAACGCCGCCTGCATGAAAGCCCTGCAGGACAAGACGCTGGCGAGCCCGCTACAGGTACAGGGAGAGGCTGTGTGTGTGTGTGTGTGTCTGTGTGTGTGTGTGTGTGTAGCACACTAAGCCCTCCTGCCTGGCTCTCCTCAGGTGAACAGCGCCTACATGAACGTGACCGTGAGAAGCGTCTGCTCTGACGGGACCGTCTACTGCCAGCTGCCCTCCAGAGGCCTGGCCAAGCTCAACGAGGTGCTGGAGAACATCGAGACATACTTCCACTCACAGGTAACTCCAGGCTGCACCGGATGTCTCCCAGGCTTTGGAAACTTTAAGAAATGTTTACCAAAATCCCACTAATGAGCTTCATTGTTACGGGTCTTTTATTACATTTACATCTGCTTTATTTACGTTAAAGTTTAAAAGATGGAAATATATGTATTATTGGTTTTGGTCACACAAAGGACACTATGGGTTTGGTCTGGAGGTGAGATGTCGTGACACAATAACACAAACCTCACACCGTATCATCACATTATATTCAAAAGGCTGCAATGATCATAAAGAAAGAGAACCGTGGCTCTGAGCTGCATGCTGTCACTGCTGCTGATTCTAGTTCATTTACCTCACTTCAGTTTAAAGAATGATGACTGAAATAGTGTGATCACGACATAAGAGTCACGTTCTGCAGGGTGACGACTGCTCTACAACATGTGTATGTAACAAACACTGCACGTCTGTGATTAACCTCCAGATGCATCCTGGGTCTTTACAGCACTGTTTTCATGCTCGTCTGCCTTTTGTTTCCTTCGCTTTAGATGCTCCCCTCTTAAAGTTTAGTAGATCCTGCAGGTGCATTAGCATTTGTCTGTATAATAATTCATTAATATATCATTATTCTTCCTGAATGGGACACTCGTGCAGATGTGTTGCACACACTGGAGATGAGAGGAGAACAGTACAACCCTCCCATGTCCTGACCTGTCTGTCAGCATGAAGACGTGTTTGTATACATCGCACACAGTTTAGTCAGGAGGACTCACACATTGTGAGCGCATCCGAGCCGCGTCGCTCAAGACAGAGTTGTGGACAGATTGAGATTAGTTTGATAATCTTGCCAAGCCACTTAATCTGTTAGCAGCACAGTGGAGCCGGTGCTTTTTCTAGGTGTGTCGCCGCTGTCCTTTAAAGCTCGAAGCTGCAGCTCAGAGACGTTTACGTCAGTGTTGAGGTGAACGGAGTGTTGTCTCTTTCCAGGGAGTTTGATTCATGAAGCAAGCAGAGAGCAATGAGTTAGCTCCACATGTCCTCCACATTACATCCCTCATACCAGTGATTCACACAACCAGCCACTAACCAGATGGTTTCACGATGTAACACCCAGTTTGATATCCATAGTTGTGTCCAGCAACATGTGTTTATATCTGTGAGAGAGACTCCTGCTAGTGTCATGAATCACTCCTAATTAAAAGTCTTACTTTATTTAAACGTCAACAGCCACTCTCCATTTGAAGTAACAGATATAAAGTCTTGATCTTTATGCCATTACACGAGCAGACCGGTGACGTGTGTGTGAGCTTTCACAGTGTACTTTTCTTTATGTTACATATGCTCGCTAACCTCACCACGGTCAAATTATTCAGTAATCTGGTGCTGAGGTTTCTTAATGAAGGTGTTTCGGTTGCAGGTGACATCAGAGTTCCTGGTGTCTCGACCCTTCTGTGGGAAAGGCTGTCTGGCTCGCTACAAAGGAAAATGGTCCCGCGTTGAGGTGAAGACGAACCGCAGCACGGACAGTTCATGAAGAAATCTAAATGTCAATAATGTTTTCAAAAGGGATAAAGTCACAAACCGTTGCAGGCAGAGAGTCACCATCTAAATGACTGCATCCTCCCTGCAAACATGTGAATGTCCCCGTGCATGTTCCTGTCTGCAGATCACCAACCTGCACGGCAGCAGAGTGCTGGACATCTTGTTCATAGACGTTGGCGTGCAGGCGTCTGTGGAGGTGTTTGAGCTGAGAGAGATCCCTCCGCCTTTCCTGCGTGACCTCATGGCCATCCCGCCTCAGGTCAGCACATGGTACTCACTCACGCTGTAGTGAAGGCAGCCGGCACGCAGTCTGAGAAAATGTCTTCCATCTCCCTGTTCAGGCTGTGAAGTGCTGCCTGGCAGACCTGGCGGTCAGCGTCGGGTCCTGGACTCCAGATGCCGTCCAGTGGCTTCGAGAGAAAGTGCTCAACACCACCGACTGCAGCATGAAGGTGAGCTGCTGCCCCGTGCTTCCTTCACGTTTAACACCTTCCCTTTTAATCGTGATGATTCTTTGCTTCAGAAATCATTGCCTCCGCCCCTCTGTGTCTCCTCAAGGTGGCCAAGCTCGATGAAAGCAAGCGCTGCGTCTACGTCCACCTCTTCACCGACAAGAACTTCCACGAGCCGGCGCGCAGCCTGAACCACCAGATGGCCCAGTCCGACCTGTTCAAGCAGCAGCCGGACGTGTTCCTGACCAGCCTCAGGTCACTGCCGCCCTCAGTGCAGAGCTCATGCTCGTCTTACGGGTTCATTCATTCACTCTGTTTCTGCTTTGTTCTTTTAATTCTACAGTTCTGCCAAGATCTTCACGACCACATCCTCCTCCAAAGCTCCCAGCTCTGGTGACTCCACCAACGGGAGTCCAACCTCCACCTCCTCCCCAGCCAAGCCTCACCTCAGGAGGGCTGTAACTGGACCCAGAGGAGGCAGCGCGGCCACCAGCAGCGCCCCGCCCACCCCGTCACCCGCCTCCTCCTGTCTCCAGCTGCCTCCATTACTGGAGCTCCCTCCAGCAGGTGACACATGTAGGAGAGGTGTCCTCTGGCTCACTGCCGCCAGAACGCCGCGTGTTCACCTGTAAACACACCTGTGGTTGTGTTTCCACTCAGGAAACAACATGGACGTGTACGTGTCCGTGGCCTGCCATCCGGGCCACTTTGTGCTGCAGCCCTGGAGAGACATGTACAAGCTGGTGGTGCTGATGGGAGAGATGATCCTCTACTACAACAAGACTGAAGCCAAACCCCTGAACGTAGAGAAGAACCAGATCTACGCCGCCAAAGTGGAGAACAGGCGAGTTCCTCTGCCTGCTTCTGTCTTTGTGTCTGTCTGGAGTGGATGTTCAATCTCTTCCTTCCTCTCCTCCTTCCTTGTCCCCTCAGCTGGCATCGTGTGCTGGTGAAGGGCGTCCTGACCAACGGGTTGGTGTCTCTGTGCGAGCTGGACTACGGTAAACATGAGCTGGTGAGCTGCACGCAGCTCAGACCTCTGATCAAGGAGTTCAGACAGCTGCCGTTCCAGGGAGTCACTGCTCAGCTGGCTGGTGAGGAACCTTCATATCCACAAACTGCATGAGGTCCATTCACCTCCACATGCTGCATGTATGAGGTCCATTCACCTCCACATGCTGCATGTATGAGGTCCATTCACCTCCACATGCTGCATGTATGAGGTCCATTCACCTCCACATGCTGCATGTACGAGGTCCATTCACCTCCACATGCTGCATGTATGAGGTCCATTCACCTCCACATGCTGCATGTATGAGGTCCATTCACCTCCACATGCTGCATGTACGAGGTCCATTCACCTCCACATGCTGCATGTATGAGGTCCATTCACCTCCACATGCTGCATGTATGAGGTCCATTCACCTCCACATGCTGCATGTATGAGGTCCATTCACCTCCACATGCTGCATGTATGGAGAGCTTATTAAATAAGGAACAGTCTTCTCTAACTCCTTTATATTACTAGCTACCTCTAACTACTTTATACATAGAATTAGCACCACCTCAACCTGCTATCAGGTATCATTGTATTTACCTTTTATACTTTAAGTACATTTTGCTGATTTCTTTCAGGAATATTTTGCATGAAATTTCCAACAAATGAAGAAAATATACACACAGAATGTGTTAAACATCCAGTAACATGTAGGATAGAGGAGCACAACATGCTAATATATAGCTGGAATTCTATATATTAAAGGTCACTTTGTCCTTGGAGTCACTCAGGAAGCTGCTGGGTTTATATTTAGCAAAGAGAGAAAGGAAACATGAGTAGGTGGGTTATAAAGCTCTACGGGTTATTTGACTAACAGAGAGCAAGATGAAGGTTAAAGAGACGGAGGAGACGAGTCTTTAGTTCACCTGAACGTCATGGAAGAACTTCAGGAAATGTCCTCACACCTTTTAGAGTTCACAACTGAGCAGCTGATCTCATCCAGGTGTAGACACAATGCTCTTCAGCCTCTCTCCTTATACTAATAATAATAATAATAATAATAATAATAATAATAATAATACAGGCCCACGAGGCGTCTTCCTGTGTAGCATCTTAACGTCATCGTGAGCGTGTAAGTGAGCTTAACCTTGGTCCGTGTTCCCGGCAGGACTGAAGCCGAGGCAGTGGTCAGAGGAGGCGTCCATCGTCTTCAGGAACCACGTGGAGAAGAAGCCCCTGGTGGCCCAGCTGGAGGCCGTGCAGGAAGCCACCCACCCGTGGGACAGGAAGCTCACGGTCTTCCTGGTCGACACGTCGCAGGAAGAGAGGGACGTCTGGGTCCACGACATCATGGCTGAATTCTCTGACGAGCTGACCAACGAGCTGTAGGCGGCAGCAGATGACTGCTGCTCAGAGAAGACACTGGGAGCTGTGGGACGACATAGAAGAAGCTTCTCCATCGTTATGTATGCACCGTGAAGGGGAGGGAGGAACAGTGACAGGTAGAAGGGAACAGGTGTGATAGCATAGAGGCATTAACAGGAAGTCAACAGGTGTAGCGTTGTAGGAGCTTGTGGTGTTTTGGGCACCTGGAGGATGCCGTGGTGTGGTTTGAGTGACTGCAGTGTGACCGCTGGACAATACACCCGTGCATGATGCTGCTCCAATCTCTCCACAAATCCTCTGAACATCGTCAGCGTGCAGTAACAAGCTGCTGAGGTCCTCCATGACGTCCTCACACAGCGGTGGGAGCACGTCATGCATCCTCACAGCGTTCACTGTGCATCCAGTCACAGCGTGTCATGAACACTGAACCCTGCCGACGTGAGAGCTGACGTTCCCCTGAGAGGAGAAGAGCAGACAGGAAGTAGTTCACACTTTTTGTACATGCTTAAATAAACCGTTTTAGTTTTAGCGGACGCAGAGTCTCCTGTACGGAGACGGTTTGTTGAGGAAGTGAATACTTGGTGTGAGATATGTTTGTATCCTGACATCCGCTGTTTCCTTGTGGTGGTGCATTCTGGGAGAAGAGCCTACTTTGACTTTAAAGAGTCCAGAGACACTCTGACTCCATCTCTCCTCCTCCTTGTTGAGAAACTCTCCTTCATCCTTCTTCCAATGAGACATCACCTGCTGCATGTTGCAGATCTTTAATATACTTTGACCTTATAATAATGAGCAGATGTAGTTTCCAGTAGTGTTGATGAGCTTCTAGAGGAGAAACGTTTCCAGAGCTGCCAGCAGGTGTTAGCGAATGTGGGCTTTTATTCTGAAAGGTGTGTGTTTCTCCTGACACACACACACACACACACACACACACACACACACACACACACACACACCGTGGCTCTGCAAGAGCAAGCGCTTCTCCAGTAGACCTGACAGCTCAGAGCTGCGTTGTTGTTAACAAATGAATTTAATTTATGTTTAACTTATATTCTCTAGAGGAAGATAAATGCTTCATTTCCATGTTGTTGACCTGGAGAATAAAGTCTGTTTAAAAGGTTAAATGTCTTTTATTGTTGATTACTTCTCGCATAACAAATCACAATACTGTTTTGTTGTTTTAAAAACTTCCATCATTATGATTTCTTTATTAAAATAATAAAACATCTCTTATTTACATATTACATTCAGAGTACAGCATTTCTCCTGCTCCTTTAACAATTCAACATTCATAAAGATGAGTACAGGCACACATTATGTTGTAGATGTCTACACACATTACAAACATTACTGAGTTATTATGGGATGGAAGCTGTGTGAACTATCGGTGGAAGGAGCCGTTAGCGGATGGAGAGCATCATCACAAACTCTGGAGAGGAGAGAGGAGAGCAACCAGTGAGTGCACACAACACACAACACAGCATGTGACACACAAGTATGACCAACAATGTGAGACAGACACACAATCAAATGTGCATTGGCTGGTGTTGCTCAGCCTCCTGCATAATAATCTGTTGTTCCACAGAAACAGATGCAGAAAGGAAGGAAGCAGGTAGAGGGCAGGTGGCTTTTTACCAATTCATCCCACCTGTCAATCATCCAAACCTCTGTCTGGGATCAGTTGACTACAGATTCCAGTAAAAGATTAAATACATAACTTTACCTCCCTTCAGGATCTAATGGACGATCCTCACCAGACGTATAAATGTGCCTGAACTCCTGAAGTCACCTTCAAAGTCGATGCTTCCGTCTGCGTTGATGTCCAGCTCCTTGATGATGTCCTCCAGCTCGCCTTTCTTCAGCTTCTCCCCCAGCATGGACTTGATGGCCTCCTTCATCTCGTCCTGGTTGATCTTCCCGTCCCCGTTCAGGTCAAACTTTTAGAAAATAGAAGAAGAAAACTGTAAGAAAGCTGGTTTTCCTCTGGACCGAGTGTGTTGCGTACAGCCTAAAGCTCCCTGCAGGTCTGGTAAACTCTTTAAAATAACCCTTCCTCCTGTCATTTAGCGTCTTTAATCATTTGACTGACGTGCACGAAGGCCGACTGCAGCTCTTTGAGTCCCAGCATGTCGGCGGTCTCGCCCATCATCCTCGGCCCCATCAGTTCAGTGAAGTCCTCAAAGTCCATGAGCCCGCCCACTGAGGAGAGGAGAGAGGTGTCAGAGCCGCGCTGGACCTCCTTGTGTCCTGTAACCTCATCGGCTCACTTCTCATCTTGATCTGCTGAACGATCTCCAGCAGCTCCATCTCCGTGGGCATGTAGCCCATCGTCCTCATGCATTCAGCCACGTCTTTGTAGTTCAGGTAGCCATCTTGATCGTAGTCAAACTCTTTGAAGGCCTCCTGCAACTCTGTGGGAGAGAAGCAGTTCATCAGATCAAATAATGACTATAATAATGATAATAATGATGGAACTATTAACATGTTAATAACTGCAGTGACTGTAATCTACCAGACAGACTTACCGTCCAGCTCGGCCTGAGCGAGTTCTCTCTCCTGCAGGAACAGATGCAACAACGCACACGTTCAACTGTTAATGCATTTTGATTATTTCTTTGCAAAATAAAAAGTGACCTGTGCGAACCTCTGCACCAACGTCTAATTAAATCCACGCGCTGCTTTTAATGTCGAGGATTTGTGGGCACTTAGCGGTTCATTAGCGTGTGCATTATGCACGCTAATGACTGAAGTGTTCGCCATAGAAGGACCGAAGGCCTCGTAGAGGACAGTTCCCAGGTAGGACCGGGTCCACACAGTGGAACAGGTGAATATCTTCTTGGGTTTGGGCAGTGCTCATCATTTGGATAAACCCGATGAAGAGAGGCAGTAAGCTTCAGCTGACGAGCCTCTAAAGCTGCGGACGCTGCAGGCTTAGTGACAGCTGCTTGAGAAAGCACTGAGAGCACTCTGACTTCTGCTTCTCTTCTGACGTTATAATGTCTGAGACGCCGCCGTTAACAGGAAAAAGATGAACGCCCGCTGCGTTGTGTAGAGATGTTAATCATTCACAATATGGATTCATAAGTCCTCGGCCTGTGGCTGTGGGCAGACACACATTTTACTGAATACATGTGTGTATAAATGTTGCAGGAATGGGGAAACTGGTGTAAAAAGCCATAAACTGTTTGAAGAGGTCAAAGGTCACAGGGACACAACAGAGGTCCACACAGCCACATCTACACAACCAGATGAAACCACACACAGTGTGAGCTACTTACCGCCCCAAAGACACTGTTGAGCACAGAGTTGTAGACTTTGTTCAGGCTGTCGGGGGTCTTCCTGGACTTCTTTGAGGACTTCTTGGGTGTTTCTGAGACTGACCCCGATGGGGTTTCATCTTTGGTGCTGCATGCACAGATCAAACAATCATTCCTGGGTTTTACATGCAGTGTGACTCAGCGTGGCATGATGAAGGTGTCAGTCACACTCACCGCTCCTCTGAACGTACCTGTCTGTTGCGGCCGAGTCGACAGAAGTGGAAGAGGGAGTCCTCTCTCCTGCGGTGGGCATGCTGGGGATGAACACAGGTTTACAGTTACAGTTACACAGACACCATCTTGATAAACGCTTTTTGACATGCAGAAGGATAGGTTGCAAAAAGATTAAAATCATGTTTTCCAAAGGCAATTTATTTTGTTTCACTGCATAAATCTTCGATCTCCAACATCTTCAAAGTGAATCCAGTTCCTTGAGGGCGTTTTGCTCACCTTCAGTCCCTCTCCTGAACGGGAGAAGAGAAAACAACAAGTCCTTCTTGTCCTCCTCGAGCTCCACTTGTGTAGTGAACACACACTGTCTCCTGTGTTGTTCCTTCTCTCTTGACCTCCTTCAGTCTCAGAGGCTTAACGATTACCTGGATAAACTTGCAGCCAACGATTAGAGAGCAAACGCTGTAGCAGCAGTTTGACTTAAGGTCTCCTTCAAGAGGTCAAGATCCTCTGGTTAAAACCTTGAGGTGTCTTTATTCTGAGGTCCAGCGTCTCTCATTCCTGTGAAGGTTTCCCATCGTCCCTCCAGCTCGTAGAGCTGCTGCTTCTCTGCAGTGAGAACGCGTTGTGTTTCTGACAGTTATTATTTTATAATTAAAAGTGATAGATATTTGATAATTGGGTGGTGGGGGCGTGGTCATGCTCAGCTGCTGTAACTTATTATTTACATGTGCAGTCGTATTTAATCACACACAGCACTGCTGCTGCTGCTAATGCTAATGCTGCTGTTGCTACTGTTGTTGCTGCTGCTTTTGTTGAACTGTTGCTGTTGTTGCTACTGTTGCTATTGCTGCTGCTGCTGCTGTGTGTGTGTGTGTGTGTGTGTGTGTGTGTGTGTGTGTGTGTGTGTGTGTGTGTGTGTGTGTGTGTGTGTGTGTGTGTGCGTGCGGTTTTGTTAACACTAAATTACTTTATTTTCTCTTTTGTTACAAAAAGTGCATTTAACAACTGTGTTGTTTGTGATTCCTTAAGCGTTAAGACAGTTTTAAACTTAGGCGCTTGCTGCCTTTGTGTGGACTTCACTCTGTTAGTAGCGTTATGAGCTCTTTTAAACACCTTTGTGCATGTCGGGCTCTGCAGCAGGAATGACCTTGACAAGGTTTTGAGGCATTTTTTGGTAGTTCGGGACGAGATGTTACGTCATAACCAGGTCAACAAGGCACATAAAATGGTACAGAGTGGGAAAAAGACAACGTCCAAACAGATCCAATAACACAAGTAATGCAATAATAGAAACATGTATACATGTATTCACAGTAACAACAGTTGTGGGGTCTCTAGTATTTCATAACGATGATAGTCCAATAAAACATAACTCTTTGAGGATAACGACCTATTGGTGAGCTGTTGATTGAAGATGCACATGTTTGCATTTCATGTCGTATCTCAGAATGGCGGAAAATGTACATTACTTTATTTAAAAAAGAGTCACAAGCCCAAACGTCTGAGGCGCATCGTGGTGCAGTTCCCTGTGTTCCCCGCTAGAGGCTCCAGAGGGCGGCTTGACGTCCGTCCGGCAGGTAAACGTCAACATGACTTTTCTCCCTCATGTCGCGTCAGAGCGGAATGATTATATGATTTGAAACGTTCAGATCGCGTTTATAAGTCAGTTGACACTATATTTGTCTAAACTAAGAAGTCACTCCTCTCTCTGTTAGTAAAGAAACTGATGCGTCTTGAGTTCCTATTGGACCAGACTGTACCACGTGACCCGGAAGCGAGGGGGATTACTTAGTTAAAAACGACCGATTTCACTGCAGTTTTCTGGACTTTTCTCTTCTCTCGTGAGTCCAGAGAGAGCTGCTGGAGGCGGCGACAAATACTGCGATCAAGTCGGACAGTTTTCAGCTGCCTTCAAAGTATTAACAGGAAGTTACGGAATAAAATACTTCCTGTTAGTTCCGATATGTAGTCTACTTGTACTTTTCAGTTCACGTTTGAATGTATTCATATGTGGTTATAAATATATATTCATGCAGAAATGTGTGTGTCGCTGCATCCTTTGTTGTTTTTATGTCTGCCTGTGAAATACATTTCTACTGGTTTTGATGTGTTGTATAAATACGATTTTCTATTATAAACCACACAAAATATGTTTTTAGATTCAACCTGAGACTAATAGTCAACAATCAAGCGTTAAGTATTACAACTACACATAAATTAAGGATTTTCTACAACACGTGGTTTTTGCTGTCAGATCTAAGAGCCAATCAGCTCTCTGATGTGGCGACAGCAGGCGTTTCCCATCATGCACTGGGCCACGCAGGCGGTGGAGAGCTGCTGCAGCGTCTGCCTCTGAAATCGACGGCCGCCTTGCTCCGGTGAGACTACCGTTGATCACGTGTGCATGACGTCAGAGCAAGCCGGGCGCAAGTCGGACACAAATATAACCGGCATGCATTGCGCGTCGATCGTCGGCGATCGATTCTGCGCAGAACTGGCTCATCTCCAACGAGCCTGTGGTCTGTGTGTTGGTTTAGTTTCCGTCCCGGAGAGTTTAGTTGTTAGTGAAATGTATTCTGGACCCGAGTCTAACGGGCTGAGCCACTGGACCAGAATTATTTTACATCTGTCAAGTTCTCAAATAGTTTTCTACAAAGTGAGATTGAGTGTAATTCGTCTTGTGTTCATGAGTAAATGAAAGCAGTAACTAAACGAGCACACCTGACACATTTACTCCTCAGGCGCTGAACATTACTCTTTGTTTTGATTGTTATTTTATGTTTTCCCAGTAAAACCTCTTTACTCTATTATTATCACACACCAACATGATTGAGATGAATATGAGTATATGAGTATACGACAATAGTTCCCAGAGTACTACAATTTGTCATACACGTGTATCAGGATCATAAATCATTTAGTGAACGGTCACGTGTCATTCTGCTCCGTGGCCGCTAGGGGGAGACAGATGTTCACTGTGTGCTGAGTGTGGAGCTTTATTTTCCTCCATCACGAAGAACACAAAGAAGCCCATTCCCGCCACACAAAAAACATTAGGACCAAAAAAAAAATTAGGGACAAAAAAAAATTTAACTTTTTTTTTTTTGTTTTTTTTTTGTTCACGAAAATAATAATAAAAAAAAAAACATCTAAGCAATACGTTATTTATGTGTATGTGTATATATATATATATATATATATATATATATATATATATATATATATATATATATATGTATATATATATATATATATATATATATATATATATATATATATATATATATATATATGTATATATATATATATATATATATATATATGTATATATATATATATATATATATATGTATATATATATATATATATATTTTTGTTTTTTTTTTGTTTTTTTTTTGTTCACGAAAATAATAATAAAAAAAAAACATCTAAGCAATACGTTATTTATGTGTATGTATATATATATATATATATATATATATATATATATATGTACAGACAAAGTACATTGTTGTGGTTCCATTGACAATTTTTAATACCTGAGTAAAATGCAAAGTCCACACATATATTATTTTTGTTTTTTTCGGTCCCTAATTATTTTTTTTTATTTCGTCCTATTTTTTTATTTTTTTTTGGTTCTTTTTTTTTTTTCATCCTAATTTTATTTTTTTCGTCATATTTTTTTCCGTATGGCTGGAATGAGCTTCCATACTGTAACTGTAATTTTGACAATTATAGTCAGTAGTCAAGTTCTCATTTCTCTCCTGGAATGAAACAGTTTTTTTGTTGCATTTTTTCAAGTCAATGGAAAAAAAACAGGTTTTTTTGGGTCCTAAATCTTTAATTATTTTGTGTGTGTGTCTGAAATGGGCTTCCATACAATACAGACTCGAATCAGCTGAATCCAACACTTTATTTATTAAAATGAAAATGAAAATGAAAAACACAAGAAATAGCATCTATATATATATATATATATATATATATATACATATATGTATATATATATACATATATGTATATATATATATATATATATATATATATATATATATATATATATATATATATATATATATATACATATATGTATATATGTACATATATACATATATGTGTACATATATACATATATAAATATATAGATATATATATATATATATGTAATTAGTAATTATATATATGTAATTAGTAGAAACCATGCTGTAACTCAAAAGTGACAAATTTCCAGTAACTGTAAAAAATGATGTGCCAGTGGAATAATACCAACATATACCATAGTAATAATGATTTATTTGTAATTATACCAACAAATACTTTAGTACATCATGTATTTCCCCCCAGAACAATGCAAAGTGTTGAAGTGGAGCCATCAGTCATTAGTTTTGTAACAATAGTTATCAGGATGTTCAGCTGGTTGTTACATCACTTCCTCCCTCTGGCTGCTTCTCGCCTCCGTCATCAACCCTGCTCTCTTGTTCAGTTGCCTTCATATTCTTCATCACATGGTCTTCCTCCCTCCCTCATCTTCCTCTCACACCCAGACCTTCCCCTTCCCTCCTCCGTCGGCGGCGTCTCGGCCTCCGCAGCAGCCGGCGCTCTTTCCCCGGTGCCGGGCGGCCGGCAGGTTCTTGTACACGGCCCGGCTGTAGGGGATGAAGCACAGGCCCAGCTGGAGGTGCCGGGCCAGGCGGCAGTACGCCGCCAGCGCCAGCACCAGCAGAGGCGTCACCAGCAGGAAGCCCACCACCAGCAGAGCCACGCAGCCGCCGTCCGTCAGCAGGTCCGAGCAGTAGGGCGTCGTCCCGTGAGGACGCACCTGGTGGAGAGGAGACAGGCGGAGGGAAGGATGTGACAGGATGCCGCACAGGAAGTGTGTTGTTCAACCTGGAAGTTGGCCAACAGGCAAGTCGCTAAGGCCGAGCAGTGATGTGTTAAAGGCCTTGCTCAAGGGCAGCTTCAACAGGATAAGAAGAGTCCAACCTTCCCCTTATCCATTACTATTCCTATCCAGTCATAATCATGTGGATTGTTATCAGAATATCTGTTTATTAAACCTTCCTTCACAGGGAGGTCAGAGGTCAGCTGCACATTTTCAACCTGGTGAGAGTTCTGGGCCTTTAAGTGTTTAATTTAGTATTTTAAAGTCATCTTTGCACTCGTAGACGCCAGGAGGAGATCTCTCACTCGCTCACATGAGTCTCAGTCAGATGATCACTAAATTATATTCTGACAACAGTAACCAGGATCTTGGTAGAAACGTGTGTGTGTGTGTGTGTGTGTGTATGAACGCAGTGTGTGCATGTGCACGTGTTGCTGAGCTGAAGGCTGGTGCGAGGAGGGAGAGGAGGTAAAAGGGGTGAAAGGGTCACGTCAGTGTGGGAGAGGATCGTCCTTATCACCATGAAGGATGAGCTGAACGCTCGGTGCAGGACAGAAGAGCAGAAAGTATTCCTGCAGGCGCTCAGGAGAGAGAAGAGTATTCATCATGTAAAGGTTTGAGCCTTCACTTTAACAGTTGTACAACATGAAGGATCTCACTTCACGCAGACGTCTCAGACGGAAGAACAGAAACACAACGATGACGTCTGGATGGAAGCAGAGACACAGAGACACAGAGATACAGAGATACAGAGACACAGAGACACAGAGATACAGAGATACAGAGACACAGAGACACAGAGATACAGAGATACAGCTCAGAGAGACTCCAGCTGGAGACGGAATGCACAGGAGGGAGGGAGGAGGGAAGGAGGGAAGGAGGGAAGGAGGGAGTGAATAAGGAGGGAAGGAGGGAGGGAGTAAAAGAGTGAAGGGAAAGCAATGAGCGCTCTGCTTGTTTTTCCTGGTGTGAAGTATTGCGCTCGCTGTGTCTTTGATGAGCGTGACGCCAGAATAACTGGAATGTTCTCGCTCTTGTTCAGTTCCTAGAACCCTAAATACTTATCC
Source organism: Clinocottus analis (assembly GCF_023055335.1). Lineage (NCBI taxonomy): Eukaryota > Metazoa > Chordata > Actinopteri > Perciformes > Cottidae > Clinocottus > Clinocottus analis. The sequence goes on along the minus strand of NW_027175943.1, from coordinate 14,337,905 downwards.
CACCTGTCTTCATACTTTTCCTTCTCTCTTTTGATCCCTCCCCCTCTCTCCATCCTCCTGGTCCTGATAATCCTGTAAGCTGCTGTCACATGAGGCCGTGAGCAGCAGCGTCTCTCCGCTCATTAAGCAGCACAACGCCATCAGGAGGCTCTGAACCGCGGTGACATGTTGGGGTTCAGGTCATTGTGACCGCCTCACGGGTCAGGAGCTTGTTTTGTTCGGGGTACAAGTCTTCTTCTATGTTTCTGCACGTCACATTCTGCACATCTTTATAGTCGTCTGATCCCAAGAGCATTAAGTCCCCAAGCAGCCTTTAAAGTGTCGTGACGCTGCTCCCTCACCTCCTCACCCCTCACCCCCTCACCTCCTCACCCCTCACCTCCTCACCCCCTCACCTCCTCACCCCTCACCCCCTCAGCTCTTACATCTCCTCCACATCTGAAGGAACCTCGACTTATCAGATTATAAACCTTCTCCTCGCCGGTGGAGCCAAGCCCCGCCCTAAGCCCCCGGCACGATGTTTGGAACTTTTTGGATCAAAGTTATGAGATTAGGACTTTCAGATGTTATGTGAAGAGATGGATGCAGTTCTGTCTCCTTTCCTCTCTCCTTTTGAGGAGACATGTGAGTAAACATTCATCCTCCCTAACACGCAAACACATTTAATGGGTTTAGATGTTGAGGTCAGATGAAGGACAAATAGAACAGAGAGTTGTGAATCTGATAAATAATTATATCGCAGCAAAGAGCCTCCACACTGGACTCAAACCCGGCGCTCCTTCCCTCCTTCCCTCCTTCCTTCCCTCCTTCCCTCCTTCCCTCCTTCCTTCCCTCCTTCCCTCCCTTCTCACCGTGGAGTGGCACAGGAAGCCGAACACCACCATGACGATGGCCGGCGTCAGGACGGTCCCGAACACCAGCGCGGCGAGGCAGGCGTTGACGGAGGCGATGAGCAGGTTCTGGGCCGTCACCAGCACCGAGCAGGCCCAGCAGTCCAGAGAGCCGCGCAGCTCCAGAGGCGCCTCCAGGCTGTCGGCCGCGGAGTACGGCGGCGGCACGACCACGCGGGACGGCGTCTCCCTGCCGCCGCCCACGGCCGCCGTGGAGGCCAGAGAGCTGGAGAGGTGGAGGTGCGGGTGGAGGTTGCCGTGGTGGTGGTGGTGGTGGTGCGGCAGCTCCTCTGACAGGTCCAGGGCCTGGTGGTGAGCGCCCTGCTCCAGAGCGCCGGACACGCTCATGATGAGCTGTGGACAGGAAGTGACACTGCAGCCAACACGTGTGTGTTTGTGCTCCTGCGAGACGCTGAGGGAGTCCATGCCATCGCTACACAACACTACACAACACTACACAACACTACACAACACTTTTGTACCTCATCAGAGGCTCGTTCCCTCACAGGTCACTCAGAGGTCACTCAGAGGTCACTCAGAGGTCAGAGCTGTGTGACGCGTCTGTGACGATTATCAGAGCTGATTGTGCAAAAGAAACAAGACATGAAGTCCTAAGGAGGAGAGATGAAGTGTGTGTGTGTGTGTGTGTGTGTGTGTGTGTGTGCGTGTGTGTGTGTGTGTGTGCGTGTGTGTGTATATATATATGTATATATATATATATATATACATATGTATATGTATATGTGTATGTATATATATATATATATATACATATGTATATGTATACATATATATATGTATATGTATATATATGTATATATATACATGTGTATATATATGTATATATATATATATATATATATATATATATATATATATATATATATATATATATATATATATATATATATATATGTGTGTGTACACATGTGTGTACATGTACAACACCAGGCTGCTGTGATGTTCAGGAGTCTGCAGGTCTGTGTCTTCATCATAACATTAACTATATTCTATATTATTATTGTTTGTTGCTGCGTTTGGGAACAATGGCCTCGTCCTTCACTCTGATAGATATGAGATGAAACATCACTTGAGATAAAACTCATGTTTTTTACTGATGAATATGGACTTGTGTGTGTGACAAATTGTGCGTTCAGTTCACGTTTACTGAACATCGTGATGGAGATGCTGCTGCTGAGCGCTGTGTACACCTCACAGTCCCATTGTTCAAGAGCAGTTTTGAGGTGGAAGGTCGTGTGTGTGTGTGTGTGTGTGGGTGTGTGTGTGTGTGTGTGTGTCCTCCTCTCTGGTCTTAATGGGTTGAGTTGTAATGTGTCATTTCATTGTGTGACCTCAGTGAAGGAGTTTCTCCATGGAGCTCTTTGTCTGGAGCCTTGTGGCCTCTGAGCTGCTTCCAGGAGGAAGACGCGCTTCAGATTCCTGCTTCATGAGTCATTTAGATAGAAGTTATTATTTACAGTTGACTTTCTCCTTCAGGCATGAGCTCGTCCTCTTGTGGATGAACTCTCAGCAGTGTTGTGGCGCTCAGACGCTGACGGGAGGGTTTCTATTGTTCCATCGTTCTAGTTTTCTATTGTCTGGAACAAAGACGCTGTGGTCATTAGTTCCATGACCTCAGCCCTCTTGGCCTGTTGCTTCATGTCCGTCAGCAGTAAAGATCTTTAGCTTTCAGCTCAGAGAACCAAGAGGAGTGTGTGTGAGTGATGAGCGTCTCTACTCACATGGTGCTGTCGGGCCTCCGGCTGCTCGTCCTCCAGGTCGCTGCTGCTTTCCTCCACGAGACGTCTACACCTTCACCCTCGAGCTTCCTTCAGAGTCCTCTTCCCTTCTCCTCTTCCCTTCTCCTCTTCCCTTCTCCTCTTCCCTTCTCCTCTCCCTCTTCTTCTTCTCCTCTCCTGTGCAGTGTGTGTTGTTAAGCGTTCCTCCTGCAGCCTTATCTCTGGAGGTATGTGGTATGCGGCTGCTCTATCAGAGCTGTCGGTGGAAGTGATGAAGCTCCAGCGTCTCAGTTCCTGTCGGGACGCAGCGGCACAGAACCGCTCTCACGAGTCTTTGTGCTGGTGTGAACTCCTCGTTGCACCTCCCATCTGATGGAGGCTCTCCTTCCCTCCATCCCACGCTGCCTCCTCCCACAAGGCTTATCAGACCGCTGCCTTCCTCCAACAACTCCTCTCACATTCCCCTCAGTACCCCCCCCCACTGACCCGCCCCACTCATCCCGCCCAGCCCCCCCTCATTGCCCCCTCGGCCCCCCCTCATTCCCCTCCCCCTCACCCCCCCCCACCCCCCCCCCCCCCCCCCTCCCCCTCCTGTGGGTATCGGGGGTCAGAGGCGGTTGATAAGTTTAGGAGAGCGGCGCATGAGGGGGAGGGGAGCAGAGTGCAGTTCAGAGAGCAGGACTCAGGATTCAGGACTCAGGATTCAGGACTCAGGATTCAGGACTCGGGACTCGGGATTCAGGACTCGGGACTCGGGTTGAGTTCTGTTGTTTGCTTGTCAAAAGGTTCAGAGGTGTTGAAACAGCTCCAACAGGGTTATTGTGACGACGCGTGAGCTGGTTCTGTGTGTGTGCTGGTTCTGTGTGTGTGCTGGTTCTGTGTGTGTGCTGGTTCTGTGTGTGTGCTGGTTCTGTGTGTGTGCTGGTTCTGTGTGTGAGCTGGTTCTGTGTGTGAGCTGGTTCTGTGTGTGTGCTGGTTCTGTGTGTGTGCTGGTTCTGTGTGTGTGCTGGTTCTGTGCTCATGTTTCATCAGACTTCACTGAAGCAGCGTTCAGGTTGAAATGTTCATGTTTCTTCTCTGGGCTGCATTTCACGATGAGCTGATGCACTTTATGAATATATTGAGTGTTCAGGAAGACTGCACTCTGTTGGTGTTATGAACCGCCTGCTTACAAACTCCTGTATGTAAACATGTAAACATGAAAACATGTAAACATGTAAACGTGTAAACATGAAAACATGTAAACATGTAAACGTGTAAACATGTAAACGTGTAAACATGTAAACATGTACACGTGTAAACATGTAAACATGTAAACGTGTAAATATGTAAACGTGTAAACATGTAAACATGTAAACGTGTAAACATGTAAACATGTAAACGTGTAAACGTGTAAACATGTAAACGTGTAAACATGTAAACATGTAAACGTGTAAACATGTAAACATGTAAACGTGTAAACGTGTAAGCATGAAAACATGTAAACGTGTAAACGTGTAAACATGTAAACATGTAAACATGTAAACGTGTAAACGTGTAAACATGTAAACGTGTAAACGTGTAAGCATGTAAACGTGTAAACGTGTAAACGTGTAAACATGTAAACGTGTAAACGTGTAAATATGTAAACATGTACACGTGTAAACATGTAAACGTGTAAACGTGTAAACGTGTAAATATGTAAATATGTAAACATGTAAACGTGTAAACCTGTAAACATGTAAACGTGTAAACGTGTAAATATGTAAACGTGTAAACATGTAAACGTGCAAACGTGCAAACGTGTAAACGTGTAAACGTGTAAACGTGTAAACATGTAAACGTGTAAACATGTAAACGTGTAAGCATGAAAACATGTAAACGTGTAAACGTGTAAACATGTAAACATGTAAACGTGTAAACGTGTAAATATGTAAACATGCACACGTGTAAACATGTAAACGTGTAAACGTGTAAATATGTAAACATGTACACATGTAAACGTGTAAACATGTAAATATGTAAACATGTAAACATGTAAACATGTAAACGTGTAAACGTGTAAATATGTAAATATGTAAACATGTAAACGTGTAAACATGTAAACGTGTAAACGTGTAAACGTGTAAACAAGTGAATATGTAAACATGTAAACGTGTAAACGTGTAAACTTGTAAACGTGTAAACATGTAAACATGTAAACATGTAAACGTGTAAACGTGTAAACATGTAAACGTGTAAACATGTAAACATGTAAACGTGTAAACGTGTAAGCATGAAAACATGTAAACGTGTAAACGTGTAAGCATGAAAACATGTAAACGTGTAAACGTGTAAACATGTAAACATGTAAACGTGTAAACATGTAAACGTGTAAACGTGTAAACATGTAAACGTGTAAGCATGAAAACATGTAAACGTGTAAACGGGTAAGCATGAAAACATGTAAACGTGTAAACGTGTAAACATGTAAACATGTAAACGTGTAAACGTGTAAACATGTAAACGTGTAAACGTGTAAGCATGAAAACATGTAAACGTGTAAACGTGTAAGCATGAAAACATGTAAACGTGTAAACATGTAAACATGTAAACGTGTAAACATGCAAACATGTAAACGTGTAAGCATGTAAACGCGTAAACGTGTAAACATGTAAACGTGTAAACATGTAAACGTGTAAACGTGTAAACTTGTAAACGTGTAAGCATGTAAACGTGTAAACGTGTAAACATGTAAACGTGTAAACATGTAAACGTGTAAACATGTAAATGTGTAAACATGTAAACGTGTGAACATGTAAACGTGTAAACGTGCAAACATGTAAACGTGTAAACGTGTAAACATGTAAACGTGTAAACATGTAAATGTGTAAACATGTAAACGTGTAAACATGTAAACGTGTAAACGTGTAAACGTGTAAACATGTAAACGTGTAAACGTGTAAACGTGTAAACATGTAAACGTGTAAACATGTAAACGTGTAAGCATGAAAACGTGTAAACATGTAAACGTGTGTCGTAACACACGTCCTGGTGGTGTAACCGGCTCCCTCGTCTCTCTGAGCTTCAGCTCAACAAACTGTTTCATGTTTCCTCTTGAAGAACATCGACTGTCAAGTCAGCTGTTCTGAAACATCCTGTTGAGGACTCGACTGTGAAGCATCGTGTGTGTGTGTGTGTGTGTGTGTGCGTGTGTGTGTGTGTGTGTGTTTGTGTGAGTGTGTGTTTGTGTGAGTGTGTGTGTGTGTGTGTGTGTGTGTGTGTGTGTGTGTGTGTGCGTGTGTGTGTGTGTGTATGAGTGTGTGTGTGTGTGTGTGTGTGTGTGTGTGTGTGTGTGCGTGTGTTTGTGTGTTTGTGTGTTTGTGTGAGTGTGTGAGTGTGTGTGTGCGTGTGTGTGTGTGTGTGTGTGTGTGCGTGTGTGTGTGTGTGTGTGGGCTGCTGCAGGTTCAGATGGTTCATGACAGCAGAGGTCAAACCTCAGGCATGAAGGTCGCTGTGATGAAGGTAGAGATGTTGTTTACAGTGTTTACAGTGTTTGTTTACAGCGTGTGATGAAATAAACACGTGAGATGTTCAGATGAGTGAGAAGATGAAGGAGCAGGAGCTCCAGACTGGAGGAAGCTGTGATCAGCTGCAGGATAAAAGATCACAAGTTACATAATTAGTGTCGTCTGATCCTGATATTTATTTCCCGCTGCGGTGAGATTACGTTTGTTTACTTCCTGTCCTCTGTCTGCCCTCTGTCGTCACGGAGTGTGTGTGTGTGTGTGTGTGTGTGTGTGTGTGTGTGTGTGTTCATGCTCCTGCAGCATAAAGCTCAGCAACACATTTGCATTAAAATACACTTTAACTTCAACACACACGACACTTTAACACTAACGTTGTTTGTTGTGTGAGCACTTTGTCTCGTCCTTCATGTCATACACATCGCACCGTGTCGTTGTTGTTGTTTGTCTCATGTCTCATGTTGCCGCTGAAGAGAACTTGTTTGTGAAAACATTTCTGGCGGTGAAACAGTTTCTGATTCATTAATAAATGAACTTTATCTTCTGATCGTTTCCTTGTTGCCGTCACAGAGGAGACATCTTCAGCATCACGTTCAACCAGAGCAGCATGAAGACACAACTCCCGTTTACTCTTCATCATCATGTTGTTGTTGTTGTGTTGATTGGACACCACAACAATCCGTTCATCACCGCCTGCAGCACCCGGACAAAGAGACGGACGGAGGGTTTCCTGTTTGAAGCAGGATGTCCTGCAGCGTGTCCAGGAACCTGAACGCGACCTCGTGGCCTCCGGTGTGACCTGAGGACAGCGTGACCGCCGCTCTGTCACACGTCTGGCTCCCAGACATGTTGTTACACATGTTCTGTCTGCGTACATCTCACACACACACACACACACACACACACACACACACACACACACACACAACACACACACACACACACACACACACACACACACACACACACACACACACACACTGTGTTGTAAAGAGGAAGTGTCTTTATGAAGTCACACAGCTCGTGCAGCATCTGAAGAGAGGACATAGTTTACGCTCTGCTACTTTGTTGCTGCTCTACATGGCTGCTCTGCTCTTTGCGTATGAAGTTGCTGCTCTACATGGCTGCTCTGCTCTTTGCGTATGAAGTTGCTGCTCTGGTTATTAATGACTGGAGGAAACCGTCCTCGCTGCTACTTCCTGTGAAGTCGTGCCGCTCCGTACGATCTGCTTCCTCCTCACTGGATCCTGATGTCTACATGGAAACTTGTGTGAGGACTTCAGCGTTCCATTTCTTTTCACACGCGTGTCTAACAATAGAGCGCTCAAGTTTGGGACGCGAATGACAAATGTGTGACAACGGTTTGGCTCGACTGCAGGAAGTGACCTGATGCTGAGAGCAGCGAGAAGCCTTCAGGCCTCAGGAGGAAACACGACTGCTCCTGTTTGGAGAAGAGGACAGTTTTCACTTTGAAGTTCAGGTTCATGTCGTCTCGTTCTCGATAACACGAAGAACACATTGTCAGTGTTTCAGGTCCAGCTGGAGGTTCTTCAGACGCTTCAGCGCTGAGAGCTTCAGAGACGACGCGGTGAGACGCTCACAGAGTTTCATCCTGCTCAAAGCGAGGTAAAGTCTCCTGGTTCATTAGTTATGTTTTATGCCACTTTGACGCGTCACGTGTTGAGTGATTCACAGCTTTAGTCAAAACCAGATATTCCTGTTTGGCTCGTTTATCCAGAAACAAATGAAAGTATTTTTCAGAAAATTTATGTTTATGTTGTGTAAACAAAGAGAAAAGCGTCTTGTGAGAGATCAGCTGCTGGATTCATGATGCGATGACAGAAGTCAGATTTTAATCTGTGATCAAACTGTTGAACAACCCTGATTTCATTCATTTCACTTTGATATTGTTTTGTGGACCCTTTGCAGACATTAATGACCTCGCTCCACTCAGTGACGCGTAAACATACGTTTACTAAAGTGTACTACAAGTACAGATACATTCTGTTGTATTTCATAAATGTTTTATGGCACAAATGAAGAATTTGAGGTCAAGAATCTTTCGACATGTAGACCAGTATTTAACCGTGTTGAAGCGCCAAACCTTTTATATCATTTACTGAGACATTATTTAATTCTACAAGATATTTAATGATAATATTAATAATAATAATAATAATAATATTTTGCCATAATGACATTTTTAATGACTTTTTGAGGCTACACAAGGCTAACTTTTTGTATTCTGTGTTTCTTAGCACGCTACATGAAGACATGACATTGGACATGGCAAACTATGACTGAAGAGTCATAGGATGTCATTAAACAGTCTAAAATGTTAAAACAATAAGTCCTCACATAGTCGGTGCTTTTTAAAAAACAAAGTGGAATAACTTCCTCCTCACTCGTGTTTCTAACCTTCATGTTTCAGACGCCACCGAACAAGAAAGAAAATCAGATGTTTCTCTTTTGGATTTATCAAAAAGTTTTTATTAATAGTAATGTCACACAAATTCACAAGTGTTTAAGACGTCTGGCTCAGTTTGGTGTGTGTGTGTGTGTGTGTGTGTGTGTGTGTGTCTGCAGGTGTGTGTGAGTTCTCTAAACAGTGCAGTTATAAATAAATGACCACAAAGAGAAGAAAAAGGAAAAGGTAATAATATTGCAACAGGAAAAATAGATTCTCATTTTAAGAAGATGAAGAGAAAAAGTTGTTCAAAGAGAACGTTTAGCACCATCTATCCCATTATCATATTCAACAGATAATATCATAAAATCATTAAAATCTCGTCTAAAAGCCCTACGTAATAAAAAAAGACCGATCCTCAAATCGCTGGAGCGGTCGTTTTCCTTAACGAACGCAGCGTCATTAGTCGTCTCCTCTACGTGAGCGGCGTGCCTACCGTCTACAGGAAAGGTGTGTTATATTCAAGATAAAGATATTTAATATATAGCAGAAGGAAAAGGCAGGAGTCGTGAGCACCAGAGAGACAGCAGCCTCCACAACCCTCTGCTCACTTCTTACTGAGTTTACTATAAAAAATAAAAAAAGAGGGAAAATAAAAATTTAAAAAATTGAAAACTTGTACAACCCTTTTTAAAAAAAGGGAGACCATTGATATCCAATAAATAGAAGAAACATTTTAAATTAAATGTACAATGCAAAAAGAAAATCCAGGAAATACTAAATCTGCATATTGGAACAAAACAATCATGAACAACACAAACACCAGATGGCAAAGACTTTTCTTTTTTAAAGAGATGGAGGAAATGAACAGAACGACCTGATGCGACAACTTATTATCTCCAGAGGAAATTAAAAGTATAATCCATACAAACACAAGATTTACAACACGTACAAGAGTTTGAAAGACAAAATGAAATCCCCCCCAAAACAACCAAAGTCGTTAAAACCCGTATGTTTTGAAGCATTTCAAACATTTGTATTTTTTTTAAAATTCTTAATGCTCTAGAAAAATGTTCATATCTCTATTATTAGTATTTTTCATTTTCTCTCTTTTCTAAATACAAGGCCAATGTGGTATATATCTAGTTGATCTAGTTTAGAAAAAACAAACCAATAAATTATTTCTTAAAAAAGACAGCACCCCACAAAAATTGCAAACAGCAAATTGTACAAATCTCAGTATTCAAGACGACGACAACAGGAACGAGTTCTCTTGTTGACACAAACGCGCCGCTGCACCGTCAGTACCGCTGCAGCGCACTGCCCCCTGGTGGCCGGCGGCAGAAGAGCACCATCTGAGAGTAACGTCAGTACCGCTGCAGCGCACTGCCCCCTGGTGGCCGGCGGCAGAAGAGCACCATCTGAGAGTAACGTCAGTACCGCTGCAGCGCACTGCCCCCTGGTGGCCGGCGGCAGAAGAGCACCATCTGAGAGTAACGTCAGTACCGCTGCAGCGCACTGCCCCCTGGTGGCCGGCGGCAGAAGAGCACCATCTGAGAGTAACGTCAGTACCGCTGCAGCGCACTGCCCCCTGGTGGCCGGCGGCAGAAGAGCACCATCTGAGAGTAACGTCAGTACCGCTGCAGCGCACTGCCCCCTGGTGGCCGGCGGCAGAAGAGCACCATCTGAGAGTAAACTGGTATTGTGTTGGCGGCTTGGTATTTCTTTTTGTAAACAGTAATGATGAGTAAACGTATTCAACTGGCTGTTCGGCAAGTGTTAGCAGTAGTAGCAAAAATGATTTTAAATAATGAAAAAAAGTTACGTTGAGAACCAAAGTGAAACTGTGTCTTTTGTCCTGGCTGGCAGGAGTTTTGGTTATGGCTGAGAGACGCAGGAGAGGAGCGCTGTCACCGCGAGGAGGCCTGGAGAGAGACACACACACACACACACACACACACACACAGGTTACTTCACAGGAATCGGAGTAGTTTTCTCTGGTCAGAAACGAGCCTCAAACGCCATCAACAAGTGAACTTTCCGACAAATTAAAATGTTGTAGCAATGCATAGTGTATAAAGATACAATGAGCAAAACTATTATCGTATTTGTGTGCAATATTGTATTTTATACTATATCAATACTGTCATATCTTTTATATTTTGTGCCTTATTTTTTTACCTTAAGTTTATTGTAATTCTGTTGAGCTAAATAATTTAATTCGTTTCATTGTCTAGAATAACTGTTGTCTGTGCACACGACAGTAGCACATCCTGAGTCTTGTGTTCGGGTTGTTCCGTTCGTCTCGTTGGAGGCAGCAGGATGGCCACAGCGATGCTCACCAGGGTGAAGGAGTCGTACGTGTTCATGAGCTCCTCGATGCGGTACTGCTCCAGCACCACCACGTTGGTCAGGTTGGGGCTGCGCTGCCGGGCGCAGTCCTCACAGTGAACCACGTACGTCTTCCTGCTGCTGCTCTCGCTCGTCACGAACAACAGATTGAACACCTCCAGCTGCAGAGGAGGAGAGAACATGTCGCCGTTATTGATAGAAAATGACTTTAATGTCCCCCATTAACTGTCAGTGACTGAAGAGAGGACGACAGCGACTCACGTCACACTCGTTGCAGTAGTAGGCCGGCTCGTCCTTCACTCGGCTCTGGTAGGATAACTTCTTCCCGCCCGCCACCAGCTGGTCGCGCAGGATCTGGATGTGCTTCATGGACTGCAGCAGGCAGTGTCTGGCAGCACACACACACTCATGTCATCATCTGTTCATTACAGCTTTGTGTATGCGTCATCATGCAGTGAGGTGCATGACTGTGGACTCACTTGACCAGCTTGAAGGTGTCGGGGTCGGTGATCTTGACCGTGCGGGCCGCGTTCCAGGACACGTGGATCATGGGGACGATGGATTTCACCTTCTTCACTTCGTTCCACTCGAACCTCTCCAGGGCCAGCTGGTACTGGTACGCTGCACAACGATCAACCGTGTTACTAAACATCCCGCCTGCTGCCTCGTGGGGTGCATCCGGCGCTCACGGGGTGCTTACCGTTGAGCGGGCCGACGTTCCAGGCGATGTTGTTGCACCAGCCCACGGCCTGGACCCAGTGGACGGTTCCGGCGTTGATCCACACCAGGTCTCCGGGCCGCTGAATGAAGCGGTACACCGGGATGTTTGACTTGTAGAGGTCTTCCAACACGGGCCACCAGGACCCCGTCAGGTAGTCCACGCCATGCCTGAGCACACAAGAGGAAAACACTCTGTAGGAAGCTGTGGGGCAAGAGCGCCATCTGGTGGTACACACAACCTCTCAGTACACTTTCTAGAGGCTGAACTCAACGCATCAGTGCAGCTATGAGCTGTAGTAGCTCCGCTGACATCTATCTGTGGATGTTCCCATCACATCTTTCCTTTACACCACAGCGTCTGGTGGAAAGAGTCTTGCGGGGACAGATGCATCGAACACACTCCTACTTGTGTTTAATACCGGTGTAAATGATCAATTTGTCCACATGAATCGTGGTCTACTCACTTCACACAGAAGTCGCTGATGGCCTGCCAGTAGTTCTCGTGGACAGAGAACCACTCACAGTCTCCGGGGCCGATGTTGATGTTCACAGAGCAGAAGTTGTTGTTCTCCTGGTGACCTGTTGATGAAGGAGCCAACACGCTCACATAAAGCTATTCCTGGTCTTTGTTTGACTGGAGCTGGTGTTTCCTGTGTGTTTGACGTTACCTGGCGTCCGGCTGCCAGGAACCTTCATGTAGAGCTGCACGGTGTTCATGCCCAGGATGGTGTGACCCACGTGGCTCAGCATGTTTCCACTGGACGCCACGCGCATGAAGGCCGGCAGCTTCTGCAGCTCCTGCAGCTGAGACTTCCACCTGAGCAGAGAGGTCAGGTTGTGTCTTCAGTAACGCGTGAGCAGCAGCATCAATGTGCACTAATAAGCAGCTGTAGTGATCATTGAACACATGGATCTGATGAGGTGGCTCACCTCTTGGGGTCAGAGAGGTCGATGTTGGTGCCAAACTTAATGATCTTCCCCACTTGTTTCTGCTCACCGCTGAGGAGAAGAACACATTATTATTGTTAATGAGTATTAATACAAATTGCATACCACTACGAGTGCATTTTTCACAACATCCTCACCTGCTGCCGTCTTTAGAGCCGTCCTTAGTTGGAGTATCAAAACTGTTTGATGGCTTCTTCTCCTTCTCCTCTTCATCATCCTCGTCATCGCTGCCTTTCTCCTCCTGGAAACAAACCCCAGCATGTTGATCAGCTGTATCACAGAAACATGAAAGTCTCCACATGTAAAGCATTAACCACAGTGTCCAGTGTCCATGGCAGCAGAAGCAGCGCGTCGCTCCACCTGGCGGGCGCAGCAGCTTTACCTGCAGACTCTCCTGGAAGCTGGAGGCCTGGTACTGGGCGTACTTGGCGATGGTGGTGTGTGAGCGGCTGCTCTCGCAGGGCCACGTCTGGCCCGTCCCGCTGGGGTCCCAGTTCTCATCCGCCGGCTGCTGCACCTGAGTCCTCACCTCCACCGCCTGCTCCGCATTCGCCTCCACCAGGGACTTCGTGGAAAACAGCCCCAAATCTAAAAACAACGAGACGTTCACATTACAACGATGCAGGTTCACAGCTGAAGATTAAACTGAAGGAGCAGGATGCTTGAAGGCAACATCATGCGACACATTACTGTGCTCTTATTTTCTACATACACCTGTAACTATCGTGTCTCTTTAAGCCCAAAAAACACATGATGCACTTTGCAAAGGTCGTTCTCACGTTGAGGCTGGAGCTCCTCAGATGGTTTACATCATGCACCTGCATTTAAAATCTAAGGTCTTTGTTGAATCACATGTTTTCTGAGCTAAGCTGCCTTCTCAATGCCTGATGCTCTTGTTCCTTGTCTGTCTGTAAGCCCTTCAGGTGTGTCAGGTGATTCTACATGAGTTCTGCATGTAAGTGAATGTAAAGCATCAACGGTCGCAGGAGCAGACGTACTGAGGCGCAGAGATCCGGCCAGGCCTCTGATGACCGTCACGGGGTTCTTGGGGTCTGTGCAGAACTGCAGCAGCACAGGAGAGAAGGCATCCCTCTTGCTCTCCAACTGCAGAGGAGAAGCACGACGTCACCACACAGGAAGTCAACACGTCTTCATGTGCAACGCATCACCACAAGAGGGCAGCACATGCACCTGAGTTACTTTACGGGTCAGATGCATTTGTGTGTATAAACACACCGTATGTTGTTTTTATAAAGGATTCAAGACAGTAAGGAAGCTCGTCTACAGTGTGTGAGAGAGAGACGTACGTAGATGCTGGGTGTAGGAGGGTTGAGTTTCTCTCTGGGAAGCAGTTCATCTGAGGTCATGATGGGCTTCACAGAGAAGGCTGGCAGCAGGTAAGACTCTCTGAACTTGTCCTTCACTCTGGCGCCCCTGCAGCAGGAAGACAACATGAAGACAACATGTTACAGATGCAAACACACAGAAACAACTCCGCTAAACTAGCTTCCTCCACAGCGCACTCACTTGCAGGACCGGATGATTTCGCTGGCCGTGTTCCTGATGGTGATGTCCTCCAGGGGGATCCTCTTCTCCTCCACGTCGGAGGCGATGAACGTCTCCCTGTCCCCGCTCTCCACTTTGATCAGGCGGATCTTCAGCTCTTTGGGCGGCCCGTCCGACAGCGCTTTCAGCTTCAAGAAGTCCGTTGAACCCAGCGAGGAGCCGGACTCCGAGTCTTTTTTGTCCTCTGATCTTTCTCCAGAGCTCCTGGAGGTCCACTCCGCCTGCTCCCCTTCGCTGGCCGAGCTGGCGCCGGACGCGTCCTTGCGTTTGGTCTTCTCGGCGTCGTAGTGGCCGCGGTTCTTCTCCGAGCCCTCTTTGCACTGCAGGTTGAGGTCACCGAGAATCCTGCGATCCTTCTTTTCCTTGTGGCTCTTGCCGTCTTTGTGCCGCTTGTGGCTGGAGCCGGAATGAGTGGAGGAGGAAGATGAGGACGACAACGACGAGGACGAGGAGGAAGAGCAGAAGATCATCTCGTCTCTCTTTTCTCGATGCTTCTTCTTCTCTTTCCTGTCGTCGTGCTTCCTGCTGCTGTGGCCGTGCTTCCTCTTCTTGTCTTTCTCTCTGTGTTCCTTCACCTTCTCGCGTTTGTGTCGGTCTTTCGCTTTGAGCTCGTCGGGCTTATCGAGGGACTCGGCGCTGGGAAGGGAGTGCCGACTCAGCATGACCTCGCAGCTTTTACCCAGTTCTGCCAGAGAAGACTCCGAGATGGTCGTCAGCAGCTGCTCCTCTTTGATGGGCTTCAGGGGAGAACTTCTCTCCGTTTTGATGGAGCTCCTTCTGTCCTCTGTCGGCTCCACGTCGTCCCTCCAGTCGTGACTGTCCTCCCTTTTCAGTTTCTTGTCTTCGAACAGAGGAGGCAGGGAGGACTTCAGAGACGGGAAAGCTGGACTCAGCGGTGGATTTGTTGAATCCGACGTGGGAGAACTGCCTTGCTGCTGGCGGCAGATGTCGGGGCCCAGAGACAGGGACGAGGAATACTTGACCCCGAGCAGAGCCGACGGCGGCGGCCTGCCAAAAGGGCCGCCGCGGTACGCGTACTTCTGGCTCTCCAGGACCGTCGCTTGGGACTTGAACATGCTGTTCACGCCCGTCTGGTGCAGGTGGGGCCTCTGGGGGGGCGGAGAGCAAGACGGGGCCTCGGAGTCCTCGTCCTCTTCCTCCTCGTCCACCTCGCTCTTCGTCTGCTCGGGGAGGCCGTACAGTTTGGCCAGGTCGCTGTGGCGGTAGTTGGTGTTCCCCACGCCCATGTCCATCGGCCGCTTGGGGTTCAGGGGCACGCCGGGAGACGGTTTGAAGAAGTCCTCGTCCTCCTCGTTGAGGGACGACGTCCGGCTGCAGGGGGACGCCAGCGAGCCTTGGCGGCTGAGCACGGGGGGGCTGGCGTGCGGATTGGACCCGAAGTCCTCCTGGTTGGGCTGATGCTTCATGGCTGGGATGAGGTCCGGGGCACTCAGGTAGCTCTTGACGGGCAGCACACGAGACGAGAAGCCGTCCAGGAGCCCCGCGGCCTTCTCGCTGTTGTACAGCTCCTCTTCCTTCTTGATGGACTCGTCCAGCATGGCCATGATGTTGGCCAGGCCGTCCGGGAGCAGCGTGGACAACTCGGAGGGCTCCTCCTCAAATTGGGCGGCTTCAGCAGCGCAGCTGCTGGCCTTCTCCACGCCGCCGCTCGCCTGCTGGTTCAGGATCCCCCTCATGGCGCTGGAGACCAGCGGCGGCGTCGGGTTCTCTCGGGGGAAAGCCTGGTACAGCTTGGGCGGCTCTCTGAGCGCCAGGGAGGGCAGCGAGTGTTTGCTGCCGTCTCTCTTCTCCCGGGCCGAGTCTTTGGGTAGGTTGGGTGCGGCTTGCATGGCCGGCGGCTTGTTGGGGAACGCCGGCTGGTTCATCCCTGAGGTATTGTGCGTGGACGCGGGGCTGAACGTCGCTCCGCCGCTGTTGCTCCACATCTCGCGCTGCCGCTGCTTCTCTCTGGCGTACTCGGTCTGAGGCGTGAGCGGCGGCGGCCGCAGCCTCTCCGCGGGCGTGGCGGCGGCGGCGGCCGAGTGTCCGGGCGGACACGGGAGGACGCCGCCGCGGCTCAGCCAGGGGAACGGGGGCGAGGCCTGGGAGCCGGGGGGAGGAGCCACCGGAGGAGGCGCAGGGACAGAGGAGAGGCGAGGAGGTGCTGGGGAGGCGCTGCAGGAGAGCAGGCGCTCCAGGTTCTCCATCGCCGTCTGCTCTTTGCCTTTCGCGCTGCATAGTTCCTTTCTCTTCTTCTCCTCCTCTTTCCTCTCCAACTCCTGTTTCTTCTTCTTCTTCTCCTGCCGCTCGAGTTCCCTCTTCTTCACCTCCTGCCTCTCTGCTTCTCTCTTCTTCCCCTCCTCCTCCTGCCTCTCCCACTCTCTCCTCTTCCTCTCCCGCTCCTTCTTCTCCCATTCTCTCTTCTTCCTCTCCTCTTCCTGCCTGTCCCATTCTCTCCTCTTCCTCTCCTCCTCCAGCCGCTCTGCCTCTCTCCTCCTCCGTTCCTCTTCTTGCCTCCTCTTCCTCTCCTGCTCCTGCCTCTCCCATTCTCTCCTCCTCCTCTCCTCCTCCTGTCTGTCCAGTTCTCTTTTCTTCCTCTCCTCCTCCTTCTTCTCCAGCTCCTTCCTCTTCCTCTCCTCGTCCCTCTTTTGTCTCACCTCCCATTCTTTTTTACGCCTCTCCTGCTCCTCCCTGTCTCTTTTCCTCCTTTCCTCGGCTTGCATGTGACCCTCCAGCTCTGCGTCCAGCTTGTCCAGAGCCTCTTCGATGGACTGAGGGACGGCGCTCGCAGCCGGCGGGCGAACCTGAGGCTGAGCGTACGACGCCGACCCAAAGTCCGCCTGCGCCGGCCTGGAGGAGAGCGCCGCATGGTGCTGAGGCGCAGCGCCGGCGGCGCAGCGTGGAGCTGATGGATGTTTCACCGCAGGACCGGGGAGAGGGTGAGAAACTCTGCTTGTGATCACACTGTCCCCGAGCCGCTGGTGCCGCGACGAGAACAAGGAGGAGGACGAGCTGAAGGCGGCGGGTTGCTCCACCTCGTAGCAGGACGTCTTCCCCTTCAGGGGGCGGGGCTTGGTGGCGTCCTGCGGCGGTCTGGGCGGGCCCTGGTGCTGCAGCTGGTGGCTTTGTCCTCGCTGACATCCCGGCTGCTGCAGCGCGTCCAGCTGGGAGGCGGGGCTAGCGATGCCCCGGGCGGAGCTTTGGGGTCCGGGCTCTCGTCCTCTCTGCCAGCCGCCGTTACCGCCGCTCACCGAGCAGCCGGCGGGCGGGGAGGCGATCACCCTGGAGGCGCCGGCCGCACTCGCGCCCCCAGATATCCTGCTGCTGCTGTAGCCGCTGGCGGGGCAAGAGGCCTGGGGGGCGGGGGGGTTGGCAGTGATGACGGGTGTTCGGGTGGAGGTGGTGGGGGGCGGAGGAGGGCCGGCGTGATGGTGGTGCTGGGCAGGACCGGGAACGCGGCCGTCCACGACGTGATTGTGGCTCTGCTGGCGCTGAGGTAGCAGTCCTGGAGGCCTGTAAATACCCGACTCCTGCAGAGACACACACACACACACACACACACACACGTGTTCATTAATACATGTGTTCATATGAAGTAACCACGTCACTCATACCTGGAGAGCAATGATGCTGCATGACTGGTACTCACTGCAGAGTGACTGGTGGGCCGGCTCTGGTACCTCCAGGCTTCATGGGGCCCACTTTGCA
Source organism: Clinocottus analis (assembly GCF_023055335.1). Taxonomy (NCBI): domain Eukaryota; kingdom Metazoa; phylum Chordata; class Actinopteri; order Perciformes; family Cottidae; genus Clinocottus; species Clinocottus analis. The sequence goes on along the minus strand of NW_027175943.1, from coordinate 14,320,090 downwards.
AATGCTGAGGTACTGAGGTGCTGCTGGCAGGAGGAGGAGGAGGAGGAAGAGGAGGAGGAAGGGGACCCTTGTGCCCCAGCCCTGGGTGAGGCTGGAAGTGGCTGTAAGGCACACTGCTGCTGCTGCTGCTGGCCGCAGAAGGGTTTGCTGGTGACGATTGGGCATGCAGGTGTTGCTCTCGGTCTCCCCTGGTCGGGGGCGAGGCCGTGTGAGAGGTAGCTTGGCTGCCACCTTGCATCCTGAAAGGAGGGCCTCTCTGGCCGTGAGGCCCCCGGGGCTCCAGGGCCTGGCAGGGTGCAGCCGGCCCCGGCTTGGAGCCCGGGCCGGGGTACGACGAGGGAGGGGACTGCTGGTTCACAGCCTGAGGTTGGAATGCATCTTTCTGCAGCGGAGGAGCACATCCCTGGTTGTAGCTTCCCGCCGAGGAGTTCAGTGGAGGAGAGAGGTGTGACGGGGCGGAGGAGGCCGGAGAGGACTTTTGTCCGTAGCTGCCCATTCCTGGTTTGTTGGATTCCTGTGAAACAACGAGCAAGAAAGAAAGATTAGAGTGGTATGAAAGAGACAGGACATGCTGCTATTCACATGCAGGTTCAGACAGCTAACAGCATCACTACATCTTCATGACTCCACATCCAATAAAGGTCTCCGTTGATTAAAGGTCAACCGGGAACATTGACCTCTGGCCTCAAGAGCCATCACGTAATGAAGAGATGTTTCCTCACCGATCGGAGCTGGAACTCCTGCGATTGTGAGTTCTTGCGGTCGGACGTCTGCGGCGGCCAAGCGGCGCTGTGTTTATGGAGAGGGCTCCAGAAGGCAGCTTTGGGAGGGAGGTGGTGCCCTGACGACTGGTGCTGAGACAGCAGGGACTGGCCCGGGAAACGCTGCAGACCAGGATGGGGCACCTGATCCGAGCTCTTCTTCCTCTTGCTGGGGCTGGGGCAGTCCTCTGCAGCCGGCCGGGAGGACGGGTGCATGGCTGGAGGAGGAGGAGGAGGAGGAGTGTGCTGGATCACCGAGTGCTCTCCCAGGGGAGGGCCTTGTCTCTTCAGCTGACCCCCCAGCATCTTCCCTGGGTAGCCCCGCTGCTGGAGACCGAGGGAATATGGATAGATGAGATATTGAGCCAAAGCTCAGTGACTCTTTGTCTGGTTGCAGAGGAAGTGACAGCCAGACCAGAGTCTTCAGAGTCTACAAGGATGATGAAACATGATCACAGCCAATCAGAGAGCTCCTACCTGATGCACCTGAGCCCACATCTCATCTCCCAGCAGTGATGGACCCCGAGGAACCAGCTGCTCCTGGGGACCCCCAAACTGAAGACAGTGAAGACAACAAACAAACGGTGAACAGACATCTTCATCTTCTTCTTCATCCAAGAAGAAGTGGTGCAGAAATCCAGCGTCAGCTCACCGGCAGCTCCGTCACTCACCTTCAGCAGTTGGTTGGGTCTGCCGGAGGGGAGGTGGGGGTTGGGGGGAAGGTGTGGATTGGGGGGAAGGTGGGGGTTGGGTGGAAGGTGGGGGTTGGGTGGAAGGTGGGGGTTGGGTGGAGGGCCGCCGCTTCCTGCGTAGCCTCCGTTGTGGAGACGGAGCGAGTGCTCGTTGGGCAGCGGCACCACAGCGTGTCCTTGAGGAGGGAGGTGGGATTCATACAGCTGACCCAGTTGCTCCCACGCTCGGTGGGGAGGTGGAGGGTGAAGGTGGTGATGAGGAGGAGGAGGAGGCCTCTGCTGCTCCCGCTGCAGGCCGGGTAACATCGGCTGTGAGAGCTCAAGCTTCTCACTTCCTCGCATCGGTCTGAACCGTCAGAGAAGACGAAAGGAATTAAGAAAATTACAACAAAGACACAAAAAACGATCTAACCTACAACACAAGTAAATGTTTTCCACCTGTTGCTTCTTAGTGTGCATGACTTACCCATTATTGAAGAATTTACTGGGGTGGTTGAGTCCGGCCATGGGACCAGGAGGTAGATGGGAGAGGAGCTGGTGTTGGTTCATTCCAGGTGAACACCTGAAGAGGAACAGAGACGCACCGTCAATCACATCGTCTCACAGTTTACAGTCCAGTTAACAACACAATGAAAGGTTCCAGCTGATGGATTAAAGTGATGAGGTTGGTAAAGGTGTGTGTGTGTGTGTGTGTGTGTCGTCATGGTCACAGACCTGGCAGATGGCTGCCAGGCGCGGCCGCCCACAGGAGCCCATGGTCCCCGGTTGAGTCCGTCCAGAGGGAAGGAATCCCGTGTGCCACGCCCGCCAAACTGCTCTACTGCGTGATGCATCCAGCCTGCACACACACACACACACACACACACACACACACACACAGACACACACACAGAGGAGGAACAGCTCAGTGACTCAATGTCAAAACAACCTGAAGAACGTAACACATTTTAAATGTAATCACTAGGTGCTGCTGTTGTAATGCAATAATATCCATACATACATACATACATACACACACACATACATACACACATACATACATACATACATACACACACAATGTTGTGGTCTCCTTATTGGATTTGTGATCAAATGACTTGTCATGAAGCAACAAACACCAGTTGGTGTTCAAGCTGCACCCACATGTGATGCCTCCAATGAAAACATACTTTTTCAAAGATGCATTTGACATGCTTGAATTTAAACATGTCCACTTGTACGGCTACATATTTCTATGCATGCATCGTGTGTTTAAAGGTTAAGTGACAGCAGTTTGCACGTTACATGAACACAGTGTGTCCTTGAGCTGTCACAGTGAATAAGAGAGCTCACCAGACTAGCTGTATCTGTGAAGCCCTCCACTGCAGCACAGAGAGGGCCTCACTCACTCTGAGAATATCTGAACGGTCCGACGCCTCAGACCTGAGCACCAGGAGCCCAACGCCCGCTAGAGAGAGACAGAGAGAGAGAGAGAGAGAGAGAGAGAGAGAGAGAGAGAGAGAGAGAGAGAGAGAGAGAGAGAGAGAGAGAGAGAGAGAGAGAGACATTGAGAAGTCAATAAATGCAAGTGTGCTCTCTGTTGAATGGGCTTGTTGGTGCATGTGGAGAGCAGAGGAGGGAGGAGAGCTTCCTGCAACCAGAATGAAACCAGAATAAAACCTGAGTTTACACTCGTTTCCTGGTTCTGTTCTAGCTGGATGATGTAGAAGTCTCAAATCATGACGGATGTCTTTGTCTGAAGCCGGCTGCTACGAGTTAATCCACCTCTAGGAGGCGCCAGTGAGCCGGTCTGCAGAGAGCAGGATTAGTACGGAGGCCCAGATGGCTCAGTGGGGAGCTCACCTACAAGGACAGACCTGGGGTTACTGTAATCCTTACCATGGGCCTCCTGATAACCAGAGACAGAGGGAACGAGTGAGAGGCCTTGGTCACGAGCCAAGTGTGTGTGTGTGTGTGTGTGTGTGTGTGTGTGTGTGTGTGTGTGTGTGTGTGTGTGTGTGTGTGTGTGTGTCGGAGGCGATGCCAAGTGTGCAAGCTGCTTGGTCGTGTGAGGCTTGTGCTGATTTAGTGCATGCGAGAGAGAATGGTGCGCTCTCTTAAGTGGATAATTGTGTGTACGTGTGTGTGTGTGTGTGTGTGTGTGCCGCGGCACTCAGAGGGGTGTGTGCATGAAGTGTGCGTGCGTGTGCATGCCCAGTGGATACACTAAGGTTTAATCTCATTACAGCAGGCGTGATGGAGAGGGAGAGGGGGGCAGCGGCGACAGACGGTCGGAACAGGATGGAAGGATAGATTAAGGAGAAAAGATGGAGAGGAGGGAAGGGATGGAGGGAGGTGGAGGGGAAGTGGAGAGGAGAGGTGGAACGCTGCCACTAAAAACGCCCACACACCTTCCAGCACGCACACACACAAACACAAACAAAGGAGAACGGTTGAGCGGAAAACACATAAAAGAAGCTGAGAGATATCTCCTTTCCCTCCCTGCTTTGAAACACGCACACACACACACACACACACACACACACACACACACACACACACACACACACACACACACACACACACACACACACACACACACACTAAGAGGACCGTGTTTCAAAGTACCTTGATTAAAAAACACAAAAGAGATCCCTGACAGCCTGAGCAGGATGGATTCACACCCTCACTCGCGGCTGCTGTTACAAACAAGTCTTAACGCGTTCAGATATCTTCATCCTGATGCATCATCTTCAATCCTCTGACAACACCAACATCTCATCTGCTGCTCTCTGGTTCAGATGACACAATTTAAACAGATGACGAAACCACGATACCAAGAATATTTGATTTGCGTCACAGTGGGACTGAAACGTAGAAGAAAGAGGTTATGAATCATTTCTCTTGCTCAGCTCCACCAGATCCTAAACTTAGCTCCTCTGACTCCTCCAGCTCTGACTCCCTCTGTCTCTATTTAAAGCCCAGTAGTGCATAGTTCAACTACTGGACTCGTTCAGCTTTCTAGGACGGGTGCTTTACTATGACACACACACACACACACACACACACACACACACACACACACACACACACACACACACACACACACCTCTATCTCTTCCTTCTGACTGGTGGTGATCTTCATTCCAGGCGCTGCTGCTATGTGAAGATAGGCTGGCGGTAACAGTCAAGGCTGCACACGACATGCGGGAAGACAAACGACTAACACACACACACACACACACACACACACACACACACACACACACACACACACACACACACACACACACACACACACACACACACAGGGCGAGCGTACCTTTTCAGAGTAGCTCCAAGTTATTGTTTCACACTTATGGTATGGCTCAGCTTCGGCTGCCAATCATCTCTCTCGGGTCTCCTCCACCCTGAAACACAGAGAAGACCAAACATTCATGTCAAGCTGTCGTGAAGACAACAAGAAGGCGCGTGACACACACACACACACACACACACACACACACACACACACACACACACACACACACACACACACACACACACACACACACACACACACACACACACACACACACACACACACTGCAGAGGCATGAAGGGATATGAAGCCTGAGTGTGTGATGGCTCAGCGTCTGTGCTTAAAGTCTGGACCAAAACCCTCTTTTGTCTGACGGTCCAGAGAGATGCGTCACCTGTGAGGCTTCACCTGTGAGGCCTCACCTGAGTGCAGAGGAAAGCTTGAGGGGGCTGACAGAGAGGGAGGACGACACAGTCGGGGCTCAGCGACAACAGGAAGAGACAACCCTTATGAAAGGAGCAGCGCTGGGAAACATGGGCACCAATAATTAAACACTGGGCTCACTGGGGGAAGGAGAGAGGCAAGGAGAGAGGGAAGGAGAGAGGGAAGGAGAGAGGCAAGGAGAGAGGCAAGGAGAGAGGCAAGGAGAGAGGGAAGAAGAGAGGGAAGGAGAGAGGGAAGGAGAGAGGCAAGGAGAGAGGTAAGGAGAGAGGCAAGGAGAGAGGCAAGGAAAGTGTGACTGAAAACAGAAGAAAGAGGAACGGAGAAAGAGCTCCAGCTGTGAGCGCTGAGTGCAAACGGGGACGCAGCGGCGAGGTTGTAATTACCACTTTCACACAGTGTGTGTGTGTGTGTGTGTGTGTGTGTGTGTGTGTGTGTGTGTGTGTGTGTGTGTGTGTGTGTGTGTGTGTGTGTGTCCAAGCGGCCGTCTCCTCCAGTTGCTTCCCTGACCATCACGTCGCTCTCAGCCTGTCCAGCAGCAGCGTGAGCGAGGACACGGCCTCACAGCTTCCATCAGGCGCCGCTGTGCGTCGTGGTGTTCAGCGCTGCTGCCGGGCGTGTGCGAGCAGCATTACGCTCCCACACTTTCATTTTTCGGGGGAACCCCCCTGACTGATGACTCAGCGCCTCCGTGAGAGGACTTACCCAAAACCGCCGGCCTTAAGCTCCGCCCCCCCGGGACACCACGGGGGCGTGTTCCTGTACCGCCACTGATGTCACAACACTGGGAAATTTTTTGGACTTTGTGATGTCACTTCGGCTTCCTATCCAACGCGTCGCATGGTGGAGTGTGTGTGTGTGTGTGTGTGTGTGTGTTTAGAGAGACAAACAGGAAGTGATGACGAGCTGCGGGGGCGAGGGGGGCTTTGCATCTCGGTCGAGAAAAGACTCAAACTTCCAGAGTCGTTGAAGAGAAACGACGAGGCGGATTCCTGGAACCGGTCCATCGGTCTTTTGATTACATCATCGTACGCGTGTTGTGAGATCGGAAAAGTCAGAATAAATTAATACAACGCGCTGACGTCTGATCTGCTCTCAACGTCATGTGAGGACAGTTGTTGCCGCTCCGCTCGTCTCTTCAGGGAACGTTTCAGAAATCCCCCCGTGGTACACCTTCAAGTCGCATCTCTCACTGACACCAGACATCAGAGAGCCGCTCGCGTCAACACCTTCGTTGTTTGAGCGACGGCAGCCAGCAGCTGGGAGGCGGGGCCGAGCCGGCGGGGCCGAGCCGGCGGGGCCGAGCCAGAGGCGCCGGCGAGGAGACGGAGCTGTGCCGCCGGTTGTCAACCAAACCCAGAGAGAGCAGGAAGCAGCTCAATGCCCCGTGCCACCGAACAAAGACACACAAAGTAAATCAATGCTCCGTGAGCCCACGTGACACAAAACCCAGAGGCGACAAACGGCGTGAGAGGAACACAGTGACTGAGTTCTGGGGATCAGCACGGCCTCAGGCGGGTCAACACACACCTCCACCGAGAGCGACCACGACGAACCCAGAGGAGGAGACGCTGACGGCTGAACGGAGAGAGAGAGACGCTCACTGAAGAGTCTGAGAGGAAATGACCCGATAAGGCAGATAACAGAGCACTGAGCGAGGGAAACGCTCTGGCAGCGCCGAGCTTCTGGCAGAGGATGAGGAAAGGCCATGCAAGGCCTCTCTCTCTCTCTCTGTGTGTCCTCCCTCGCCCTCTATAGACGTTACATAATCATCCCAGATAGAGATTGTGTCCTGAAGGAAACACCATGCATTTCCCTCCCTCTGCCTCTCTCTCTCTCTCACACACACACACACACACACACACACACACACACACACACACACACACACACAGGAACACCTGCATCCGCCCTCCTTCAGCTTGTTGCCAGGCCCCTGTGTGTGTGTGTGTGTGTGTGTGTGAGAGAGTGTTTATTTGTGTGTGCATGTGCAAACATCAGTGCATGCCGTTCCGTGACGACAATGCAGTCCAACATCATCACGTCCACATCCACACACACACACACACACACGGGTCTGCGGGTCAGGCGAGGACACGGCGAGCAGAACCTTGTTTCCGAGCACAAACAGCGAGGCGTCCAACCTCCATGACGGGCGATTATCTGCTGCGAGTCCAGCAGAACAACACAGCCCTCTTTCAGGAGGAGAGCTGCAGCTTTCATCCTGTGACACGCAGAACCTCCACGCCATAACAGGACGGACACAAGCTCCTGTTTGTCTTACGTTGTGTCCTCTGGCATGTGTGTGTCCTCCCTCACATCTGCTCCACGCGCAGGCCAGCTCAAACATCCTGTCCTATCTCCACAGCGAGAAGCTTTAGCTTAGCAGCAACTAGCAACCAGCAACCAAACAGTCACCCGTCAACAAGACCCAAGTGACATAATTAGGGCAAACAGTTGCCCTACATCTCCATCGCTGAGTGATAGAAACAACAAACAGGACGAGGCCTGGTAGAAAACCAAGAAGACAAGAGGCCACACACACACACACACACACACCCACACACACACACACACACACACACACACACACACGAAAAGAAGGGGAACAGAGCTCGGCGGAGAGAGGAAGCTCTCGTCACAACCGCAGGAAGTAGGCCTCCCAAAAGGGTGTGTGTGTGTGTGTGTGTGTGTGTGTGTGTGTGTGTGTGTGTGTGTGTGTGTGTGTGTGTCCTGGGTGATGGGGGTTGAAGGCGGAGGCTTCCTGTTGTAAAGACCTGTGTATCTTTCTGATCGTAATAAAAGAGAGGAAAGTGATCTCGTGTGAGTCTGATGATGTGAAACAACAAGTCAACTCACACAACCCGCTCAGTTTCACTCTAAAAATACACCTCAGACACACAGTCATCTTGTGAACGGCACGTGTGACCAACTCATGACTCACACAAGCCTCGTCAACACAAACCAGACACACAACTGACCTGAAAGCCATCGGACGCTGTGTTAAAGAGGAAAGCCTCGTCTGCTCCTTTCCTTCTGGTAAATGTGAATGAAAAGACATATCAGTGTGTGTGTGTGTGTGTGTGTGTGTGTGTGTGTGTGTGTTGGAGAACTCCTCCTCGCTTCATTTTCACAGAAACTCTTTGTTACAGAGGAAGCTTCAGTCTGGATTTTCTGAATTGAGGCGTTTGTGTTTGTGAGAGTGAAATAATGACTCAACACCTGCAGCTGAAGAAAGGGAAACGCCGTTAACGTCCCGACAAACCGGATCTCTGCAGGGGGTGTGGGCGACAACGAACGACGACTTGATCGTCATCACTCTCGATTTCCACACCCGAGCCGCCTCAAAAGCCCCTGAACGCGTCTCCCATGCCTCTGATCGTTAAACAAACCTCAGAACAGCTCAGGACACCACGGCGCCTCTTTTCAGGGAAAATCATCCTCAAAGTCAGAAATGAGAGTTGAAAAAATCCCCTCCCTCCTCTCTCCAGGTGTTTTTTATTCCACATGCAGGCCTCACACACACACACACACACACACACACACACACACACACACACACGCTCCCTGGGTAACAGTTGCCATGCCACCCATCGCGTCTTCACAAACAGTTATTAAACTGAGCCAGAGAGACAGAGGACTTCACGTTCGGGTCTTGACGGTCAACATGTTTACTGAGGCTGAGCTCACCGTCCTCTTCCTCCACGGCAGCGTGGCTCATCCGCCGTGTACGAATAACACAAACAACAACAACACGGACATGTGTGAGTCCTGTTTGCTTTGCGATGACAGATCGCGTGCAGATGGCCGCTGCCGCGCTCCTCTCAGAGCGGGCCGATGGCGCACGCGCTGGAGGTTATCAGAGCCGCGCTGACGCACGGCGCCGTGTTGTGACGCCGCCGTGCGCTCAGCGCCGGAGAAGCCAAGGCCTGTTTACAGATTCCTCAGATACCGATGTTCAAACGCTTCAAAAATGAATAATAAAATCTCCCATGATGCACTCATCCTACTCGCCAGCTGAGTTATCGTTTATTTTGCCGACGTGGTTGAGGTGAAAGTAGTCACAGGAGGTGTGGGGGGAGGTAAAAAAATAAAGGAAGAACATTCTTTCCACGGTGTGTGTGTGTAGCTTTGTGTATGAGTCACACACACACACACTGTGTGTAGCCCCCCTCCAGCATTGCCTCATCATCAGTGGCAAGGAGCCAGAGATAACGGAGAGGAACTGAGCTCAAGAGGGAAAACTTTCCCTCGTTCTCTCTCGGGGCTGAGAAGCAAACAGGAAGTAAACTCCCCGCTGCTCCACTCAGCTCCGCCTCCAGACACGATGACGCCGCTGCTTCTTTTCTAACATCTTTTTGGGTTGTCTGTTCAAAATGCAGACCATGTTGTACATCAGTCTCTCTGCTCGCCCCGAGGCTGCGATTGAACCGCTGCTCGCTCTCAGGAAGTTCAGCCTGCAGCTTCTGGACTGAATCATGATCCGTTTCCTCCTGAGAACACAGCAGGCCCAGAGCTGCACACACACACACACACACACACACACACACACACACACACAATCAAAATGTATAGTGAAGGATGTCAGGGCCTCATGGTTGGCATTATCATTTTTGCTCTTTTCATCACTTCCCTGTCTTTAATCTTTGTAGCTTAGCAGCAGCTATAACGCTTCAAATGAACGTCTGCTGTGACGTCATGTCACGACCGCGCTGAGACATTGTAGCAATGTTGTAGCAGTGATGTAGCAGTGATGTAGCAGTGTTGTAGCAGTGATGTAGCAGTGATGTAGCAGTGTTGTAGCAGTGATGTAGCAGTGATGTAGCAGTGATGTAGCAGTGTTGTAGCAGTGTTGTAGCATTGTTGTAGCAATGTTGTAGCAGTGATGTAGCAGTGATGTAGCAGTGTTGTAGCAGTGTTGTAGCAGTGATGTAGCAGTGATGTAGCAGTGTTGTAGCAATGTTGTAGCAGTGTTGTAGCAGTGTTGTAGCAGTGATGTAGCAGTGATGTAGCAGTGATGTAGCAGTGTTGTAGCAGTGTTGTAGCAGTGATGTAGCAGTGATGTAGCAGTGATGTAGCAGTGTTGTAGCAGTGTTGTAGCAGTGTTGTAGCAGTGATGTAGCAGTGATGTAGCAGTGATGTAGCAGTGTTGTAGCAATGTTGTAGCAGTGTTGTAGCAGTGTTGTAGCAGTGTTGTAGCAGTGTTGTAGCAGTGTTGTAGCAGTGATGTAGCAGTGTTGTAGCAGTGTTGTAGCAGTGTTGTAGCAATGTTGTAGCAATGTTGTAGCAATGTTGTAGCAGTGATGTAGCAGTGTTGTAGCAGTGATGTAGCAGTGATGTAGCAGTGATGTAGCAGTGTTGTAGCAATGTGACAATGCGTAGTGTATAAAGATACAATGAGCAATACTAGTATCCTATTTGTGCAATGCTGTTATATATTTTATATTGTCTTATTTTTATTCATTTTTTACCTTCAGTTTATTGTAGTTGTGTGTCAGGAGGAGCAGAATAATCTTTTCATGGTATAGCATAACGGTTATCTGTGCTGATGACAGTAAAAACATCTCAACTCTTGAACCGCCACACGGGGCGAACGCCACCGACGTCGACAACTTCCTGTTCTTCAGGGTCTGGCCCACATTGTGAGAAACCACAGCAGATCCACACAGGCCGACTCACACTGCAGCGCAGGATTCAACACCTGGTCGACTGAGTTTATGCCTCTCTGACCAAACTCTAAGACCCGACCCCTCACCTCCACCCTCACTACCACCCTCACCTCCACCCGCAAGGTGAGAGAAAGAAGGTAAACAAAGAGGAGGCCACATAGTTCAGTCACATCACAGAAACACTAGGGGGAAAGATGGAACATAAACTATATTACACAGCTGCTTTATTTCACATGACACATAAAAAGCGTCAAATAAAGACCGACAATTGTCCATAACATGATAGACGAGGTCATGGTCATGTGATATCATTTGTATTTACGCCATTTCAAGCCTTTACGACCTCTCATACGTCAGACGAGTCCCAGAGGGGTCGGGGTTCAGGGCTTTTGGGGGAGGGGCCTAAACGCTGTACTTAACACATGCCGTGTGAAGACGGGTTTGAATAGTTCCTCTTTCAAGGTTCGCTGTCCCCGCTGACTTGAAGGAAATTCCTCGCCTGGTTTCCAGCCGTCGTGCCCGCTCACACGTGGGGGAACTCGTGTTTTGGCGCCTGACCTGTTGGGGTGTGTGTGGGGTGTGTGAGGACCGCCTCGGGGCAGATGCTGTCCTGCTCCTCCTTCACTTATCCCCCTCGCTCTCGTTTTCAGTCGCCGGAGGAGAAATGACACCCTTTACTGGAAAGGTTGCAACAGCTGGGTGTCACACAAACAGACGCTTCATTATGACACCCGATCACTTCCCCCACCCGCTTCTCTGACACACACGCACACGCACGCATTGTGGTTGTGTTTTCTGCAGCAGGAGAACCCCCAAAAGAGTGTCACACGGCCAACACACGCACACAGCTCTTGTTTCATCTCCATCAGCCGTCAGAGCGTTTGATGAGTCAGCACTTCCAGACGGCCTACTGACCCATTTCCCATGGCAGCCACACACACGTAAGGAAACGTCTTAATGAGATCAAAGGAATCCTTCATTTCCTTGGGACATCTGTAAAACCCCTTTCAGAGCCTGAATGGTAGCGAGGGTGTGGGAGGGGAGCCGTCATCTTCTGCTCTCTCCAGAGGTCTGACTCACTCGCACGATTGTTGAGTTGGCAGACCTATTTCCAGCTTCTTCCCTCGCTCTCTTTCCTCCTCTGCCCTTGCTCTCTTTCCTATTCCCTCGCTCACTTCCATTGCTCTCTTTCCTTCTCTTCACTTGCTCACTTCTCGCACTCTTTCCTCGCTCTCTTTTCTCTTGCCTCCTCTTGCTCTCTTCACTCTCTTCCCTCCTCCTCCCTCGCTCTTTCCTCTTCCCTCACACTCTTGCCTCGCTCTCTCTCCTCCTCTTGCTCTCTTAACTTTCTCTCTTTCTCCTCCTCCCTCGCTCTTTCCTCCTCCCTCACACTCTTGCCTCGCTCTCTTAACTTTCTCTCTCTTCCCTCCTCGCTCTCTCTCCTCCTCCCTCGCTCCCCCCCCCTCTTCATTTGCTATCTTTCCTCTTTCCTCCTCTTGCTCTCTTCACTCGCTCTCTTCCCTCTCTCTCTCTCGCTCGTGTGTCTCTTTAATAATCTTCCGTGCACGTCATCGCTCGTAGTAAAATGGGCGGTGATTGTTCATTCACCGGCTCGCGTGCACCCGCATTGAGGTCACGGGACAAACGGGGGCGGGGCCGCGCGCGGCGGCTCGGAGCTTTAACTTCTTTACAGCAGACTTCAGACAAAACGCGCTCTGGTTTGGAAGCCGATCAATCGACCTGATAGGAAGTGAAGCTTCAAAGGCTTCCTTGTTGTTCTTCTGTTCGCGCCCCCATGCCAGCAGACCCCGCTCTTCCTGATCTGGGCTTCTTTATTGCGGGCAATAAAGTGACAAATAGCCGCACAGGCTCGTCAGCAGCGTGTCCAGAGAGCAGCGGGGGGAACCGGTGGGTTAACGCGTTTGGGGCGTTGCGGTAATAACCACAAATATCAATAACGACTCCAAAGGGTCTTTCCACGCCCACCAAACTACTCGAGACCTCGTTTAACTCCCATGTTTAAGGACATTTCGTAAACAGTGTGCAGCTTTTGGTGCAGCCGATCAAAAACAAAGACGTGCGCGCGCACGCTGCCCTAAGTGAACCCAGCTGACTCCCGTGGAGGGCACGGATCAGGATGAAAGGTGCCAGGAATGCGTTTGAAAGTCAAAAAGTCACTAAAGTTTGGACTGGTGTTCCCCGCGAAAGTAAATAATTAGATAGCAGATCACGTTGACCAAACAATGCTGGTCAGCCTCTGGCTCTGGGAGCCAGACCTAAAGGACAGCCCCTCCCCCACGAGAGGTGATGCAAATCACTTCCTTTCAATCCGGCCCTTTGTGTGCCTAAGGATTGACTGGGGGGTGGCAGCTATCCATTCACTTTATACGGCTGCCGACCTCAGTGATCCTGCCCACCCCCACTCCACTCCAGCAGAGCCACCACTCCCACACACACACACACACACAATGGCGTGAGATCTCCTTACACAGGCAATTTTCTCTCCCTGTCCTCTAGCTCTCCTTCCCTTTTCTAGCCATGGGATGATCAGGAGTTTAAGGTAACAATGACCAAACTAGGACCCGGGCTGTCCCGCAGCGATATGCTGCTTTTGGGAAGAGAAGCAGCTTCTCAGACAGACACACTAATGTCTCCACACTGGAACACATGCACAGCCTCGGATGGATGAAAACACCCAACACACAACCAGTCCAAGACACACAAATGACTCCGATCCACGTGCACTGAATGATTAAACATGTCCGGTAATGATGGTGAGCGTGAAAGTGACAAACAATTCTCCGAATTGATTCACACACACGTTGGATAAGAGTCACCTGCGGTTGAGGGAAAAACAGAGTACAACCCCCTCTACACACACACACGCACACACACACACTCTCTCTCTCTCACACGCACACACGCGCACGCACGCACCTCATTGATTATAGAAGATCAAGGGTTCTGCTTTAATCAATTACAATCGTCCTCTGGTCGCAGGCTTGAATCACAACAGTCTTTACCTCCAGAGTAACGCAATGTGCTCTGCTGGTGTCGGAGCAGCGCGACACGTTGAACAATGAGATGTGTCTGAACTCACTTTTCTTTGCTAAACTTGCGTCGTTACAACCAAAACAAAGTGTTCGTGTCTCTGGAGCACAAAGCCGCTCAGCACTCACCGGTCGCTGGAGGAGAGGAAAACAAATGGACGCTCCGGAAAATAAAAACACTTTGGCCGAGTAGAAACAGCAATAGATCCGGTTCCGTGAGGGTACCCGCGGGTTCCCTTTGTGGTCGCTGTATCCGCAAGTTTGAAGCTCCCGAGTCTGCAGAGAAATTCCCGACGAGCCGGTCCGCGCTACAGCGCCGTAATCCCGGGTAGTCTGTGCGGCTTGTCCCCCCGAAACGACCGTGAAATACGAGCGCGCGTCCCCGGTGTGTCCGTGGCGTGTACCGGGGTTATTACTCCGCGTGATGGCCGCCTGCGCCTCCGCCGCGCTCGCTCCGGGTCTCCGTGGCGCTCCGCGTCGAGCTCCTTCCCGTTCCTCCTCGCTTCTACTCCGCTTCACGCTCGCGAGCAGCCGGCCAGGGATCGTGTTGCGCTGAGCTCTGTTTTAAAGGGACAGAGCCGCGCGCACTCAGACACACGCCAGAGCGAAACGGAGGCGCGAGCGCGCGCGTGACGTCACCGCGCGGCCCCCGGAATTCCCTGACAGCGCAAACTGGCATCGAGTCCAGCTCCCGGTACCGGAGCCGCGGCTCCTCCTCCTGAGAGACTTACACATTTATAGCTTGTATTTATTTATTCATGTTCCCCTCCCCGTGTGTTTTGGACAGACTCGACCGACAGCACCACGGATTATTTCCGCGTGCATGTCTATTTGTGGAAGAGAAGCAGCCCGCTAGCTCCTGACGCCATGTTGCCACAGGAAGTCAGACACAGTATCAGTGTTATCATTAGATTCACGGGACTATAAATAGATCCATCCGAGCTGCTCAGGCTTCACGTTCTCACGTTAACGCGAGCAGCGGTTTTATCATCACACCGTGTCTTTGTGGGTTCATGAAGAAACACATGGATTCATACAAAGATGTTTTTATGTGAGCTTTAACGGGGACGACTTGCAAATTCTATGTTACATTGAACCTGCTATATTTTATACAGCATATTTAGTTAAGGAGCCTTTTATTCAATGATTAATGTGTTGCTACTAATAGCTTCACCATGATTAATAAACAATTTAACCATGATTTATGGATCAGTTAAGCTTAAAAGAAACATTCGGGTTGCTAAGTTGGCGTTTGTCATTCACTATTTGTTAACAGTTGCTGTCATAAATAGCTTATAAATGATCCATAAATGATTAATTAGCCACTAATAGTCATTAGTTTCAGCTTCTTAACCATTTACAAAGCTGCAATGTTAAGTCAGATAGCCTGTGTTTCTGTATACAGTTACACTGAATCCATATTATACATATTATACATAATATCTATAGACATGGATGTTTATATACTGATAGATTCACACAGTGGGATATATATATATATATATATATATATATATATATATATATATATATATATATATATATATACAATCCTCTGTGAGCATATTGTATATTAAATGTATTCAGAGACAGAAGGTTGAATAATATCTATGTAATGTTTTCTATATTATCGTAACACAGACTATAAATAAAGCCGTGTTATGAGTTATGAGGCTGATATATTCCCCGTCCAGTGTGTGACATTAACATCTTCGTCTCCTGCCTGCAGCAGTGAAGCACGCTGTGTGTTACAGCCGGCGACGACAAACAGCTTTGAAGCACACAAATGGGCCTCTCTCGGGCCGGAAACATTTGTTCCAGCTCTTTCTCGCCAAAGTAACCATCCTGTACTCTGTAATAACGCCAAGAAGAGCCACGCTGGTACAAACAACAGTATGTGTCACCGACTGACACACAAACACAGACACACACATGTAGCGGGTATATTTAGAAAGCGCCGCCTCAGCAGGACAACAGGAGGCTCAGTCGCTGCAGCAGGGAGGTTGGCAATGTGTCACGTATGATGCGGAGACGATGACACGAGGACACGCGC
>NW_027175943.1:14291644-14299144 GCF_023055335.1 Clinocottus analis | reverse complement strand
AGAAACAGAGCAGGACACACACCTCCTCGCTCTCTTATACTCAGAATGTCCTGGTTGACCTTTGCCTCAACACAAACGTCCCGTGCAACCCGTCCCCTCTTGCCTCCGTAATACACCTACGTGACCTTTGACCTGAAGGCTCAAGGACACGGTGTCCATTTTGCTTCGTCAGGAATATGCAGAACCGTGTGAGGCGTCTGTACTGCTGGTCAATGTCCATGAAGGTGTCAGCAAGGATCAGCAAAGTGAATCATCTACTCATGAAGCTGAACACATCTCTTTCTTTCTTTCTTTCCCTTCTTGACTTTCTTTCTTTTCTACCTCCAGCGTTGCAACATCAAACACACCCACGCATGGCGGCTTCCATATGTTTCTCTCTTGAGCGTGTATACACAGAAACAAGGCATTACACATAGCCTAAGGCAGCGTGTGTGTGCGTGTGTGTGTGTGCGCGTGTGCGTTTGCGTGTGTGTGTGTGTGGGACAGTTGTGTCAATACGAGTCAAATATAACTGGCTCAGTCTTCCCTGATCTCGCAGCCTGCTGGTTAAGGCCTCAAACCTTTGAACTCGAGGTCAAAGGTCATGCCCCCTAGAGGGCCACAGCTGGCCACACTGTGAAGGTGGACTGGTTGTGTGTGTGTGGGGGGGGGAGAGGAGGAATGTGGGTGAGCAGGTCCACCTTAACAGAAGCATGCCAGAGAAAGCGAGTGTTTTTGTTGGAGGCTGATTTGTTGCACACCGTATTTCTTCTGACTTGAACGTCACCGGCTTCGGCATAAATATTTGACCTTGATCGATATCAGGACTGTGGCCAGTGGAAGAGGGGGAGGGTTGAGAGATAAAGAGGTAGTTAAAGAGAGAGCGAGACATTGAGACGCTAAGGGAGGTGAGGCAAGAGGGAAATATGAGTCTAGCAAAAGGTAATGAAATTCAACTTTAAACAATACTTGTAAATAAAAAGACAGAGCTGGATGCAGAACATGAGAGACAATGAATGACTGAGCAACCAACACATAGAGAGATATAGAAAGTGTGTTTATCTCTTCTCTGTAAAGGTTAACCTGTGGGAGCAGCTCCCTCTGAAGAGGAGGAGGAGGAGGAGGAAGAGGAGGAGGGAGTGAAGGCCTTGAGCTGCACAAAAGATGAAAAAGGAGGAACAACCAAGGTAGGTTGAGCGAGATAAGGAGAGAGTGAGAACAGGTTTGACAGAGACAGATGAGGGAGAGACTCAACTGTCTGAGTTGTGCAAAGTGGTGGAAGCTGACGTTCATGATGTCGACCAGCCTGCGGTCAAACAGACAAGACGTCTGTGGCTGAAGACGATCAGAAAGAAACGCTGGCGCATGTTCAGTCCAATCAGAGTCACTGACAAGCCGTTCAGTGTTACTAAACGCATCTCTGCACACCTGAAC
Organism: Clinocottus analis; assembly: GCF_023055335.1. NCBI lineage: Eukaryota > Metazoa > Chordata > Actinopteri > Perciformes > Cottidae > Clinocottus > Clinocottus analis. The sequence goes on along the minus strand of NW_027175943.1, from coordinate 14,297,731 downwards.
AAAAGACAGGGACCAAGGGGCGAGAGAGAAGTGTGACATCAGAGGTACAGGTACATGATGAGGTACTCATACACACACGCATGGTGTATGAGTGATACAATCCTACAGAATGAGGTGCACTGATGGAAAAGGAACACCTTGAGGAAACACACACTCCTCCAGGTCATGAGCAAACACTTCTGAGAAAACACTTAACCGTCAAACGTGCTATTGTCTCAGGGACAACAGACCTGAAGGCTCCACCACAGTACATAACACACACCTGTGTTCCATACCCGAAACACACACACACACACGTACCGGACAAATGCACGCACACACACACACACACACACACACACACACACACACACACACACACACACACACACACACACACACACACACACACACACACACACACACACACACACCTTTGACCACGCGCTCAACAAATATAGAAATGTAACTGATGCAAACACTGACCTAGCGTACAGGAGAAATCAGCTAAAGGCATTAGACTGATGGCAGAACAACACACACACACACACACACCACACACCTCAACAATACACAGACACACACACCTCAACAACACACAGGCACACACACCTCAGCGTGTGTGTGCCTGCATGGCGTGAGCAGAGTAACCATGCTCGGGCTGCTCGAGCCTTTAGTCACCAGTGATTCAGAAGGTCTCTTCAAGTTAGGACAGCGAGCTTCACACCCGCGCACGCACACACACACACACACACACACACACACACACACAGGAGGAGAGGCAGGAGGAGCGTGGCTGCTTGGCTCGGTGAACTTCTGCCACGCGGCTTCAGTGGAAGGTCATGGTCCAAACCACAAACCGTCACACACACACTGCGACTCCCACACACACACACAGACACAGACACACACTGCGACTCCCACACACACAGACACACACACGATAGACGAATGGATAGACGAGACAGACACAGACTTCCTCTTTGGGGAAACGCAGGAAAATGACACCCACTCAAAGAGGAGGAGGGTGACAGACAGACTCACCAACTACACACACACACACACGCACGCACACACACAGACACACACACACACACAGCCCAAAACTCAGCAGCAGTGAGCCTACAAGCAGCCAAATAGGAAGACAGAGAGACAGAGACAAGAAGGAACAGTTGGTAATAAATCGTGTCTAGACAGACGCTAATGAAAGCAGCCCAGCTCTGGCTGGAACAGTGTGTGTGTGTGTGTGTGTGTGTGTGTGTGTGTGTGTGTGTGTGTGTGTGAGAGAGAGAGAGAGTTTGTGTGGAAGATGTTTGGGCAAGCGTGTGCAAATGAATATAATGAACATAACCCTTTTAACAAATGTCATGTATTTTGCCCTCACTGTCATTTCTTTCACACACGCAGACACACACACACACACACACACAGACACACACACCCACTGGAGTGTCTTCCTCTCGTGCCATTAGCAAGTTTGTTTCTTTGTCCTCTTTTAATGGCAGACAAACGTAACACAACGTGACGCTGCTGCTCGTGACGCTCTGTACCGACACGCTGGTGGTCGCTCAACAACAACAACAGAACGAAGAGGAGCAGGCAGCCGAAACACACACACACACACACACACACACACACACACACACACACACACACACACACACACACACACACACGCAGTCTGAGAAATGTGTCCTGCAGCTTAGTGAAGAAGAACGTCAGATTGGAAAAAGAAGAAAGGAAAGTGATTGTTTTGTTGAGGGTGATCAGTGCGGTGACTCTGATAATCAGTCATAACAACAGCACGCTCCTCACCGCGTGTGTGCGTGTGTGTGTGTGTGTGTGTGTGTGTGTGTAATATGAAAGAGGGAATTACAGTTCATGAGGAAGGTGTGTTTAAGGCTGCAGGCAGTAGCCGCAAACATACTGTCTCTGGCCCAGTGTGTGTGTGTGTGTGTGTGTGTGTGTGTGTGTGTGTGTGTGTGTGTGTGTGTGTGTGTGTGTGACAAAGTTGGATAGTGATCATACAAGCCCCGCCAAGCCCACATACCAGTGCTGAGGTGCTAAACTGTGCTATCCAGTTGCACAATGCCATTTAACCGTCACATAGCAGAGCCTGAGTCACACTGTGGTGAGTTCACACCTCATGGACACACAACAATCACACCTTCTAGTTTAACCTCACCAGGTGAGTTCAACAACAACCTGTTGAGAGTGAACGTGAGCTGAGGAGCAGCATGGGAAAGAGCAGGAGAGTGTGTTTGTATAGGTGTGTGTGTGTGTGTAGTTTCAGCTGCATCTTCTGCATCTGCTCACAAAGAATTCTTTATCTGCTGCAGCACACGTGAGCCCCACATGGTGCTGTTAACAGGACCACACACACACACACACACACACACACACACACACACACACACACACACACACACACACACACACACACACACACACACGCGCAATATGACAAGCACTCAATCACCTTTACCAGCGAGTAGGCATACTCCCCATAATGTATACAAAGCCTCTTCCTCCTCCTCCTCCTCCTCCTCCTCCTCCTCCTCCTCCTCTGTGGGCATTTAAAGGGGAGGAGGCTTTCTGGCTGCCCTCCAGACTCTGTGACCACACACTTCCTGCACTGGGTAGGCGCCAGGCAGACAGACACGCACACACACACACACACACACACACGCACACACACACAACAGACCTCAATACATGTGTATACTAACGCTGTGTGTGTGTGTGTGTTTATATATATATGTATATATGTCTGAGAGAAGCTCAGCAGAAATCCATTTCATGTTGAGGAGGAGAAACGTTTCACTTCCTCTTTCTCACCACAACTTCATACGAGGGACAGGTGAAGTTAAATAATCTCAGCGAGCTTCAGCATAATCTGCTGTTTCATTCTATCCACATGGGATTATATTGGACATCTCAGTGGGGATGTTTTATTCATCTGAGTAGTCTTGTAATATTGTGTCTGGACTGATCGATCCTCTGATGGAGGGAAGACCTCTAGCACTGCAATATCACTCTGCTGGTGTGTGTGTGCGCGCGCGTGTGTGTGTGTGTCTGTGTGTGTGTGTTGGATACAGTATGAATATGACATGCAGTGGGAGGGATTTACACCATTTGCAAATCTTTCAGCGTCGCCATGGAAATACTCTGCCAATCAGGTTGTAATCATTCCTGTAATCCTCTTCCCTTGGAAGTCAAGTGCAGGCAGCCTTCTTACACACACACACACACACATACCAGACGCACACACACCAGATGCACACACACACATTTGTACTATGCTGCATTTGATCTTTTTACATCTTGCATTGTGTCTGTATTTGAGATGTGTGTGTGTGTGTGCATGAGTGCATAACCATGTGTCCAAGACATGCCTGTGTGTGTGTGTGTGTGTGTGTGTGTGTGTGTGTGTGTGTGTGTCCTTGACCAGCTGCAAAGGGCAGAGGAAATGAGGCGGAACTCAATCTGGCCCACACCTGTCGGTCTCTCTCTCTGGAGGGAGGAGCCTAAGGCCTCAAACACACACACACGCACACACACACGCACACACGGTTCACGTTGTGTATGAGCAGATAGATTATGCATGCAGCAGCCAGCTAAGGCGCTCGGATCTATTAATGTATGCACCAAGACAGGTTTATGTTTGTGTTGCATGATGGGAGAGAGGAGAGGGACAGCGAGGAGGACATGATGTGTGTTTGTGTTGCATGATGGAGGGAGAGAGACACACAACGAGCAGAGAGGAAGAGAGAAAGACATGGACAGGCAAGAGAGGGAGAGGAGACTGGAGCGAGGAGGAGGGAAGATGAAGAGATCGAGGATGACAGTGTGAGCCACACAAGGACACAGAGAGAGAGAGAGAGAGAGAGAGAGAGAGCGAGAGAGAGACATTGCACTGGTGTGGGAGGGTGGGGGGTTACTCCGGGACGACAGAACCCAGTGACATGACACAGATGCACTGTGCTACTGTGCAGAGAGCAGGGGGAGGCGGCTTGAGAGCGCCGGAGGAGGAGAGGAAGAGGAGGGGGATGGGAAGAGTGAGAGAGCTGAGCGCTCACTCTCCACACAGTTCATATATATATATCAACAACAAACCTGTGTCTTCTCACGTGAAAGAGCTGCACGTAACGCCAAGTCATCATTTCTAGAACATAATTATTATAATTACTGTCAACCTGCTGCAAAACACAGCTGCTGGTCTTTGAACAGATTCAAGGTGATGAGCTCATGAGGAAGACTCTGAACGCCAACTGCACATGTGTATGGAGGCGCTGAAGGAGGGCTACAGGAAGTCCCTCAGCTCGGAGCTTCCTGCCTGAAGGTCTTGAGGCTCAGTAGCATCCTTTAGCTGCCGCTAATGGCTTTTAATGGGATGAGGGACGCGTTTCATTCCTGTCAGCTCTCATGCTGCGTGCAGAGGGTTCAGCCTGATGAACACTGCGCCTGTTTGGAGGTTTGATGGCGTCAGGATCTTAACGGACGCGTGGACCAGGATGCTCCTGCAGACACGAGCCTTCATGATGTCGTCTGATTAACCGTGAAGAGAACTCAACGCATTTACACTGCAGGGACCAGGACACACACACGCACACACACACACACACACACACACACACACACACACACACACTCAGCGCCGATGCTTCCACTCATTGGACCGCTTCATTCATAAAACAAGGAAGTACCTGAATATTGATTGAGGACCAATTTAGGCGAAGAAGAGATAGAGAGCTAACGGACAAGACGACGCTGGAAGAGACGGACACAAAGTTATTTTTAGATTGTTTTTGAACACAAATACACAACATATACTTACATATACATAGATATATATATAACTATATATATCTATATCTATATATAGATATATCCATATTCCATATATATATCCATCATATATATATATATATATATATATATATATATTTATATATATATATATATATATATATATATAGATTTATATAGAAAGATGCATCAGTAGATAGAATAGATGCATCAGTAGATAGAATAGATGCATCAGTAGATACAATAGATGCATCAGTAGATACAATAGATGCATCAGTAGATAGAATAGATGCATCAGTAGATACAATAGATGCATCAGTAGATACAATAGATGCATCAGTAGATACAATAGATGCATCAGTAGATAGATGCATCAGTAGATACAATAGATGCATCAGTAGATAGATGCATCAGGAGATAGATGCATCAGGAGATAGATGCATCAGTAGATAGATGCATCAGTAGATAGATGCATCAGTAGATACAATAGATGCATCAGTAGATAGATGCATCAGTAGATACAATAGATGCATCAGTAGATACAATAGATGCATCAGTAGATAGATGCATCAGTGGATAGATGCATCAGTAGATACAATAGATGCATCAGTAGATAGATGCATCAGTAGATACAATAGATGCATCAGTAGATACAATAGATGCATCAGTAGATAGATGCATCAGTAGATACAATAGATGCATCAGTAGATAGATGCATCAGTAGATACAATAGATGCATCAGTAGATACAATAGATGCATCAGTAGATACAATAGATGCATCAGTAGATAGATGCATCAGTGGATGCTGTGCAGCAGTTCTTGCTGTTGCATTGAGACAGACCCTGAGGTTCATGTGTGTTTCAGGTGCAACAGGTGAGCACCTGAAGGGAGACGACCTGCAGCCTCCAGCTCTCAGGTCTTTATGCTGCTGTGGAAACGCAGACAGCGATGAGGAACAGTTCAGTTCCTGTAAAGCTGTGAAGCTACTGGGACGGTCTGGGTGGAGACACAGACCTCTACATGCTCTTCTGGAGACAGCTCAGAGAGATTCCTCCACATGGTCAGAAGCCAGTATGAAGCGAGCATGTCGTCTGTACTGTCGTCAGAGAAAAGGTGACGCTGTCAATCACCTCCATCAGCTGCATGCTTTGTAGAACACACTCTGCAGCCACCACTGGACGCCGGACACGCTGTGCAACAGTTTAAAAGAGAAGCATGAAGTAAATTATGTATGTCATCTGTCTGCTTGAACACGCACACACACACACACACACACACACACACACACACACACACAC
>NW_027175943.1:14271644-14286644 GCF_023055335.1 Clinocottus analis | reverse complement strand
GTGTTGAGAATATGTATCAGAGCAACAAACGTTTTATCTCCATGAATGAGTCTCCAGCTAATCCTGGAACACAAGCTGTTATTAGCCGGCTCGAGCCCATCTCCCCACAGACACAAGCCAGCCTCGGCGCCAGCCAACCTCCCTCACCTCCTCCCCTCACCTCCTCTCCTCTGCTGCCTGTCTGCTCCTCTCCTCCTCCCTCTCCCCCTCTTGTTTTAAACACAAGGCGGCCCCACCCCTCCCCCTCTCTCTCTTCTTTCTGTTTCCCTTTTTCTTCTGCAGGCAGCACACTCAATCACCCTCCTCCCCCTCCCCCCCCCTCGCCATCTCAGCCTCCATTCCAATGAATGCACAATCTCCCCCCTTCAGCAGAGGGGGGACGGCCCCGGGGTTGAGAGGAGAGCAGCACACATGCACACACAAATTCAATCATAACCCCCTCCTCTCTGTGCGTGTGTGTGTGTGTGTGTGTGTGTGTGTGTATACGTGCACATCTGCAGAGGAGCACAGGAGCATGGTGGGATGTTTGGGTGGCGTCCTAATGGCTCTGTGTGCAGGAAATGGCTTGTTGCTACACAGACAGCTCCAGAGTCAACTGTTATCACGGCCACATGCACATATTCTATCTGCAACACACACACATGCACATATTCTATCTGCAACACACACACATGCACATATTCTATCTGCAACACACACACATGCACATATTCTATCTGCAACACACACATGCACATAATCTATCTGAAACACACACACATGCACATAATCTATGGGCAACACACACACACACACGTGCACTGCACTGCACTCTCAGCTGGTCGCCCCTCCCCCGATTAATGACCAGGCACATTAATGGATGTGTCTCGCAGCATCAGAGATGCTTTTATCGTACATTAGGGAAAGCAAACATCTCTTGTTTTAAAGTTTACCGCTTTGTTTTCTATTGTTCTTTAGAACAGAACATTTACTTTATAAGTCAGGAGAGAACTCTTTTTCTGGAAGAGCTTTCTGAATTTGTTTAAAAAAGTTATTTCAAAATGATATAGAAGTATTTACATGACCTGCATGGAACACCATAGTTATATCAAACGCTGGGTATGACACTGATACACACCGTATTTAGTTCATCTTACAATACAACTGCTCATTATGGAGTATGATAATCCCTCTTATGATACTTACATCTTATAAAACTACTGGACTAAATCAGGTCTGTTCAGCCAGTAACATCTTCATCCATCACAGGAGCTCTGTCTGTATTTAACAGCACATTGTTTACAGTAAGTTACTTCACTTGATGAAACAAAAAGAACATTTAAAAAGCAACCCTGCCATAGCGTAATGGATCCATAATGGCATATCATATTCCCTGTATCGCACACTTCTCTGTATGCAGCATGGGAACCAGCAGGATAAACAGATTAGCGTAGCATTAGCGCTGGCTGTGTCCTGTGTACAGTAGATCCTAATGGGGCGAGGTTATGTCAGGTTGTGAGCGAGCAGCGTGATGTATTCCAGCCCACAGCGGGAGCCTGGCACACCATTGGATAATCCTAGTTGGGCTGCAAGTGGTGGAAGGGAAAGGAAAGAGACATGTCAGAGAGTATCGCTGCTCTACTTACGCTGCTAATGAACTAATGAAAAGAGAGAAAGGAGGAAAGTCCCCGGGGGGCCGGGAACATCAAGGGCGGAGAATGGAAGAGGAACAGTGATGTTTGCCTTGTGTGTGTGTGTGTGTGTGTGTGTGTGTGTGTGTGTGTGTGTGTGTGTGTGTGTGTGTGTGTGTGTGTGTGTGTGTGTGTGTGTGGCAGAGATCAGTTTACAGTAGCACGCGTGAGCTGTCGTTCTAGTTAGGCCTTTATTCTAGGAATATTTGTATTGGTTTAAACTCTGGATGGGGGGATTTAATTAAGAGAGGGACACACACGCACACGCACGCACACACACACACAACAATATAAGCTCCAGGCAGACGCTGGCACAAGTGTTGTGTTTCTCACACCCTTGCGCAGGGAGGCGCACACACGCACACACAACGCCGGCTCCTATTAGCGCTTTATTTATCAGTAACGCACGCACTCACACACACACACACACACACACGCATGCATGCACACATGCACACACTTACAAAACGGCAGCTGACCACAGACCAGACGACTGACAGGAACAAGGTGAAAAGCCCCCAGACCACAACGCACATGACAGGACGACACACACTTTGTAGTACGGCACTGTGTGTGTGTGTGTTCATATGTGTAAGAAGCTAATGGGAGCCGGCATCTGTCTATGCGCGTGTGTGTGTGTGTGTGTGCGCGCAGAAGAGACAGGCATTCACTGATTAATGCTTAGGCAGCAAAGTCACAAGACCTCCATACAGTCACCTCTCCGTCACAATGGAGAGATAAAAAGGAGAGATAATGAAGAAGGAGAGGAAAAAGGAGACGAGGAGAGGGAAGAAAGAGACCTTTTGTGCAAACCAGCTTTGGCTTCAGCAAAGACAGCGGCGTAAAGATGGAACATAGCACATTGATGCATGGAGGTGTCGAGTGAAGGAGTGAAAAAGAGGGTGACACAAAAAGGGAGAGAAATCGAGAGAGGAGTGAAAACGTACTTTGCTCTGCGCCGGTGAGCCAGCTGGCTGCAGCCGTCAGGGGGATTTAAACGTCTCTGACATGAGCCGCTGGTTTCTGAACCAGCACGTTGGACCTTCAGGGCTCCTTTTGTCTCGCTGACTGACAACCGGCTTCATTTCCCAACATTAGCTTCCACGTACAGCAGCAGACATGAGGAGCGAGATCTGGACCTCTCTCTCTCTCTCTCTCTCCACCTTCAGCCTTCTTGGCAAATTATTTTGACCCCAAAAAAAAAAAAGGGAAAGAGACCGAGTGGTCGGTGCTCGTCTATTTCGGGGGAAGCTTCACATGCAAAAGTTTGGGAAGCCCCGTGACATAAACATTCAAGCCCCGTCCACAAAGACACACACAAACACAGCCCCAGCTGGAGCACACAAGCTCCCTTTGTGCTGCATTCCTCACGCCTTTTAGCCTTAGCTTCAGCCTTTAGCTTAGCTCCTCTCCATCTGCACACACACACACACACACACACACACACACACACACACAGCAACTTTCTCTTGCTTTTGTCTGCAGAGCGGCGTAGCGGTGGAAACAGCTGAGAGCCGGCGGACGGGACGCTGTCTTACCGTGGCTGCGGTCGGGCTGCAGGCGGACGCGGCGTCGGCTCGGTGGAGTAAAATCCCAGAGAGGCTTGTTGGTGAAGCGGCAGCCAGCTCAGCAGATTGCCGCTGCCTTCCTGTTCCCTTTGCCTCTTTCCTGCTGCCCTGCCTGCCTGCGCTCGCAGCTTTGTGTGTGTGCGCCTTGTATTTTCCCTTTAAAAATTGCACGGGCTGCCTCCCCCCACCTCCTCAGCACACACACACACACACATGCACACACACACACACTCTGCCAGCACAGAAAGCACACACTGAATATGACACTGTTGTCAAAAGCGTGCAGCGCTGTTGTTGTTTTTGTTGCAATACATTATTTTTGTTATTATTCTACTGCAAAGGGGGGAAAATATAAAGAAAAAAACCCTGAATATAAATCCTTTGTCTATCTTCTTCTTCTCTCCCTCTGTAAAAGAAAATAAATAAAGACAAGTGACTGGTTTGAGATCCTCTCCTCCTCCTCAGTGTGTTTCTCTCTCTCCTTCTATATTCTGTCTCGCTTCTTTTTTTCCTCTCCACTCAGTAGTCAAACAAAGAAAGGAAAGGAACAGAGCGATCGCACACACGCGCGCACAAACACACATAGACACACACGACACACATTCGCTCGCTGCTTTCTCTCTCTCACACACACACACACACACACACACACACACACACACACGAGCTTGGAGCCCAACCCCCCAGCCTGCCTCTCTCTGATTTTCTTTTTTTCACTCCCTGCCTTTCTCTAAACAGCCCCTCCCCCTCTCCACCCCTCCCTCATCCCTCCCTCAGCTTGATCTGGCCTCGTTCTCATTCGTCTACCACCCCTCCCTCTCTCCCTCCCTCTCCCTCTCTCTTTCCCTCCCTCCCTCTCCATCCTTCCCTCCCTGCCTCTGTGAGTCAAACAGATGGGCTTGGGGAGCAGAAGGAGCCTCCGTGTTCGCTCTGTACCTTCATTCCTCTTCCTCGTCAGAGTGATGTGAGCCTCTCGGCGACGCGGTGTGACTTACAGTACCATCGCTCATGATGAAACAAACAAACAAACAAACAAACAAGTCGATACGGACAACCTTCGATCAGCGTTACACAACTCCACAGCGCGTTGCTGCCCAGATGTGAATTGATTGCACCGACATCGTCGTACTAACAGATGTGTGAAGCCATGCAGCGATAAGGATTTAGCATAAAACGGCTAACATGTGGCTCCACAGAACAATGGCTTCTGGGTACAGAGTCGAGTATTGTGCAACATGATTCCTGCAAGACTTTTACTGACTTCTTTCAGCAGGCGTGTCGTGTTTTTATGTAACACATGAAATTAGTTTCATTAGATGATTGATTTAGCGCCATTTCCTCTGTGTTAAGTGTTGTGTACTTTCCAGTTTATTACAACATCTCATTGCAAAGTAAAGTTGACGATCACACAACAATCACTACGGACTGGACGACAAGACGGAGCAGTCACACAGTCACACAGGTTGTCGTCGCACAAAAGCCAGATTATTAAAAGCACTTCATTTGGATGAGCGAGTGCACAAAACAGCTGTAACAGTGAAAGATGTCTGACTGCTGATGTCCATAGCTCCTTCACCATCAACAGCAACGACAGCCAGGAACACAAACGCACACGCAGGTTGTTCAGGCTAAAGCAGTAGAGCTATCAGGCTAAAGCAGTACAGCTATCATGCTAAAGCAGTAGAACTATCAGGCTAAAACAGTAGAGCTATCAGGCTAAAGTAGTAGAGATATCAGGCTAACGCAGTAGAGCTATCATGCTAAAGTAGTAAAACTATCAGGCTAAAGCAGTAGAGCTATCAGGCTAAAGCAGTAGAGCTATCATGCTAAAGTAGTAAAACTATCAGGCTAAAGCAGTAGAGCTTTTAGGCTAAAGCAGTCAAGCTATTAGGCTAAAGCAGTCAAGCTATTAGGCTAAAGCAGTCAAGCTATCAGGCTAAAGCAGCCGAGCTATCACGCTAAAGTAGTAAAACTATCAGGCTAAAGCAGTCAAGCTATCAGGCTAAAGCAGTCGAGCTATCAGGCTAAAGCAGTAGAGCTATTAGGCTAAAGCAGTAGAGCTTTCAGGCTAAAGCAGTCGAGCTATTAGGCTAAAGCAGTCAAGCTATCAGGCTAAAGCAGTAGAGCTATCATGCTAAAGTAGTAAAACTATCAGGCTAAAGCAGTCGAGCTATTAGGCTAAAGCAGTCAAGCTATCAGGCTAAAGCAGTAGAGCTATCAGGCTAAAGCAGTAGAGCTTTCAGGCTAAAGCAGTCGAGCTATTAGGCTAAAGCAGTCAAGCTATCAGGCTAAAGCAGTCAAGCTATCAGGCTAAAGCAGTCAAGCTATTAGGCTAAAGCAGTCGAGCTATCAGGCTAAAGAAGTAGAGCTTTCAGTAGAACTAGAACAAGCAGTGCTGACTTGTTAGCATGCTACACTTGCACAAAAGAAATGCATGCCTCATGTTTCCTTTCCTTCCTCAGAAGATGTTTCCTATATCTCACGTTCAGGCACACACACACACTTGCGTGCCGGCCACATGCAGGAAGGTGAAATTCCAGAGTGAAGTACAGTTGGAAAGCACACAGAGAGGGAGGGGGAGAGAGAGAGAGAGAGAGAGAGAGAGAGAGAGAGAGAGAGAGAGAGAGAGAGAGAGAGAGAGAGAGGGAGAGAGAGAGAGACAGAGAGAGAGAGAGAGAGGAGAGAGAGAGAGAGAGAGAGAGAGAGAGAGAGAGAGAGGAGGTGACGGTATGGAAAGTACAGCATGGAATCGCTGCTCTCTGACCAGGGCAGGGCTGAAGTGAAGGAACTTCCTGCACTCCCTGACTCCTATAGATCCCCCCCCCCCCCTCCATGCAGACGCCACAGCTCCAGTTGTTCCTTTCAGCTCCTGCTGCAACATGTTGGTGCTTCTGAAGCACTTCTCATAGGAAGCTTTTCAACACGCTGCAATGGAAAGTCATCCCAGCTGATGCTCCTGAGCTCTTCTCAGTGGTTTGATCTCGTACTGGTTGAGTCACGAGACCCTTGAGCTCTGCACGAAGCTGGAATCAACCTATTGTTGGATCTGTTGGTGCATCTACTGCTGTGTGGACCTATTCAATTATACAACATCTCCTCTTCATGCTCGCTGCTTTGTTTGGTCCAGTTTCACAGTTTATTCAACACTCTGAAGTGAAAAATGAAAACACCTGGAGGAATAAACGTTATCATCCTGTATGGAGGTAAACCAGAAGCTGCTCGGGGTACACTCGTACCAATTATTGGCCCAGACACTCCTCTAACTACCAGATAAGTGTTCACTAGAGGAAAGCTGCCAGCACAGTGTTGTCTGAATAAAGAGAACAACTGGAAGTCAATTGTTAAATTTAAGTATTGATTTCAGGCTTCTGCCAAGACGTAACTGTGATTCTGCAGAGGAAACATACGAGGGCATTGTGGGTAGCGAGCCGCTCTCTTCCAGAGATCACACTGTGTTTACTCACGTCTGCCACAGCAAACTAACTCATTGGTGGAGCACAGACACGACGAGCCAGATAAAGTTCACTTCATCACTTTGATAAAACAATATTTAACTAAAGTATTGTGGTGGAAGGAAGCTTGAACGTTTCAATACCCGGGAAATATTTCAGCCGCAGATTTTAAAGCATTCAAATCAGGAATTATATAGAACTGACATATTAATAGTGAACATGTATGTGTTACTTCACTAACTCAGAGGCTGTCAGTAAGGCTTTAAAGTATCTGGTGAATTGATATCAAGTAAAACAAGGTGAGCTGATGACGGAGGAGGAGAGGAAGAGAGGAGAGAGGAGAGGAGGAGGGAGGAGGAGAGGAGGGAAGAGGAGAGGAGGGAGGAGGGAGGAGGAGAGGGAGGAAGAGAGGAGGGAGGAGGAGAGGAGGAGAGGAGGGAGGAGGAGAGGTGGGAGGAAGAGAGGAGGAGAGGTGGGAGGAGGAGAGGTGGGAGGAGAAGAGGAGGGAGGAGGAGAGGAGGAGAGGAGGGAGGAGGAGAGGAGGAGAGGAGGGAGGAGGAGAGGTGGGAGGACGAGAGGAGGGAGGAGGAGAGGAAGGAGGAAGGGAGGAGGAGAGGAGGGAGGAGGGAGGAGCAGAGGAGGGAGGAGGAGAGGTAGGAGGAAGGGAAGAGAAGAGGAGGGAGGACGAGAGGAGGGAGGAGGGGAGGAGGGAGGAGGAGAGGAGGGATGAGGGGAGGAGGGAGGAGGAGAGGAGGCCAGTCAATATGGTGGCACATTACATAATTCTCTCGCTGTATTGATTTATGGCCTTGCAGATTTGGCCCCGGGCCAGCATGCAATAGCATCTGTAATATTTGAGCTGGAGCCCAGACGGAGAGAAAGTAAGAGACGGAGATGGTGAGGGCAGATAGATGCCACTGATAGCGAGGACGAGTGGAAAAAGAGGTAGAAGCAGAGAGAGAGAGAGAGAGGGGCGTGCGATAGCCGGGGATTATTTTGGGATGCGGCCAAAGTGACACAACGATGAAGAGTCAGAAAAGAGCCGACGCAGCGATTGAGAAAGAAAAGAGACAAAGCGATAAAGGGAGCGAGATGGAAGGAGCTGAGGTTTGGGGGGAAGAGGAAGCGGGGATGAAGAGGAAGCGGGGATGAAGAGGAAGCGAGGATGAAGAGGAAGCGAGGATGAAGAGATGGTGACAGCTCAAGGGAAGGCGGTGGACAAAGCGTGTCAGTGGCTGCAGGTCAGCCTTCATGCTGGAAGCAGCTCTGTTACATAAGAGCCAGCAGCACCGGGACCACACACCGGATCTGCAGCACAGACTGGGTTTGCTGCACACACACACACACACACACACACACACACAGTGTGCCTTCAAACACCAGGACAGAAAGAGCCCGTGGCCACGTACGCTGGATATAAACTCCAGCAGCATCAGGTTCTGTGATCTTTCTGAAATCCACAACTTGACCAATCGTTGCACATCGTGAGCAGCGATTGGTCCGCTGGTGAAGCAAAAAATAAATGTTGTTCCGTCTTTACACAACTATTGAGTGCAACAACATGAAGGCGAACGTTATCCCCAGATCTTTCTCTGAAAACCCTCCTAACCCTGGAAAGGAGGCAGCTCTCTGCTCCTGATGCTCTCGTGTCCCTTCAGGGCCTCCATACCTCCTCCCCCACTGGCACACTTCCTCCTTGTTGTGACATCTCTCTTTAACTCTCTTTCTCTCTCTCCATCTGTGGATGAGCTACCGGTGGATGAGAGGAAGGAAGCGGAGATAAAGGCAGAAAACTAGATTAATGAGCTGAATGGCTCACGGAGAGAGAGAGAGAGAGAGAGAGAGAGAGAGAGAGAGAGAGAGAGAGAGAGAGAGAGAGAGAGAGAGAGAGAAGATGGAGAAGAGAAGAAGTAGAGCGCGAGAGGGAGGCAGAGCGAGAACAGGCTTTCCTTGTGCTACTGTGAATAATTTACTTTATTCCTCTACTCTCTCTTTTTCTTTTAAAAGATATATTCAAGAAAGATGTGTTCATGGAGGGGGAGGGAGCTGATTAATTGCCAATTAATGTTTAACGAGGTACAGCTGTGTTCAATTAACACTGGTTTAGCGCCCCATCCCTCCTCCTCTCCCATCAGCTAGCGTCATCCTCTCTTCCATCCTGTTGATTCCACACCACAAGTGTTAGAAAGAGAAGAAGAAGAGAAGAAGAGAGACTACTCTTCTGGCATTGAGGCGACAACTGGAGCTTATTTCAATTCTTCAAAAGGTTTGACTTCCAGCACGTTGTGGTCAGTGATGACTCGACCCAGCGAGCGAGTGTGTGGACTGGAACGTGCTGTCAGCCGCTCAAAGACGTCCACGCAGCTATTGTAGGTTTCACACGGCTATGGGAGGTTGGAGGTAATGTTTCATTTCACATGAAACAGTCTCAGCCAATGGGGTCGTTTCACACGCAGGGATTAAGATGAAGCCTTTGGTTCCTCATGACGTTCCTCTCAACAAGGAATAGTTCACCATGTTGGAAAAGCTCTCATTTGCTTCCTTGCCAACAGTTCCATGAGATGATGTGTGGACGGGCTGTGGGTTTATGCAACACGATTTCTAGACAACAAGCCTCTCATGGCGGTCTTCATGCTAAGCTAAGGCTACCAGCTGCTGGTTGAACAGCTTTACATCTTCATGTATGAGAGAGGTATCCATCTTGTGATCTAACTCAACAAAGCGACATGTTCATGTTCTGCTTCAATAGAACTTGTTAATAGTTCAGTTTTATGGCAGTAAAGTTAAAAGAGGTTCTGACAGATCCAAGAAGACCCATCAGCCAAAGACGCGTTAGTGGAAGTCCAGTTCAGACACCCAGGAAGTCTATTTTTAGTCACTTCAAATCCACCATGGAAAACACCTCATTTGCATCATTTAAAAAAAGTTTGTATGAAATTCAGTCCACAGCTGAAAGAACAGAGAGAGAGAGAGAGAAAGAGAGAGAGAGAGAGAGAGACAGAGAGAGAGAGAGAGAGAGAGAGAGAGAGAGAGAGAGAGAGAGAGAGAGAGAGAGAGAGAGAAAGAGAGAGAGAAGAAGAAATAATAACTTCATCAAACTAAACGTGTTGGACTGGAAACACAGAGTCCAGCTGGCAGCACACTGGACCAGCATGCCGACGACACACACACACACACACACACACACACACACACACACACACACACACACACACACACACACACACACACACACACACACACAGACCTCTGTCCTACTTCTAAAGGGAGAAATGTATTTAGACACAGATGATATAATTATTCTCGTCTAAATGCAACGTTTCAATATGAAATCGATGTTTATGCAACATTACGAGCGCTTCATAAACCGTACAAATGTCTTCATGTTTGTCCCTGAGAAATTCTGCTGCAACATTTAGGGAATCACCATTAAATAAAATAATTAATCAGATTAAAAGCCACCGTAGTGGAGCTTGGCATTGTCCAGCCGTCGCCAACTAAAACAGCCACCACTGATCCATTCCTACACTTCTATTCTGAGGGAAATGTGCATCCATGATTGACATTCATATACATGAATGTAATCATAAACCTTGCAACATGTTTGTATTTCTTCCATCATGCTCATCCAGCGTCGCTCTACCAGCTGCACTGAGCGTCCTGTGAGCTCTCTGCTTCTCATCATGTCACGCTGGTGTTGTTCCAAAAGGCCAAGCGGTTCTGTGTCGCTTCAAGTTGTCGACACAGAAACAGAAACGAGCTCAGTGAAGCTGCAGAAACTAACGACAGAAACACAGTTTCCAGCGCGAGCCGGAGCGGATGTTGAGATGTGTGACGGAGTCGCACAGACTGAACCCACCGACACCGAGACATTTGGATTCACATCATGCATCCTCCCTCCTCCCTCCTCCCTCTTTCCTCCTCCCCCTGCAGGCGGAGGCCCACAGGACTCACACGTTTGATGCTCTCTTTTTCCTCTCCCTCTCATCCTCCCTTTTCTTCATCTTCCCTTATCTCTTTCTTCTCACTGTTCCTCTGATTCATCATCTCTTCTTGCAGCCCCTCCCTCCTCCCTCCTCATCACCGGTGTCAATTTGGATGTTGTGCGTTGTGCGTTGTGCGTTGTGCGTAGATTGTGGAACAGCCTGACCTGACGAGTTCATCATCACTTTACACACAAACACACACAACACATTGTGATCACGGCATATGTAAATATGATCGTGTGGGAGAACGAGGAAGCAGAAAGAAACAAGGGATGCAAAATATTGCCTCTGATTGGTGGAGGGAAGGTGTGTGTGTTGTCATGTGTGTGTGTGTGTGTTGTCATGCGTGTGTGTACTTGTATGTTTGTGTCTGTCGGACCCTTTTCTCCCCCAATTTTGGCTTTCATCACAATCTGATACCTCCGCCCATCTGTTCACAAAGCAGACCGGGAGAAGAGGTGGGAGCATGCAGAGTTGGCTATCACTCTTCATATCTGCTCCTCCTCTTCCTCTTTATCTGCTCTAGTTCTTTGTCTTCTCCCTCTCTTTCCTCCTCCTCCTCTTCCTCCTCTCCTCTAATCCCTCCTCCTCTCCCTCCTGCCTGCCTGCTCTCCTCTCCTCCTCCTTTCATCTTCAGGATGGCGCTCAGCTTCCTCTAAAGACCCAGCAGGTGTGTGCTGTGTCTAATTGCACATAAGTGTGTGTGTGTGTGTGTGTGTGTGTGTGTGTGTGAGTGTGCAAAATGTGCTTTAAAGTCCTGAGTAGAGGAGCTTTTTTCCTCCCTATGAAGTCACATCGTGTCTGTGTTTGTATCTACTGTATGTGTGTGTGTGTGTGTGTGTGTGTGTGTGTGTGTGTGTGTGTGTGTGTGTGTGTGTGTGTGTGTGTGTGTGTGTGCGTGTGTGTTGGAGATATCTTGTTTCCTCGGGGGAGTCCAGGCCCATTTCCACTGTCTGCTGTAGCCAACCAACCCAGCAGCGCATCGATAATCTATTAGGGTAGAAATACGCGTACACACACACACACACACACACACACACACACACACACACACACACACACACACACACACACACACACACACACACACACACACACACACACACACACACTTGTTCCTCTTACCTTCCACTGCTGAGCTCTGGGCGTGTCCAGTCTGTATCAGGTGGACCAGGTGTTGCCTGCACCTGTAAAGCAAACACACCGCAGACATCAGAATGATTACACACATCGTGCGTCAGCGGCACACACACTGAAGCAGCCGTCACTTCTATTGCATCGCGTCCCGCTGCAGACGTGCACGTTCAAACCCTGCACATTGAATCCGGTTAGAGACTGTTGAGTCTCATCACCGGCGCGCGGCCATGGGTTCTGCCTCCAGCTCCGGCTGCTGGGATTCAACCACAGAGCATCAGCGGATCGATACGAGGAGCCGCTCCTTACAACTCTGTACACAGACTCATATAAACTTCCCTGGACGTGGGGACTCGACCCGGTGGCGTCTCAGAGCGCTGCAGCGCTCCTCTAATGTTCTTCTGCCACACGCCTCAAACACTACACTGGAACCGATGATGCTCAATGCACAGCGATCATTTAAATACACAAAGTAGAGCCAGCTGGTGATTCAAGAGTCTCCAAATTAAAATCACCTCCAATGCAACACGTCTGCAGAGAAACATTTAAAGATAAAATAAGGTAATAGCATTGAACGCTCCTTTTGTTACCTGAATGAGCAGGATGACGTGTAAGGAACGTCTACACACACACAGCAACACAGCAAATAAGTTAAATCAACTACAAAGACAAGACACCAGTACAGGAGAAACTACATGGATGCATCTTCTGATGTAATCCATCTTATATTAGAACACACACACACACACACACACACACACACACACACACACACACACACAGAGACGTTAAGGGGAACAGAACCCGCTAACAGACATACCACACACACAAATGCGCACACAAACAACACACAGCCAGACAAAACACATAAACAAGATAGCAGCATGATGTAAGGAGGCGCAATATCAAACATCTCCATAATTAAGGCTAAAGCCTGTTTATGGACCATGAAGGAGGACAGAGGGAGCTCAGCCCCGAGGAGGAGGCTGGTTTGCAGTAACACAGCCGTGCACGGAGAGAGTAAACACATCCTAAAACACACGGCTGATGACAAACTACGTCTACTTGTAGCCACACAGAACAACACCGGGTTCTTCTGGGCCGCACGCCGGTCCAGTCCAGAGGGATGAGGGAACACACAAAGACGTGAAGGAGTCTAAATATCGTTCGTGGAGTGAGTCCTTTTGTCTTAGTTTGAGTTGATGAGGATGCAAATGAGTTATTTGTGACACAGCGGGTTGATTGTGAGACATTTTAGTAAAGAATATCACATCACAACACAACTGACAGTGAAACCAAACAGAGATCAGCTGATAACACGTTAGCGTGCACCCTCCTCCTCCTCACCCAGTTATTCAGCGTGTTTAAAGAAACCTCTTCAGTGACATGTGACTGGTTGCAGGCAGCGGGTTGTCGTGTAGTTGTGTAGATGTGTAGTTGTGTAGGCGGTGTGTTCAGGTTGCGTGGCTCCTGAGGACATCTTGTTTAACTTCATTTTATCACCTTTTACACTCACTGAGATTGGTCACGCCATCACAAATCCAAACCTCCAAACCTGAAACGCGAGCAATCATTTCAGGTAAACCCTTAAGTATTCCATCATCTACCATTTTCCTCTTTGGATAATCCCTGGATTCCTGCCTTTTGGAATTCCTCCACAGATTAACGCTTAAACCACCCCAAGGCCAAGGAGAGGAGGGGGAGGGGAGAAGGAGGGAGGGAGGGAGAGAAGGAGGGAGGGAAGAAGGGAGGGGGAGTCTCGTTTTAAGAAGTTGGAAGTCTGAACCTTGCTGGTTGCAGTTCCCCCTGCGGAAACGTTTTGTGCATGTCGAGGAATGCGTCGGCCCCTCTTCCCATCCTCTACCTCCCTCCTTCCCCTCCTCTCTTCCTGCTTCTGTAGGCAACATGAAGGCAGACACAGACAGCCGGGCTAACTCACAACAGCTCCCGTGATCTGCCTGACAACAGCCCGAGGGCCCGCGCACACACACACACACACACACACACACACACACACACACATGCACACATTCTGAACAGAGCAAAAAGAGAGAGCAAAGCGGGGCCCCGGGACGGAGCCCTGGGGCACTCCAACCTGGTGACACAGCAGCAGCTTCCCTCCAGGCCTGCAGCTGCTGAGCCCAACCACCAGTTGGAAACAGCTCCACTGTTCGCTCACTGCTTTTTGTTTGGCAGAAGACAACAACCCCCCTCCAGTTTACAGGGGAGTCGGCTCATTCTGGGACTGGAATGCACATTTCATGACGGGGCGGACAGATCCGTGATGAGGGGGGTGGCTATCCGGCCCGAGCGGGGCTCTTTGAGGGCAGGGTGAGCGAGTTCAGCAGCTATTTTTAGACGACATGTCATTTTAAACTCGTGGTGTGTTGCTGCTCTGTGGTCCACTAATGAAGTGAGTCTGCAGGACAAAGTACTGAACCTGCAGCGCAGGACTTCCATCAACCTTTTAGCAACCGGTCCTGCTCAGCGCACACAGAGAAACCCACTCTCAAACAGGACGCAATGTAAACACAGCGCGAGCTGAAGATGTCAAGAGGAATACTGAATCCATATCCACGGAGAGAACGACAAATATGAGCCCGCCATGAACAGAGGACCAAAGCATGGACGCCGTTGAGGCTTTATGACATGCAAACAAAAGCAAAAGCAAACAGTCCCTCAAAGCCCCGCCCACTACTCAAAGCCCCGCCCACTCCTCAACGCCCCGCCGCCTCGCTCAACCTGCAGCAGACAGAACGGTGGGAAAGATGCAGAAGGAGAAAGAAAAAACATCCGGGAGCGAGAGCAAAGCCTGACATGAAAGGGAGAAGAAAGAGGGAGAAGAAAGAGGGAGCGAGAGAGAACATATGGTGAACGAGGGCCTCGTTTCCTTCCCTCGTCTCCTCGCCTCACACACCTGGGAGCATTACTCCTTATGGAATCAACACCCGACTACAACTCGACTTGCTTTAATTAGTTCTCGCTCTTCCTCCTCGTCCATATGCTCTCATCTCTCCATCACCTTCCTTCTCTCCCTCCGTCTCTTCTCCAATCTGCTGCGTCGTCGTAACGTCCCTCAGACTTGGATTGCTTCTCCTCTCAGACTTCATCCTTCACACGCTTCCCGTCTCAATCTCTCATTCAGAACGACCGCGTCGGCCTCGTATGGAGTGAATGTGCAGCTCTCTCT
>NW_027175943.1:14261644-14264144 GCF_023055335.1 Clinocottus analis | reverse complement strand
GCCCCGGGGGAGCCATTGTGCCCTCCGCTCCACCACTTGACACATCTGGTCTCCTCCGCCTGCTGAGGACTCGTTCACCTTGGCACTGGGCGAACAAACCTGTCTAGCCGGAGCGATTATGCAGACAGGAAGTGCAGTGGAGGCCGTCTGGGCCTGTGGGCCTTCACTACAGGAAGTGCAGTGGAGGCCGTCTGGGCCTGTGGGCCTTCACTACAGGAAGTGCAGTGGAGGCCTTCAGGGCCTGTGGACCTTCACTACAGGAAGTGCAGTGGAGGCCTTCAGGGCCTGTGGACCTTCACTACAGGAAGTGCAGTGGAGGCCGTCAGGGCCTGTGGGCCTTCACTACAGGAAGTGCAGTGGAGGCCGTCAGGGCCTGTGGACCTTCACTACAGGAAGTGCAGTGGAGGCCGTCAGGGCCTGTGGACCTTCACCGCCGGCCTGAACACAACCACGAAGTTATAACTATTTTATTGTTTTATTGTTTTCACAAATACACTACATCAGCTTATGTCCTCATGTCACAGCTCCTCTTCCTCTGTTGCTCTGCCTTCAGCCGGTTTGAAGGAGAAGCTCTCATCCAATCAGATTCCTCCTCCTGTGTCTCTATGGGAACATAGCAGTTTAACCCTTTGCAGGTTAAAGTACACAGGGAGTGGACGTTGTGGCTGATCGTCATGGACTCCAACCAATCAGATCTTTAGTTTGACCAGCTGGGCGTGTTCCTTGACGTGCAGCGCCTAAGAAATGGCGTGGACGTGTGATTGGTCAGTGGTCCGGTGTGACCATTAACATGCGCTATGATTAGCGTACGAAAGAAGGAGAAGAAGCTACAAGCTACCAGCTAGATGCTCAGGCTGAAGCCTGAGAAACAGACTTGCTGGTGGATTCACTGATGACGCCTTTCACACAGTTTGTCACGCAGGGTTGTGTGCATCTGGTGAGTTAAATGCTGGTTGTGTTACTATTTTTACATCTGCAGTCGTATTTAATCATAAACAAGTCACAGCGCTGTTGTTGCTGCTGGTCCCGCCTCTCCCCACCTCACGGTGCACAGCTGGTGATGTCCTGTGTGTGTGTGTGTGTGTGTGTGTGTGTGAGAGAGAGTGTGTGTGTGCAGAGTTTTAGTGTCACGATTTTATTGGATTGTTTTGTTATCACTAAATGTGACTGGTTGTTGATTTGGACTTAATAACGCAGCACATCGAGGTTGGAGGCTCGCTCCATAGAGCCTATTAAACTGACTTTTTGAAATTTTTATAAACAGCACCTTAATTATCTGGTAACCACAAGGTTGTTTAACTTCATTCAAATTCCTACAACATTGTAACCCTTGTGAGAAGAGACCTGTGGTATAAAAATAAAAAAAACACCATAAAACGCCCTTTTCTCCTCGTCAAAGTGGTTGAAATAGCTCTGCTGCTCGTCCACACACCCGGTGTGACCTCCATGATGGTAATAGTGCAAAAGAATCGGTCATATAGCAGAGCGAGGTCTGCTGTCCACACATGACGCTCTGCATGAACGCTGAGCCAAAACACATAGTAGCACGCACAATATCACAACTGGATGCTTTGGATGATGGGAGATGTAATGCATGAACAATCCAGCGATCGCTCATGAACACGTTGCTTCACGGTGACACGAGTGTGTACATCACAAGGGCCACAACAAAGATTATTTAATTATCAATTTACCTTCACATTCATTTTCCAGTTCACGGCTTTCTGTAAAGTGTCAGAAAGGACTAAAACAAAACCAAAAAGAGCTCCAGGTGACTTCAAATAACTTGCTTTGTCTGACGCTCCAAAAGGAGACTCCCTTGATGTGAGAGAGAGAGAGAAGGGCGAGCGTGCACAGGTGTGTATGTCACAGTATCGCTGCTAAATAAATGAACTCTTCTGAGATCATGGCTGCACACTAATTGGATATTTTACAGCTTCCAACTCCGCAAAAGAGATCCGATGAACTCAGCTCTGTGTCTGAGAACGATGCTGTTCAACCGGTCACAAGTCCAAACCACCTCAGGGCGAGGCGGGAAGCTGGGCCAAGTCTTCCAAAACCAGCCTTCAATGAAAACGTGAAAGGCAAAAAGCCTCTGAATCAAAGCCAGGAAGTATTGTCTGTGGTATCAGCTCAGCAGCAGTCTGGAAGGATCAGACTCCAGTTGAAAGTGAAGAGAAAACAACTGCAGCTTTCAGCTCAGAGCGCTCACTAATGAACAGCTTCACCATCACTTGCTGGGACTGATGAAACCCAGTGGATCCTCTCTCTGCTATACAACCCTTCATCTTCTCTTTCTCATCTTTTTCTATTCTTTTTGACCTCTGTGTCTCTCTTCCTCTTCTGTTTCTAGAGAAATAGTCACTTTAACCCGTTAAAAACTGTGGAACCAGTTCTGTCTCCACACCTCTTTTTCCTGTTTGAGTCGTTGTAGGAACCCCAAATTAATTCCAATACTTGTGTTTATTGTGTGTATTTGTTCAGCAAAGTCTTGGAAAAA
>NW_027175943.1:14241644-14256644 GCF_023055335.1 Clinocottus analis | reverse complement strand
GAGAGAGAGAGAGAGAGAGAGAGAGAGAGAGAGAGAGAGAGAGAGAGAGAGAGAGAGAGAACCCAGCTGACTCCGCTCCAAGCCCCTCCCCTTAGCAACAGCCCCGGCTCAGGCTGCGTCCCATTGGCCGGCTGACAGCATGCATCACGATCCCATGCATGGCTCCACAGCCAATCAGGGCTCTCCTTGCAGCTCTGCATTTTGGATTTCATTTTCACCATGGCAACACAGCCATGGCCCTGGGATGTGGCCCGTGCAGCGTGTGCACGTACACACACACACACACTGCACACACACTGTACGTACAGTAACAAGTGGATCAAGGCTGCGTCTCCACGCTGGTGGATGAGTTTTAATCACTCGTGCCAAAGCGATACGGAGAGAGAGGAACGCCGGAGTTCAACCCACACAGACGACCCGGGACATGCTCTGATCAAAGCCCACCGACTCATGAGGAGGAGACGAGCCACACCGTCACACTCCTCCATCTGTCAGCCTGCATCCCCAGGCTGGGTAGAGATCAGACACATGTGTGAATGTACCAGAGGCAGACAACCCGAGGCACCAGGAGGATGTGATCTGTTCAGGGCGCTGGACTCTTTAGCAGACGGGTTATGAACCCTTCACATACCGGTTGGACTCTATTACAATGAGATTTAAGGCTTTGCAGAGTCTTGAGCGCTCGGTGGAGCTGAATGAGATTTATTGAGCTTATTGTTTCATACCAGAACCAACATATAGCTGCTCGTCACCTCTCTTCAAGTCCTGTGAGGTCACTGAGGGAGCAGTGTTGCCTTGAATGCAGTTGGGTCACATAGTCTGATGAAAGCTGCTATACAACCTCTCTCAGTTCATCTACACACAGCCATCACCGCCTCAAACACAGTAACACACATACACACACAGCCATCACCGCCTCAAACACAGTAACACACATAAACACACAGCCATCCCCGTCTCAAACACAGTAACACACATACACACACAGCCATCACCGCCTCAAACACAGTAACACAAACACACATACATACACAGATGCTTTGACTCGCTTATCCACTACGTCGATGATGTCATAGCTTGAGTCCAAGAACTGTAAATATGTTTAATGGAGGTATACGATGAAATGAACAGGTCCCACATGGAGACCTTTCACTCACTCGTTCTCCACAAACACACACACACAAACACACACACACACACACACACGGAGATGAACTTCAGTAATGCTAACATGTCGGGTTTGGGTCTAACCTGCAGAGGCTGCGGTAGAACCTCCTCTATAGATGTCTGTGTTGTCCTGCAGACTAAGTGAAGCTAGCTGATAGCCGCTAAAGCCGTTAGCTTCTGATGAAACAGAGAAACTCTCGCTGCCTCTAAGAGAAGTACGCAGTCAGCAGTTAACGACGGCACACAACAGTCCATAAAATATGTTTTATTAGACGTTGTGAATCGACCCAATCACGAGCGGTCCTTGAGCTTACAGTAATGAACGAGTACAGAAATATCAAGACACACACAAACACAGACACACAATGTGCTCTCCACTTGGCTTTAGAGCTAGCAGCACAAGGTTACTTCACAACGATGTTAATTAACAACTTTATTTCCCTGTTGTGTTATTTTACAAATGAATCACACGGTTCTTTGTTTGCACAGATTACTATTCATTAAATGTGTGTGAGCAGCTGCAAAGAGACACACACACTGTACTGAAGTCACTACTGAACATGAATAGATGGATGAAAATGTATTTTCTAGATCAAGTCATCAGAAGTGGCATGTTGAACACACATTTCCTGGTCACATATTCAGGTATCTTAATAGTATTCGTGTGTAAGTGTAGATGTGATCTTGTGTTTGTCCCCGTTCGTGTGAATATGAGCCGTCATAATGCAGCTCATTATTAACTGATGGGCTCCAGCCGTCTACACAGAAGTGTGTTGGAGCTTCTGAGCCCGGCGTAATTCCATAAAACACTAACAGCTGTAGCAGTGAGTCCTGAGGAACGGGCTTGTGGGATGAATCCTGAACACGGCACTTCAAACGCCTCAGACGCTCGCGCAGGCAGACACACACGAGGTAAGCAGCTATGTCCTCTTTGTTCTCTCCGTGAGCTTCATTAAGGGTGTGAGAGGACGAGGGAGAGAAGCAAGGATGTGAAGACGAGAAGAGAGCGATGGAGAGGGGAGGAAGAAAAGAAAGACAAGAGAAGAACTGAGGGTTGAGTCAGGAGGAGAGACAATGAAGCTGCACCTCAACATGATGAAGAGCTCTGCTGCTTGGAAAGCCAGCATGGAGTGTGTGTGTGTGTGTGTGTGTGTAACTACAGCAGCGACCCATCTGGGTCATTGTGGCAGGGACAGAACCACAGGTTGGTACCGTGGATCCACTCCACAAAACAAACACACAGCCGTCGGCTCCAGAAACAGCTTTTTTGGGGTCAGCTGTCAAACCGACAGCAGAGCTTCCTCTTTGGGTTGGTGGAGGCGATGTATGTATCCCACCAACGGCAATTACCTCGGGGCCTAATTATACCGTCTGTCCATAGGAAGGGCCCGTAATGGGCTCTCCTGTGTTCATGAAGTGATCAGTGATTAGCATGATCAGGGGGAGAGGTCAGGCCTCATGAAGGGCTGCGTGGTTGACATTTCTTCTTTGCTGAGGTTAATTGGTGCAACAGGAACAAAGTGCTGTTTTCCTGAGAGTAAAAGTAGATATTAGGACGCAGCGCCGGGTGTGAGGAATGTAAACGACATGCCTGCAGACTGAAGTCACATTGTGATGGTTTAATGTTTCCTTCACGTGAACAATGGAGCCGTGTGTTTTTATGGCTTTTTCCTCTCCACTTCATTCACTTAAATATGGCCGCCTGGAGGTTTCCTGGTTTCGGGCTCGCAGCCTTTATATTATCGGTATAATTTATACAATGCATGTGATTGATGGAGGGTTTATTGACACAAGCGTCAAGTGTGATGCTAACGACGTAGCATTTAGCTGGAAATACAACGTACTTTATTTTGGTGGATTGAATTAAACAGAGCAGCTCCACTGCAGCGCGCCGGCAGAAGCTCCTCTAATCGAGTTAGCTGTGATAACAGGACGGCAGCCGGCTTTCCAGGAATCTACGCTCCTACTGAGCATGCACTGCCTGCAAGTGGATTTCTCTCACACACACACACACACACCAGTATAAGCATGCGCAGACACACCGCACGCACCAGTGTGACCTCTCTCTCCGTTTCCTGGGTTTTAAAAATGCATGCGTGGTGCTGACAGGAGATGGAGAATGCATGTAGACGCTCATCTGGAGGTTCACACACCAGCTTCTAGCTCTGGCTTGTTCTACTCCAACACACACACACACACACACACACACACACACACACAGCTCTGTACGTATACATATCCATGTTGTTTATCCAGTGGCGGCTCTGGGAGACGTCTCGGTGGGTCAGTGGGTGAGCGAGTGAGACGCCTCTCTCTCTGCTGGTGAGCTGTCTGCACTCCGGTTACAGCCTCTCAGTCTGAACTCCATGACCTTAAGGAGGACTCCTGCTCACCAGGTATGAATATCTTTGTGTTGGTGCAACATGCTTTCAAACAGCGCACAGAACTGGTTTTTGTTGGTTTTTTTGGAAGAGCTAATACTGATATCTGACTTTTAGATCTCCAGGAGAGATCAACATCAGCTGATCCCACTTCTAAAACTGAGTTAGTCCTACTAACACTGTACTGACTGAGTCTGTGTTGCTCTCTATCGCCCCCTATTTGCCTCCTTGGACAACTTGAGACCAACGTCGTGATGCTACATCACTGCTGCTCCTTTATTTCTGTTCAGATGTCCATGAGAGGAACAAAAGACTTCAGCAAAGTGAACGCACAGCTTCCTTCATCCATGTGCCGCTCGGCTCGTGTGCACATAAAAGGCTTCCAGATTCACATGTGATCCCTCACTTCTGTCTCCTGTCTCTCACTTTCTCCTCCTCTGCAGCCTCCCTCTCCTCTCTCCCTTTGCTGGCCTCTCACACACAAAGGCAGGGGAGGCAGAGGTGGAGGAAGAGGAGGAGGAGGAGGGTGGGGGTGGAAGGCACAAAGGGCTGGGAGCTGTGGGCTTGCCCCGGGGAAAGGGAGGGTGAGGGGTGGATGAGGGGGGTAACAAGGGGTCAAAGGGGGGCCAGGAGGGGGTGCAGAGGGCTGGGGAGAAACCTGAGAGTCAGAAAGCCAGAACAGGAGCTCGGGTAGAAAGAGGGGAGGAGGTGGGAGGGAGGGAGGGTCCGAGGGTGAGAGAGCACAGCGTCAGACCGCCGAGAGCTGCACATTTTGTTTTGTTTCCACTCGGAGGAGGAGGATGAAGAGGAGGAGGACGAGGAGGGGGATGTGTTCAAGAAAGGGATTTAGTTTGGGAAACACACATCCACTATCTCCTAAAGCCGGCGTCTCAGCTGCATCTCTCTTGTCGGCAGGCTGTTCAGGTCTGCTGCTCCGTGTCTTCCACTGAGCAGCAGCAACTAAACACAATTCAAAAGCTGCCCGACAACAAATGTGCACAAAGCCAGTGGGGATACTGGTTTCCCTCCTACACAATACAACTGATTCAAGTGATATTTCAGAGCAATTACAGATGATCACTCTGCGGGTGCTCGTTTGTAAATGACTCTGCTCATTAGCATAACCTTTCTGTGTTCCTATGTGTCTTAGGTACGAGTACAAAACATGACAAATATGTCTACACTACTGTAATTAACACTGTCCTCACATGTCAGAATACAAATTACAATATGTCTGAACAGCTTAGGGAGCGAGCATTTAAACAGCAACATCACTGTCGACATTATTCAGATTGTTTTCATACCGATGAGCCCTTTACACACACACACACACACACACACACACACACACACACACACACACACACACACACACACACACCACACTTAAACTACCACAAACTCACACTAATCTCACACCATCTGACCTCTAACGGCCTGCAGACCGCTGAGAGGCCCAGAGGAGACTCAGGTGCACACGATACACTGCATCGCTTCATGGTCAGAGACGTGGAAGCACAGCTCCACTATTTAAACACTGTTACACACACAAACACACACACTGGTGGATGTGCCAACACACATACACAAATACACACACGCACACAAATACACAGCATACCAGCAGAGGGCTGTGACAGTTGGATATTGCAAACCAAACAACAAGTACAGCAGAGGACAGGAGGCACCATGCTCTTGCAAAGTATGTGAGCACACACACACACACACACACACACACACACACACACACACACACACACACACACACACACACAAACCCGATGCCCTCTTTTGCAGGAGGGTTATGTAAGCAGACAGGAAGAGGAGAGAGGAGCTCTCTTCCTGCACCTTCTCTCCTCTCTCCATCGTTCTTTCTGTTCTCCTTCACTTTTCTTCTCGTGGACTCAGCGTTTCCTGGATGATGTCATCGTTATGAGCGTTTCTCTGGGCCAGCTGTTTGACGGCCTGCGCTGGACCGTTACAAGCTTTATTGGTGAATGTGGTGATAACGCCCTCACAGACCTCCAGGGGGCGGATGATGTCAGCTCCACCTCTTCTCTTTCCCTCCCTCCGCCGCTCCTCCCTCGATGACATCGCCGATGATGACAGAGGAGGAGGAGGAGGACGAAGAGGAGCCTCTCCCCCTCCCGCTGCTTCCTGTCCTCCTCCTCACCCACTGCTTCCTGCCGTCCTCCCCCCGGGCATCCTGAGTCAGCTCTCACCACCTCTCTTCCTCTCTCTCTCTTTATCTCTCTCTCCTCCATCAGATCTGTTCATTCCAACCAAAAGCAGTTTTCCTTCCTTTTATCTCACGCTCTTAACTCTCAGGGTCTCAAACCATTTCACGCTCGATCGTTTTCAACAACCAGGCGACGGCAGCGGATGATAACCGAGATATCAACACTTTGTTATCGCCGCTGTGACAAATTGAAAATTACTTCTTTTTTTTCTGAAACACACCAAAACAACACAGGATGTTCTGGAAGCTTGAATCCTTTTCTACGCCGCCTCCACGGGGTGTGTGGCACATGTGCACAGCACATGGACTACAGCATTCAGAAGAAAGAGGAGGAGGAGGAGGAGGAAGTAGACAAAGCAGATGTGATGAGCAGAAGCTGATGCGCCTGAACATTCACACCCTGTCACCTGCTTCTCTAAAAGATGCTTCATGCAAACTGGACGATGGGCGACATTCAGTGTTCCCTGTGGATTTCACCTTTCTGGGTCGAGTGTGAGTCGTGTTTCAAAACTGCGATGTTCACACTGAACTTCCATGTAGTGTTGCATTAAATCAGATCGAAGGCTCGCTGCGTCTTCCCCCTGTTTTTAAACGACATGAGCGAGTTGCTCCCGTATGAACGTCTGCAGGACGCTGCACATGTTGCAGCGTTCAGACTCTCTGCACAGCAACGTTTCCATCTGAACATGTGTCACTCATCTAAACGTCCTGAGCGAGAGTTTGTCCAAACAAACCGTCAAACCGTCCCAGGTGCAGCATGTGGGATCATTTCTCTTACAAACAGCCGACATCAAACCCCCGGAGCAAAGGTGCTGCCAAGCTCTGCAATACAGTGACATCATCATCGCTTCAGATTTATTACCAATATTAAAGTCACTTTTATGGAATCGTAACAACACCAGAGGGAACGTCGCACAAAAAGGCCGTTAATTGGACTCGCGCTCCAGTGCATAATAAGCAACACACACACACACACACACACACACACACATTCCCACCAGAGCACAGCCACGGCGAGCGTGTGCACACCTGTGTGCCTTGGAGACAGATGCGAGGTGATGGACGGCGCTGTCCCGCTGATTGATGCCGGCGCTCGCCGTTCCAGTTTTACGAGACGCCGTCATTCAACACGACAGTCAGAGGAACAGATGATGTGTGACATCCGCATGCTGCTTGTCTAAGACGCAGAGAGCAGGGAAACAGATTCTTTCCTACAGACAAGCTTGTAGACATACTGTGCTTTAAATGTGTGTGTGTGTGTGTGTGCGTGTGTGTCTCCAGGCCTAATGGAGGGAGTCTACTCGGTCTTAAGCCGGATTGTGTGTATCATGTGCATGTATGTGTGTAATGGATCTGATTAACGGCCAGCTGTAAATGTCTGTAATAAAGCTGCGCGGGCTAAGTGATGGAAAAGCCCAGGTGTGTGAGGCTCGGCGGCTCCTGTGAGACGGCATGAGAGTGTGTGTGTCTTTGTCCCTCAGAGAGAGATCAAACCAGAGAGAGAAAAGTGTGGGGGTGTTTGAGATGTGTGTCAGAGAGTGTTTGAGGACTGTGTGTGTGTGTGAATGAAACAGAGCTGGTGTGAGGTGGTGTGTGTGTGTGTATACGCCTAAATAAGGGTGTTGAATGGGTACAACTGAAGGCTTTGTGTGTGAGTGTGTGTGTGTGTGTGTGTGTGTGTGTGTGTGTGTGTGTGTGTGTCTTTGGCCCCAGTCCCAATCAATTTAGTAGCAGTGGTGAAAAAGGCAACTCCTCTACAGAAGCAGACAAAGAGCTGCAAAGAGCGACACTTTAAACATTTAAAGCTTCAATAGTGAACAATCCATGAAAGGAGTCCAGCGCCGCGGGGCCTTAGAGGGGGATGGAGCTAAGACAACAGGTCGAACAGGAGCAGAAGAAAAGGAGTGGTATCTGGACACCCATCTCATCACAAATACAACAACTCAATGGGGTTCATGGCACATAATGTCCTGCACGGCGACGGCGGTTCAGCTCCAAGAGAACGTTGAAGAAAGCTTTCAGCGTGGACAGAACCAGAGGGAGCCGCTAACACCTGAATAACACACACCTTTAGACTAAAACCTACCAGCTCAAATGACAGAGATAGAAACAATAACCTCAGACTGTGAGCCTTTCTCTCTGATGTTGCAATACAGGTGGAAGTGTTTCAGAGGAAGAGGGAGACAAAATCCTGCAAATGTTTTCTTTGCTGCAGCAGTGATGACGTAGCAGAGAAGAGACGCTTCTACACTTGGATATATTTATACATTTGAGCTCGTCAAACGTTGGATTGTTCTGAGAGAAGCTCAGGCAAACACAGGTAGGTCCAAGTCTGGGTATAAGGTCAAAGGTCTTACCTGGACAGGTGGCTGCTTGAAGCGAAATGCCGACGGCTCCTCTACAGAAAAACACAGTACGTAAACAACAGGTCTGATATGGATCAGTTTAATTAGTCTGCTGCTGTTGACTATCAGTTATCAGCTGCAAGTCTGCAGCGGGAAAATACCTCCAAATGGTATTGTGTTGATTCAGTAATAGAATGTAACGCAATTTAATTATAAACATCCACTCTATGCATCTGGCTCTATGTGACAGGGAGTGTATATTGTGTAGATAATTCACTTGGGGAAACCTAAATAAAATCTTGTTCAACATCTCCACCGTACCATCACTAAGGTCCATCCCCAGACGGCGGTCCATCTCGACCGGCCGTTCTGGACATCGGTCACGAGCCCATTCTTGTTGCAGGCGAGTCGTTTCCCTCGTGGCTTCAGTCCGGTGCTGGAGGATGTTCAAACTGAGCACCACGACAACGCTCAGCCATGACCCTCACTCCTCTGTGAATGAGAAAGCAGGGTCAGATCAAACTTGAGAGAGAGAGAGAGAGAGAGAGAGAGAGAGAGAGAGAGAGAGAGAGAGAGAAAAGTCTTCTTTCCATCCTTTGCACTGTGAGAAATTAGCAGCTGTTCATCAAAGTCACGCTCAGATTGAAGTTGGACTGCAAAAATGTCGCCATCTAGGGTCGAATTGGGACTCTTGCAATGTGTCCAGTGACCAGCACTTTGTACACTGACGCATGCATACATACAAGCATACAAACATGCAATCGTGCATGCATACATACATGCATTATGCATGTATGTATGCATGTGTGCATGTGTGCATGGTGCATACATGCATACAGTGTTGTCATTCAGTTACTCCATCATGAAACGTGCCTGTTAAGCTGTGTAAAAAGTCCTGGGCAACTGGGCTTCATTTATGGAATATACTAATTGCACATGTAATGTTTGAATGTTTAAAGATCTACACAAATTAAATGGGCTCTATGTCAAAACAGTAAAGTGTAATTTACTTCATAGGGCTTATAGTTCACGCTTTACTGTAACTTATACTGTAGCTAGCTGCTACATTTCAGTGGTGAGGAAGGAAACAATGTTGTGTAGGAAAACGCTACAATGTAACTATGTAGTGACAATAGTTTATATGTGTTTAAAAAAGACACAAGTGCAACTATGTAGCGTCAGTGAGCTACGACCGGAAACACGAGGGCTCTGTATTTTTATATATGCACAAACGTGAGTTAAGTAGCTTTCGCTAGCTAAATTAATGGCACAAATCTGACACTTGGAACTCAGGACGTGTGGTTTTAGGCGCTCAAAGGACAATTTCAATTTGATGTATCATAACTTCTACTAGCCAGACTTACACGTGAACCTGAGCGGCGACGTTGCTCTGCAGCCTGAAGGCTAATGTTAGCTCCTCCATTAGCATCACAGCTCATTTAGTGAATAACTAACAGTACAACAAGGCCACGCTTAGTTTCGTGTTCCCGGAGCTGTACATATCTATTTCACTTGTTTACAGGTGAGCTGCATTGCATTGTGGGACGTCAACTAAGAAAAAAAAGGAACTTAATTATTTATTCAGACACTTAAATTTACTTTATTCTGTCAACTTTTTGATATGAACACCATGTGCGTCGCATACTAAATTAAACCCACATTAACAGGAATTCTACCTCAGTTTAAATTTGCTGATTGAATTATTTTTTATTTTAAAGAGGGTCAGTGCTCGTTACCTTGTGACGTTTAGCTGGCGTCATTACTGGCTACTTGTATTAAATATGTAAACGCTCTAAAGAGTAATATAAAGGCCTGGTGTTCGGCCCCGTACAGGTGCAACTGGTCTGAACCCAGTCCCCTGACCGCGATCGCCCTCCAGCGGCCACGCGTGCGCAGTGCAGCGGCGGGCAGAGAGGGGTGGAGACCGAGAGGAAAAAAAGAAAAAAGAGAAAGAATTCTAGGGAAGAGAATTCAAACGCTCTTCCTGGAAAACAGTCGAGAACCCGCCACAACTTCCCCACATGACATGTCGGAAAGAAAATGCGACACTCCTTCCTCCACCAGCGGCGCGGTTCATTCAGCGAGCCGCCGCTCCGCCAGCGAACTACCGGGTTGTGTATCACAGCGACGGGCACGACACATCCATGTTTGTGCAGACAAATAATACACACACACACTCATAACCGAGATATGCGCCAAGCGATTGCGACACCGCCAACTCCTGACCCACCTTCCCGAAAACTCTTCCTTCCTTTTACTGTAAAGACGTGACATCACCGACACGGACGCTTCTGTGGGATTTGGGGCCAAAGCAGCTGTCACGCGACCACTGCTGCAGTGTGGAAACTTACCCTGCTCGGTAAAGTTAATAGAGCCCTCATTACGCGATATTAGATTGTATAATACCATCAAATCACCCTGGAGAATACACACAAAATGGAGAGATAAAATCCCCACACTAAAATGACGTGAACCTTTCTGCTCCATGTGCACGCATGGTGCTTCTGCTCGGCACAACCTGTGTTTAATAGATTTATAATTCAATACTAATGTTAGTGTCGTAGCAGCTCGTGACGTCGCCTCGTCCTGTGTGATGCACTACAGGGTGAGGATACAGGAGTTCAGGTTGTTTTCAATGGAGTCTCATTGGTCCCCCAGTTGCAATGAGGTAACAGCGGCTTCCTCCTCACATGCCTGCGTGTGTGTCCGCGAGCGGCCGTGTGCGGTGTTCATGCTCACCTCCGATGTGCAGTCCAGACTGCGCCGTCACGTTGACCCTCGCTGTGAAAACTGTGCAATAGTGGAAAATCTGCAAAGCAGACCATCTTTTTTCTCCTTCTTCTTCCCCCAGCCACGGATGACGCAGCCCCCTAAAAAGCCCTCTCCCAAAAAAAAAACCACCCCGTTGCACATCCTTAACGCGGTTAGGTGCAGATGTCGACACGGGGAGCCCCGGATCCACGCAGATACATCCCGGCGGGCTGAGGTGGCATGTTGATGAGCTCGCCATGGGCAGAGGACGTTGACGGGTGGACTCATCTCTGATCTTGCGTCTCTTGCACAGTCATATCCTAAATGATTGCACAGCCCGTTTCCTCCTCTGAAAATCCATCTGGTGGCAGAAAAAAAAACAAATTCGTCAGCTCGGAGGCAGCGGGGGAAGCAACGGGCACGGATTCCCTGATCATCCAACACAAAACCCCCACAACTGAAACCCGCTTCCTCGAGAGGATCCACCGCGACCACAGCGCGCGGTCCTGGAAGAGATTGCGCAGTTTTTATTCCATTTGAAACGGAGACTCTTTCCCTTCTGTCCCCGCTGAAAGGCTCCTTCCCTTCCTCCTCCCTCCCTCCCCTCCTTCACTCTCTCCTTCTCTCTTCCCTCATGCAGGTTTATTTTCGGTGGAAGAGTTTTGGACATGAGCTGCCCCGCCTCCAGAGTCGCTGGCAGCTCACTGTACAGATTCCATGATGAAGTGCAGCTCAGTGGAAAACAACGGGAGCAGGTTTTCCCCTCCGGGTCACGAGCGCAGCTCTCGGTTGGAGGTCTGGTTACCAAAAAGGGCCGAGAGACACTTGAGGAATCAAGAGTTGTGCTTTGCAGAAGTCTGCTTATCTTTGTCAGGTTCCGAGAAACTGAAAAACCAAGAGCATGTTGGGAAATTAAATGAACAGCGCGAGGGAAACACAGCAGACCAGAAGCTCCCACAGAGAGGCGCGAGGCACCCCAGGGTGCTGGAGGTGCTGATGAGGGTCCCCAACACAATGCACAGGGACTTCATGATGCATTCAATGATAATCTGATTTGGCGGCATCCTCTCGTGAGACTGACAACATTCTGAAACGGGTCTGATCAGTTTTCTCGGTCCTGCTACATGATCCCTCCTCACATATTCCATGAAGTCCAGCGGCGGGCTGCGAGGAGCGGCTTCACGTGTCTGAGTGGATCAGCAGATGGAAGGAGTTGGCTTCCCCTGAGGAATGGATCTGTTCTGCAGACAGAGCTGCGAGAGGAGATGCCTGGACTCTCACAGTGATACACCATGCAAATGTCATGTTTTAGAAAGCAGAGCGGCCACACAGCTTTGCATGTGGTATTTCTGTCCAATACACGCAAATATATCAAACGTCAGACAGGAAGGTTCATTACCATCGCAGAACAAACTCCTCGCTGACGTTTCCACACGTTTACAGGCTCGTTACAAGCAGCTGCTTCACTGTTATTGTTCATGACTTAGTTTTGTTTCAGCCGGCCTGAAGGATAACACAATGTGAATTTGAATTCAACAAGTTGCTGTGAACCCCCTCTGTCCCCCAGAGACCACCAGTACACACACACACACACACACACACACACACACACACACACCCTCAGGCGTGGGTCTGCTGGAGGCTCTCACAGTGAGGAAGTTGCTGCTCTTTCAGGAGGACAATCCCTCGTCTGAATGCAGCCTCCAGCTCGGCCCCTCTCTGGTTCCCGTCTCTCATTACTGGACCTTTCTCCTTCCCGGCTCACTTTCTCCAGGGTCCTTCTCTTGTTTTTCTCTCCCTCCCTTTCAGGAGTTCGGGCCGAGTCCTTTCCGGCGGGGAAGTCCGTCTCTCTCTCTCTCGACGCCGAGCGACTGCGAGCGTCTGGAGTGTGAAGCTTCAGTAGAGTTCATTTCTTTGGAAGCTTCATTCCTCCTCAGTCGCTGCTGCTCCGTCCTGTTGACGCTCATTAGCATAAACGTAGCCTTTACTCACCGTGATGAGCTACATTGTTTACGTGTGTGTGTGTGTGTGTGTGTGTGTGTGTGTCTGTGTGAGAGCTTCTGTGTGTCTGGTTATGGCAAACCAACACATCTAATTTTCACAAACTGAAAGTATTATTCTTTTCTTTTAAAGATGTCAAACCACCAATGAGATCGTAACTTCTTCTTGTTTCCAGGACTGTCGGTCAGTATCTCTCCATGTGATGTATTATGAACTCCATCTAAACACTGGGAGTTCAGTGTAATCCCAAACTGAAGCTCTGGTTTCCACCATGTGATGCTCGGCTTCCTGCAGCCGTTACTGTCTTCACACGACGAGTCACAGCTCACGTCACCAAACACTTGATCCAGATGAGGCAAAGAAGCACATCACAGAAACACACAACGAGACAGACCTTTCCCTGTGTGTGTGTGTGTGTGTGTGTGTGTGTGTGTGTGTGTGTGTGTGTGTGTGTGTGTGTGTGTGAGCAGGTTTATAAAGGGGTCAGCATGGAAAGACTGATGCAGGTCTGCGAGGAGGCGGACAGCGGAGGGAAGAGAGACATTGCTCAGTTATTGTTTAAGGTGAGAGAGGCTTCACAAGAGAATAAGTTCAGTGTTGAATTTAATTGTCTGTCTTTCGCTCACAGACGGAGGTGAGACAGCAAAACCACAGCGCATGACATCACAAACTATCTGCCAACAGATGGAGAGAAACAAGAAATGGTGATTCATTCAGAATGAATTATAGCAAAGAGGTTGATGGAAAGAAGAAGAAAAGTCTGATGACGATGAAGACTGTTCTGCAGGTTTAACGGTAAAAACATCCAGGACAGAAACTCCACCCTGCAGGGAGGAGAGGTAAGGAGGAGAGGTAAAGAGGAGAGGTAAGGAGGAGAGGTAAGGAGGAGAGGTAAAGAGGAGAGGTAAGGAGGAGAGGTAAGGAGTGAAGGAAAGGGAGGGTGAGGTGAGAGATACAAACACTTGGAGGTGACATTCTGCATTCAGCTTTTATGACAAACAGCAATTCAATTAGGGAATGAAAAAGCAAAAGGAATGGGAGGGGTTAGGATGAGGGCTGGAAGAGAGGGATGAGGCAAAGAAGAGGATGGTAGAAGATAGGGTAGAAGGAAGGAAAGAGGAGAGGGACAGTTAGGACAGAAGGAAACAGTCACAGAGCTGAAGAGAACAAGAGGAAGAACAGACAGAGCATCAGGAGGTGAAGGAAGAGGAGAGAGAGAGAAAGACGAGGACACGAGTGAGAAGTAAAGAGCTGCAAACATGCAGAGCAACATGGCAAATGTCGAAATGTGGTTGAAAAGCATTAAAAAGTTTGAGCGTGTTTGCAGGAACAGAAAGATGACGACGCTCCGAAGGAAGAGAAGTTGTTTTTCACAGGAAAAAGTTGATTCAGTAGAAATGAAACATGTGAAGTGCAGAAGACAGCTGAAGTGGCCTGATGGTCGGTTTATGTAAATCTTTATGGGAATATAAATGTGTGCGGTCACCTTGGTGGGTGGAAGGAGGCTGCACGCTGTGCAGACTCACCATCACTACTGGAGACAAACGCTGACTCTAGAGTCACACGAGGACATTTACATGGAAGAGGAGACACAACATGCCTCCTTATAGGACTCAGCACAGAGAAGAGCACAGTGTGTAACTGCAGTGTGTGTCTGTGTGTGTGTGTGTGTCATGAGTGCCGTGAACATGGAGGAGGACACAATCACAGTAAAAGTATACAGACTCATCCATATGCTTTGTTCTTGTGATTCTTTGGCGTTTTAACCTCCTGAGAGCTGACGGCGCTCCACACGGCGCTCGAGCGTCAGCAGCCGTGATGGATGCAGTTTCCTGACGCAGTGAAACTCTGACGAGCAGCAGAGGACGAGGAGAGGAGCGAGACTGATGGACTCACTGGCAACCATCCCTGTTCACTGTGCCAAGGCTGCTGAGGAAGGTGTGGCCTGCTGGAGAGAGAGAGAGAGAGAGAGAAAGAAAGAGAGAGAGAGAGAGAGAGAGAGAGAGAGAGAGAGAGAGAGAGAGAGAGAGAGAGAGAGAGAGCATGACGCAGAGTGAGTAAGACTTCTTCATCGCATGCTTCCAGCTGTTCATAATGCAGCTGTGCTGTGGGAGCT
>NW_027175943.1:14234144-14236644 GCF_023055335.1 Clinocottus analis | reverse complement strand
CCCTCACACACACACACACACACACACACACACACACACACACACACACACACACACACACACACACACACACACACACACACACACACACACACACATCCATTTAAACCTGTTTGTTACACACAGAGGTCCAGAGTCTCTGACCCACAGCCTGCTGAGGTTCTGAAGTGTTGGTCTGTGAAGGTCCAGCAGAACGTTGTGTGTCTGGATCTCTCGCAGCAGACGACACATGAAGAAGAGAGAGAGGTTTGTTTTGGACCCGGCTGGACTTGTTCAGCCTCTTGGTAATCCTTTCCAAAACACACACATTCTGCAACACACTCCAACGACCACAAGAGTCTCTGTGAAGAGCTGGATGATGAGATCACGTCGCTGAAAGTCAGAGGAACGTTGACGCTGATAAACGACCACGACGTAACCATGCAGAAGAGATGAATCTCAAGCGGTCCTTTCTGGCTCCACATCAGCGGCGGCGAGCTCAGAGATGAAGCCAAGGTGTTTAAAAACATGGTGTTTAAAAACATGGTGTTTAAAAAGCACCTGATTGGGACTCACAGAACGTTTTCTGTTCCAATACCAGACTCAGGAGCCTGAAGCACCTCAGGGTGCCCTGTGAGGCCTCACACCAACAGCAGTGTCCTCCGTACAGAAAGCTCAGTGTTACACCTGTATCTCATTACCCGGCGACTGTCTGACAGTGTTGTGTAACAATATTGATGTCTCAGTGCTGCTGGGAAAAAAAACGTGTCAAATATGGACTTTGGCTCCATGAAGGAGCTCATTTATTCCTCCTGTTATTGTTCTGCTTCAGGACAACATCTCACTCACATGGTGAGCAGAAAGGTCAGCGATCCGTCTGATGGAGAGCATCTGACTCTGTTAGCGCTCTCCTGCTGACCTCAGCGCTGACAGTGACTCTATATCTGTAAGCAGCTGGGTGATATTATATGTGTCATAACATTTATACAAGTGGAGTTATTGCTTCAATAAGTCAGGATGCATGAGGCCTTTGTGTTGGATGAATATAACTTACATCCTCTGAGGTGATTGAGAGCATTGGGTTTTTATTAGATGCAGGCTTTTAATCAAATCAACCATAAAATAACTAATAATACCAGAGGATTACATACAAACACGCGCAGTGCGCTGCTGTTTCTGACTGCATGCAGCCAGATGAGCTGCTGGTGAGCGTTACAGGATATCCTGTTCAGATTGCATGCAATATGTCACAGTTCAACACACTAGTGAGACAGGTTCTGGCACTCTGCTCAGGATTATTATTGTATGGAGATGATTATTATAGTTTCTCCTACTTCAACAATCATTGAGCATATGCTCCTGATCATGCACTGTGAGCTAAAACTCAATGAAGAGTGATGATGTATGAGGATTCTTCTCTCCGTAGAGATGGTGCTCACACTGCATGAGTACACGGCTCTACGAGGGTAGATGTCACATGAGTGGTCTCATCTTATCTAAATCTATGAAGTTTTGTATTTCCACTCAGCTGTAGTCATCTCTCCCTCCCCTTGTGTTTCCACTGGGCCTC
This sequence comes from Clinocottus analis, assembly GCF_023055335.1. Classification (NCBI taxonomy): domain Eukaryota; kingdom Metazoa; phylum Chordata; class Actinopteri; order Perciformes; family Cottidae; genus Clinocottus; species Clinocottus analis. The sequence continues at coordinate 14,235,095 of NW_027175943.1, read as the reverse complement.
AGCAGCACTGGGACTGAACAGCAGGTGACAGGTGACATCAGAGTGAAGCAAAGTGAACACAAAGTCAGTGAAGATGTTCAGAAACATCTGAAGGATGTGAAAACCTTCTTCACGTGCAACAACCTGTCTGCCGTTGTTCAACTGCAATACTCGTGTTGTGCACTTGGTGGCGCTGGCACGCTGCAAACCTGCAAAAAACTTCAGCAGGCTGTCGTCACCGCTGCAGCCGTGACTGCGTGCAGGTGAAGCATAATAAAAAAAGGTCCGAGCGTTTGTATATCTGGAACACATATTTGTGTCTATTGAATCTTAATAAACTAATAACAGGGTGCACTTTAAGTCACGCTGCTCGTACACTGAGATAAATGTGAGTGTTAGAAAGCGTCTGTCCCGATCATCCTCATCTTCATCCTCATCTTCATCCAGGTGCACTGACCAGACGCTCACTTAGCCAGAAGACCATGATCTTAACGGACTGACTTTGAAAGCCAGATAGAGAGCAAGGGCACGACCTCTGCAGGAGGAAGACGTCTGCACAGAGTGACTTAGTCTCATACATCTGAAGTGTCTTGCTCCATTAGTCGAACAGGCAGACTATGAAATGACCTTTCTGCCTTCAGCCGCTTCCTTCAGCTTCAGATCAAGCGCTGACCTCAAAGTCAGAACCGTTGAATTCACAGACGAATCTTCCAGCTGGGCTGAAAGACAAGCAGAAGGAGAAGAGCGCCGTCCTGTCAGGATGAAGCTCCGTCACCAGCTGGAGACGCTTCATGTTGGCTCCACAGCCTGAGAACAGAGGCAGCGCTAACGCGGCGGTTTAGGAAGCTTCTACACATGAAGCTCCACCAGCTTAGAGAGAGAGAGAGAGAGAAAGAAAGAGAGAGAGAGAGAGAGAGAGAGAGAGAGACAAAGAGAGAGAGAGAGAGAGAGAGAGAGAGAGAGAGAGAGACA
>NW_027175943.1:14219144-14229144 GCF_023055335.1 Clinocottus analis | reverse complement strand
AAGCCTCCTGAAAGAAGCGTCGACATCACGCTACGGCACAACCCGCAGACCCGCGAGGGCACCTGGGAGTTGGAGTTAATTGGTGCAGCAGGACTCGCCGAGCTCTGGCAATGAGATATGGATCCTGCTCGCAGCTCGTGGTCAGAGGGCCAGGACGCCTCGCCGCCCAGAGGACGGTGATTAGCTCCGGGTAATGGCGCCTGCCAGCCCAATTAGCAGCTTTATGTGTGACCAGAACCCTGCTCCACTAATTACAACCGGATCAGCGCTGCTTCAGGGGGAAGAGGTGTGGAATGAAGTAAACGTGTGTGTGTGTGTGTGTGTGTGTGTGTGTGTGTGTGTGTGTGTGTGCGTGCAGACAGATGGCCTCTCTGTCCAGCCTCCACACTGTGGGTACACACAGGAAGCCTCAGGTCTCTGCTACAGACTCACCAGCTGATGAGTCCTGGCGTCCGTCAGCCATTCACACTCTGACTCGTGCAGCGGCGAGGAGCTGCTGAGGGGAGCAGCAGCATCGCTACCTGGAGATGACCACCAGTGTATCAACACCTGAGTCTTTTGCAAGTTGCTAGCATCAAGCTAACACTTGAGAGGATGATAAAACATAACAGCAAACGCCTATGTGGTGGGAGAAGAACATGACGAGCGTCTCTTACAGTCTCTTGTGGGCGTCCGGCTGCTGCAGGCGTCGCTTAAAGGACCGCAAGGAGGTTCACAGAGCGAGCAGGACCCTCCAAGAGGGCTGCAACGTATGAGCCAGGGTGCATTATGGGATGCAGACTCACACTGTGAGCAGCCGACCCGCTCCACCAGCTGACCGTCAGTCTGGAGGCTCTACGTTGACTCTGGCAGAGCGCCGGCCATCTGGAGGTCCTGTAGTGACCTGCAGGTGCAGGTGATGTCAGCGGAGGCTGGAAGTCCTCCAGAGAGCAGACTGTGACTCATCTCTGCACGACTGGTTAAAATAACCTTCTACAGCTGTAATATTCTCTTGGAAACTTGATTCTTATTTTGAGAAGGAGCAAAAACTGCATCGCAATGATCAAATCTTAACTTCACACATCATTCATATTTAAACACTGATTAGCAAAACAGAGGAAATTAAAACATGTTAAATGTTAAATGTGCTGGTTTTGATAAACTAAACCTCTATAATGAGCGTGTGCATATTCTGCATAGATCATTTCCCTCACTGCCGTAGGCTTTTAAACCATAAATGAAATGTTAATACCAGTATGCAAATAGAGAGGAAAATAAAAAGGAAACAGAATTAGACAGATGCACAAAGAGGAGACCAGAAATAAAGTCTTTGAACAGAAAGACGACCGGCCACAACACAGCTTGTTGATGTCGGAAAGAAAGAACACAAGAAGAACCTGTGTGTGTGTGTGTGTGTGTGTGTGTGTGTGTGTGTGTATATATATATATATATATATATATATATATATATATATATATATATATTATTTGGATGACTGAGGACGGGCTGAGAGGAGCTGACGGTACAAAGGAAGAGAAACTCATTATAAATCAAACGCAGGTGGCTCCTCCAAGAGCAAATATTTGCTATTGTTACAGATTAAAGATATTAAAGATATTAAAGATATTATATCTGAGTCCACGGATGTTCTCATGGTGTCTGACTTGTTCTTTTTTAAATGCCAGCTACCTTTTAATGGCGTCTAATCTCCTCCTCTGCAGAGCTTCTGATCACAGTGGCGTTGCTGCTGAGAGGCCTTCTCTCTCTCTCTCTCTCTCTCTCTGTCTCTCTCTCTCTCTCTGTCTCTCTCTCCCTCTCTCTCCCTCTCTCTCTCTCTCTCTCTCTCTCTCTCTCTCTCTCTCTCTCTCCCTCTCTCTCCCTCTCTCTCCCTCTCTCTCTCTCTCTCTCTCTCTCTCTCCCTCTCTCTCTCTCTCTCTCTCTCTCGTAACGCCGTCATGAAGCTCTGATGTGGCTCCAGTCACACGTCTGGTCTATACGTTATGAAAGAGGAACAGGAGCTTTCACAACAGGTGGGTAGTTCCATATCATGGCGTCCTCTTCACACATCAGCAGTGTTTCCGGCGTCTCCTTCAGAGCAGCAGCTCCTGTCACCAACAAAAGCAAATACATGTTGTTCTGAACAGAGAGCAGAGAATGAAAAGAACGAGGGGTTAAAAAAGCAGAGGGATGAAGAAAGAAGGAGACGAGAGGAGGGAGGGAGCAAGGACGCTATACAACATGAGGGATAAAACAACACACACACACAAAGGACGACAAAGAGAGATGAGACATGATGGAGGTCTTTCAGACGCCACTGCAGAGTGATGGAGACGAGTGCTCTTCGTCCTCATTAGAGATATGAACACATCACTCATTCATATGGAGAGATGAAAAGATGACGCACAGCAATGAGAGATTATGACCTGCAGGTGGAATATTACCTCCACACACCTGAAAGGAAAAGAAAACAAAAACAGAAAAACTATTTGAGTGAAATTAAAAACTGCTTAATTTATAAATCATGGCTATTTTTTATTTGATATATTTTTTATGTTCTTTCCAGTAAAAACAATTTTCATTCACATTGTAATCTTAAATACTCATAACATTATTTATTAATAATACATATGCAATCATATTGTAATCTCATATCCTCAGTGGTAAAGAGGAGGAGGAAGAGGAAGAAGAAGAGGAAGAAGAGGAGGAAGAGGAGGAGGAGAGATCAGCTGGACTTACCTGAGGGAAGGAAAGGTCATAGTGAGATGAGTCCTCCCTCCAGCAGGAGGCGCTGTGAATCCTGATAGAGCAGACACACAATAAGAGCAGCAGAGAGGTCTGTAATGCTCTCAGTAACACACACACACACACACACACACACACACACACACACACACACACACACACACACACACACACACACACACACACACACACACACACACACACACTCAACATGAAAAGAGATATTTAAATATTGCGCCTCACGCAGCCCCGCCCACAGTCACGATGCTGTTTCTCAGCTTGATGGAGTCAGAGTGCAGCAGGTCGTTGAGGTCGACCTGCCGACAGACACCACTTTGCTTCTTCTGTGTGTGTATGTGTGTGTGTGTGTCCCTGCTCTGTGTTGTGTGTCTGCGGTGGCCCGCGGGTGTAGAGGCAGTCTGCTGACGCATGAACACAAGATGAAATGGTTTGTTGCAATATGCATCTGTTGTTATGAAAGAACAAATTCAACAGTTAAAGCAGCTCTAAGATCACACACATCTCACACAATAATCACACAATCATCACACAATCATCACAGTCCATGGTGACGTGTGTGTGTGAGGTGATTTCATCTCATGAGCTAATGAGACGACAACACCTGCACACCTTTAGAGAGGCAATGCAGGAACATCTGAACATGCGCAGCATGAAGAAGCTGCATTTATTAATGCATCGTGGGTTAAACGGAGGAACTTGATGTGCACATTTATAATAAGACACTTCGTTATGGACTATTTACATCCAGTGAACGCCTTCAGGGGACACCGACTGAGGAAAAACAAAAGGAAGTGAACAGTCAAGCTGGAGGGAAACACTGTGAACACATGAACTACAGTGAGAGAGTGAAGGGAAGAGAGTTGGGAATAAAAACACATAAAATACTTCAGAGGGAATTCATTCAAAATGGCAGACAGTGACGGCACGTTGCACGTTACTGTCATTGTAGTGAAGCGGAGACGGAGGCCATTCAAACCAGGAAGTGTCGCAGTAGCAATCACACTTAATATACAGGAGCACGTGCACACCCCCACGTGCACACCCCCACGTGCACACCCCCACGTGCACACCCCCACGTGCACACCCCCACGTGCACACACCCGCCCAGCAGCTGTGCTCCGTCCTCTGAGCGGCGGGTCCAGAGGTATATTTAGCTGACAGCGTCTGCCAGCAGGAGCAGAGCCATTAGAGCATCTGCAGGACCGACTCATGACAGCGTGCACGCCGCCGCCGAGTGGACAGCAGCAGGGCACTGAGCCCACGCCGTGGGCGGCCATCTTCTCCTTAATGAGACGCAGCCGAGGGCGCACGCCTCAACGCTCCATTACAACCACGAGCGTCCTGGAACGACGGCAAAGACGGACGAATAGAAGATCAAAGACCTCATTAAAGTTACAAAGTAACTCACTTTTCCTTTTACAGCCGCTAGAACACCTGCCTGATGTGCTGGTAATGAACAGGACTGTGGTGGCTGTGATGGATGAAACACACTCACACACTCACACACACACACACACACACACACACACACTCACACGTGCACAACAGCTCGTCAATAACACCACCTGATGACTTGCTGGCATCGTGACGCTGGCGCCTTCAGAGGAGACACAAAACAGGACAAACTTTTTAAATTGACATTGTATTTGCTCACAAATGCAAAACAAAGTGTTGTAGATGAATTGTTGTATCATAACAGTCCTTTATGCTGCCAACGCCATCTAACCTTTTAGAAACCGCATGCAAAGATCCTCCTGCTCCCATTTTAAGTCCCAGCATGCCCCATTCAGACAATCTTTTGGCAATCTTTTCCTTTTTTGAACCGAACGACACAGTTTCTTGACTGAAACTCCTTCCTAACAGGACAAGACTTTGTTTTATTGTGATTTTTGTTGGAATTAATCTGGAGTTCCTACGACGTCTCAAACAGGGAAAAAGAGGTCTGGAGACAAAACTGCTTCCACAGCTTTTAACAAGTTAAACATGAACAGATGTGTTTGTGCTACTTTGGTATTTCTTTGCAATTCATTCTATTCTCAACAGTTAGAACCTGCAGGACAGAAGGAGAGAGAGAGAGAGAGAGAGAGAGAGAGAGAGAGAGAGAGAGAGACTTTTATCTGACTTTGTCTGTCAGACGCCTGCAAACAAATATGCGCCCAGAGGACCTGGATGTGGAAGGTGCCCTCCATCTCCCGCAGGAAGTCATCCATCCTCCTGCTCCATCATCCATCCTCCTGCTCCATCCTCCATCCTCCTGCTCCATCATCCATCCTCCTGCTCCATCCTCCTGCTCCATCCTCCATCCTCCTGCTCCATCCTCCATCCTCCTGCTCCATTATCCATCCTCCTGCTCCATCCTCCTGCTCCATCATCCATCCTCCTGCTCCATCCTCCATCCTCCTGCTCCATCCTCCATCCTCCTGCTCCATCATCCATCCTCCTGCTCCATCCTCCATCCTCCTGCTCCATCCTCCATCCTCCTGCTCCATCCTCCATCCTCCTGCTCCATCCTCCATCCTCCTGCTCCATCAGGAGCAGATGGAGCTCGTGAGGCTGAAGGTGAACCAAAGCTCATCCTGAAAGTAGTTTGACTTATCAGGACATTTCCTTTTAACATGTTTCTCTCTCTCTCTGTGTGTGTGTGTGTGTGTGTGTGTGTGTGTGTGTCTGTGTGTGTGTGTGTGTGTCCAGAATAGAAGGTGCAGTGTCTCCGTGGAGTCAGTCAACAGAGAGGTGATAATGAGCGAGAGGAGAGAGTCCTGAAATAGATCTGAAGCTCTGAGGAAACCAGAGAGAAAGAGGTGAAACACACTGGGAGAAACGAGCTGAAGAAAGAGGGATGGAGAGTCATAAATAAAGACAGAGAGAGAGAGAGAGAGAGAGAGAGAGAGAGAGAGAGCAGGGAGGAGAAAACACGATTGATTCTGAAAGCTGTTTTGCTTTCTGTGAACGTTAGAGCGTCGTAGCAGCCGTCATGGCAAGACAATTCAGCGTGTGTGTGTGTGTGTGTGTGTGCGAGCAGCGTTGAACGGCCTGCAGGGGGCGCTGGCAGGACGCCGGCTGCTCTGCAGACACTCAGCTGATGACGAGCTCCACTGAAGGAGGACCTGTGGATGAAAGACTGTAAAGACAGAAACATGATTCATGAATGATTTTAGTTTCAATAACTGCTGCAGACACTAGATAATAAAACATGATCTCATGTCACTGCAGGACTCCAGGAAACTCTCCGGTGTCTGTTGATTTATTTAGGGGACATGAAAGTAAAGCACAACCTGCACTAGCATTAGCATTAGCATTAGCTAACCAGCGCTGCCTGAAAATGTCCAAGAAAAGGCATTTTGCCAAGTATTTATTTAAGATGTTTTATGTCCGTTTACGTTGGACTTTTGTACTTGTGAAGTCCTCATGGAGCTCTTCCCCGCGAGCGACAGGAGCCGCTTCACCTGCTCTCCATCGTTCGCATGTTGAAGTGCCTTTGAGCAAAACACTGAACCCCAAACTTAAAACTTCTAAACTTAAAACATCTTTGAAAACAGGAGCTTGTGCAGTCAACATGCTGAACGTCATATAATACACAAAGTCATTCTGATGTCCATGAAAACATCCCATCATGCATCACTGGCTGAGGACGGACACGCTGAGGAAGAGGAGGCTGAGGAAGATGAGGATGTGCCACCGAAAGTGAAGAAATAGAAGCAGAGCCTGGCTTCATTTTGCCAATTAAAATAAAAGTTTGCTCATTTTCTTTGGATATCTATCATTTTATAGTTTCACATCTGTATCTTGTGCTGATAGATAGCGTAGCCGTTAGCGCTGAGGCGCTGCTAGCCTTCCAATGCTATTCATGAGTGTTAGCACAGCTTAGTCCTCACTGTCGATGAGGTGCATTCATGTTCAGATCAATGTCCTGAGCGTCCGTTGAAGCCGCTTCACCAACAGACACAAATGAAGGAAAGCTCTTTGTGAGTCTGTAACCTCCATGAAAAGGAAAGCAGCTCACTTCTGAACCCATTAGAGATCTGATGCCATTGCGTCTCCATCGGTGTAGAATAACTCACCTCATGTGCTGATTGCCTCGGCTCTTCACGTGAGAGAAGCTTCATAAATTCAACACAATGTACTTTAGAAATCAGAAGCATTCAGAGACGTGAACGCAGTAAAAACAACGTGCAGACAGAACTCAGTACACAGATGCATGAAGTAGTGCAGCAGACAACGCTACCTGTCTGTACCTGCTGAGAGGCACACAGACGCCCACAGAGGACATGTTTCACTCTGTGCACACAGAATTAATGAAATATAGACTAAACTGCATGACCTGGATGTGACACGAGGTGTAAACTAGAAGCTCTGAAACAAGTGTGTGAGTCGGTCGCTGCAGCGTTTAATCCTCCTCCATAACTACCAATAACTATAATCCTTTTATCTGTGAATGCACACAGAGCCGAGGTGTAAGGTAGCCATTACGCTACGGTAACAATGCTAACGGTAGCGTCCGCCTGCTCTTATCTAATTCACCCGACGTTTCATTACACCAGATACCCATCTCTTCCCCTCCAGAACGGAGGAGACGCTCAGCTGTAAAAAATTATGTAAAAAAAAGGAAGAAATAATTTGATCAATTACCAAGAAATGCATTAATGGGTTCTTTACAGGTTGATGGATGTTTTGATGCATCTGTTGGTGAACTGCACCTGTCGTCCAGCAGCATTTAAAATCACGCTCACCACATTCCTGCTTAGTCTTCAGCTCTTTTTCATTTGTGGTTGTTTTCTCAGAATATTGAGTTTGATGGGTTTGATTCTCTGTTCCTTCCTCTCTTCTTTCCTTACGGCCTCAGTGCGTCTCCTCCCTCTGGCAGCTGACCTCCTGCTCACTAGCAGCTGACCTCCTGCTCACTAGCAGCTGACCTCCTGCTCACTAGCAGCTGACCTCCTGCTCACTAGCTGACCTCCTGCTCACTAGCAGCTGACCTCCTGCTGACTAGCAGCTGACCTCCTGCTCACTAGCAGCTGACCTCCTGCTGACTAGCAGCTGACCTCCTGCTCACTAGCAGCTGACCTCCTGCTCACTAGCAGCTGACCTCCTGCTCACTAGCAGCTGACCTCCTGCTCACTAGCTGACCTCCTGACATGAACGTCTTCAGTGAGGTCTGTTGCTTCTCCCGCCTGCACTCGGATATGAAAGTAGGCCGTTTGTGAACTGCTGACATGTGAAGAGAGAAGTCTCTGAGCTCTGAACGAAGCATCATTATCACACTGACACGACCAGCACCGAGAGGAGAGGGAGGAGAGAGGAGAGAGGGAGGAAGGAAGGGGGGAGAAAGGAGAGGGAGAATGGGGGGAGGAGAGAGGGAGCAAGGGGGGAGGAGAGAGAGGAGAGGGAGGAAGGGGGAGGAGAGAGGAGCAGGATGTTGTCGTCCTCCTCCTCCGTCACAGCGCTGTCGTTCAGCTCCTCGGTTGTACTTCACATCACTGATGGATCTGCCAGCCGTCACTCATATAGTTTGTTTCACCGCTCAACGTTACACACGTCACACGGTGTTTTCATTGAGCACACATGACAGCTACACAACATTGTGTTGTTGTGTGGCAGTTCTTCAGCGAGTGAAGAAGACACAGAGATCCCGATGTGTCCCACCCGTCCAAAATAAGCCTTAAAATCAGCTCAAAACAACTTCAACCTTTTGGAAACTGTGAACATCCTCCCGCTCCCATTTTAAGTCCCAGCATGCCCCATTCAGACAATCTTTTGGCATAAGATATATAATATTTCCATTTTTGAGCTGAACGACACAGTTTGTTGGCTCATATCATGCTGGATGTTCATAGTTACCATCAAAATATCTTTTAAAAGGGATTTTTTTTGCAGATTTACATTTTTTTCCCAAGACTTTGCTGAACAAATACACACAATAAACACAAGTATTGGAATTAATTTGGGGTTCCTACGACGACTCAAACAGGGAAAAGAAGTCTGGAGACAAAACTGCTTCCACAGTTTTTAAAGGGTTAAACACATTTGTTAACTCCTGTAACAGCAGAAGCTCCTTTAACTTGTGCAGTTACGACACAACATTTTGTGTCGGCTGTCAGTTACTGCAACTGCAAATTGAAAGCCTCCTTTCTTTAAACCTGGACCATCTTCTTCTTCATCATCCTCTCCCTCTTCTTCATGAAAGCCAACGTGCTGAGCGACTGAAACTTGTGTGTTTTGCTTCCTGCTTGTCGTCCTCTCCTCGTTCCTCCATGGTTGAGGCACAAAGGCGTGACGGGACGCCGCTTCTGGAAAAAAAGAGCTTTTCTTTGCGGCCGCTGTGCTCGCATTCAAATGCAGCAGCACTTTCCCAGACGGAGGACAAGAAGAGGGTTCAGGCTGAGAGGAGGAAGCAGAAAGCTCATGCAGAGCAGACTGAACCAGCTTATATATATATATATATATATATATATATATATATATATATATATATATATATATATATATGTCTTAGAGCAAGATGTTTAATGTCCATCCATAAAGTCAAAGTTATAAAACACTTCTCCATATAACCCACCAGGCATGTAGAGCAGTGAGCCCGTCTGCTCGTGTTTGAAGCATCATGTTTAACTGCTTCCTTGTGCATCGCATGATGCAGGACACCAGAAGACTGAAGTGACTCCAGTCAGATGAGGAGTGCGTGGAGGTTATTTGTCGTTTCACATCAGCATGAGAGGGATGATCTGCTTGAACTGGTTGATCTTCCTCTCCTTGTCCTGCATATAGAGACACAGATCAGTCCTCACTACGGTAGCATGATGTTAGCACAGTGTTAGCGTAGCACAGCAGGTTAGCACAGCGCTTTGTGCAGCATGAGGCCTTACATTCAGCTGTCAGTAAGATGCACTTGAGGCAGACTCTGTGGATTTAGAGGTAAGAATACCCAGCGACGTGCACAGAGTCGTCTGAGTCCGTCTCCATTGAGACCTCCATGCATCATCCTTCTTCTGCTGCAAGGTCCAGCTTCTGTGTTGGATTATATCGCTGATGCAACGTGCTGTTTTGACATTTATGTACAATCTAAACTGACTCAGGTAATACATCACAGCTCGACCGTGACCGCCGTGCTGAAGCAATACGGCGAAGTCTGCAGCCGGCTGACGAACTCTGAGCGGCAGAAGCGACCTTCACTCGTCTCTGGAGTTTGTGGAGTTTGTGGAGTTTGTGGGGAGGGTTTCTGTTCCGGTGTCGAGCTCTTCGTGCTCTACGGCAAATTGA
>NW_027175943.1:14191644-14214144 GCF_023055335.1 Clinocottus analis | reverse complement strand
TTGGAGCAGATTACTGACTAAAGAAGAGCATTGCCGCGCATACGTCCAGTCAATCAGCGCGGCCGCCAGCGCATCGCTGTCATCGGCGCTCTAACAGTCCGTCCAGCGCCGCCGCCGCGCTGACGGGATCCATCTGGCGGCCGCCGCGCCGAACGATGCCGCTGGTGAGCGCTGGTCTTCAGACTGGTGAAGCGACAGACTACGATCCAGACCAGCTGCAGCGATGTCTTCCTGTTTCCACCGACGCTCATATCAGAGGAAGAGTAAAGATGCAGGGAGGGATCGTCAGACCTCAGGACGAAGAGGAGCAATACGCAAATCCTGGCTGTGGACCTTCAGACCAGTAGACCTTTAGACCAGTAGACCTTTAGCCCTCTCGACCAGTAGACCTTTAGAGCTTTAGACCTTTAGACCAGTAGACCGTCACCTTTGCAGGTCTGATTGAGGGGTCATGGGAGTTTTCCCAGCCAGTCAACAAGTGTTTTGTTGGTCTTTAGGCCATGAGGCCATGAGGTCAAGGTTCTTTGCAGTAAACATTTGCATTGCACTCCCTGTGGCGAGGGAGCTGAAGCCAAAGCTCTTGACTCACCCGTCCATCGATGTTCACAGCCTGATGCGGTCATGAGCTTTGGTCGGTGATCAAAAGGAAAAGGTCGCGGACACGAGAGGCCGAATGAGCTTCTTTCGTTGGGTGTCTGGGCTCAGCCTGCACAGGTGGAGCTCAGACACCCGGAGGCGGCTCGGAGCGGAGAGGCCGGCTGAGGCGGTCCGGGCACCGGATCAGGATGCCTCTCGGACCCCTTCCTGAAGAGGTTTTCTCCCGGCAAGACCGACTGGTGAGAGGCCCAGAAACACTGGAGGGATTACATTTCTCTTCAGGCCAGGGAACGCCTCGGGGCGCCACGGGAAGGGCTGGAAAGCATCGCTGGAGAGAGGGACGTCTGGATTACCCTCTTAAGCCTGCAGACCCCTGCGATCGGCCCGAGATAAGTGGATAGTAAATGGATGGATGAGCAGGGAACATGGGGAGCGAGAGAGATGTGCAACAACAAAGGTCCCTGTAAGCGGGGTCAAACCAGGCCGCTGCCTCAGGAAGCGTCTGAAGGCTGCAGGACGCTACTGAGCAACCTGGCAGCCTCAGTAAGTGCTGGCTTCCAAGCTTAATGAGACCTAATGAATCAATCAAGGGCATAATGAGCAGTATATTAGTGCGAGTGTAAAGGGTCTAAGCAGGCCGACGTGCACGCCAAGGCTTGTTAAATGAATCCAGCTATTTTCTTTCAAGCTTAACAATTGAAAGAATTTTACAAAAAAAAAAACAGCGAGGAAAGTTTCTGACCGGCTTTACAGACATTCACGTTTATGTGCTGCATGGTTTCACTAGAACGGATTGAATCCTTATACAACTTTGTACGTTTGTGACAAAAACTGTATATAAGAAGTGGGCGTCGTCACTGTGATGTCATCATCAGAGCATCATGAGGTATTGAAGAAGACTTGAAGCTTTAGAGGACAATAAACTCATATTTACCGTGATAATAAGTCATGAGACGTCTAAAGGCTTCTGTGTCCCCCTGGTGGCCTTCAGAGAGATTGCAGGTTTAAGGAACTTCCACATTGGCTTCTCTTTCACAGCCAGAGGATTGGTTATACTTTAGATGTGATGAGGTGATAGCCGTGCAGTTGTCAGTTGTTTGCCATGTGAACACATGTCCTCATGGCTGTGATGCAGCGAAGGCAGAGACACGGACGGGTGACAATGAATCAAAGCAAAGACAATAAAAATTGACTCCCCCAAACCAACAAATTGCTTGATGTATAGCGGTGACATTTCCCTCTGCAGAGAGGCGTGTCTGGAACGCTGACAGTCGGCCTTCACTGCGAGAATAAATATCTGAAGTCACAGTGATGAGCGTGAGGGAACACAGCGGGTCGATACGGTGAGTGAAAGATTCACCTGAATAAACCAAATCAATCAAATATTCATAAAGTATAGCGTGCACAAACACAAATGACACCGGAGCCTGAAGTAAAAACACTCGTGTGGATGGAAACCCTCGTCAGCAACGAATCAGAGACAGAAGAGCAGGCCGCATGAGAAAAGCCAAACACGCGGTCGTAGCGATGTCGACGCCCACCTCCGTCACGCTCCTGGTCTCAGGTCCGACCCGGAGAGAGAGCGTGGAAGCGCTGGCTCTCACCAGAGGCCTCCTGCAGGGTCCAGCACCGAGGAGGACCAGAGCCCAGAGGAGTCCTGCAGGGTCCAGCACCGAGCAGGACCAGAACCCAGAGGAGTCCTGCAGGGTCCAGCACCGAGGAGGACGAGAGCCCAGAGGAGTCCTGCAGGGTCCAGCACCGAGGAGGACCAGAGCCCAGAGGAGACTGAAGAGCAAGGAGAGGAGAGACAACGAGGTGAAACGCCTCATGGACCCTGTGACGGGGCGCAGCGTTCAAGTGCATCACAAAATACCAGAACTACACACCGGATGCTCGATGACACTTCAACGCTACACATGGCGCCGCTTCAGCCGGCGGCCTCTTCCTCCGTCACATGGGGGCTGATGGGGGATGTGGGCTCAGCCAGAAACGCAGAGGAAGACGGCAAAAGGACTTGTGGAGCTTTTCAGGGCTTCCGACCTCTCAGAGCACTTCAACCCGACGTGTCAGCGTGCAGCCGTTCATGCGCTGATGGCGGGCGCCGCCATGCGAGCTGCCACCTGCCCATCAAGCCTGCGTCTAATCATTCACACGCCGCAGGAGCCGCCCGCGGGGGAGCCGGGGTTAAGTGTCTCGGCCGCGGACGCATCGACGTGGACTATCGAACCGCCGGTCCTCTGATTGAAGGACGAGCCGCTCCACCACCGAGCCGCGGCACGGAGCGGGAGGAGGAGGCGGGGCGAGCGACAGGAATAGAGGGATGACAGCTGACGCGCACAGCTTGTGCGCAGCCGGCGACACAACATGAGAACAATATGCACGACGGACGAAGCAGGAAGCTCCGAACGGCTCCTGCAGATCATTACAGCGATTCCACCAATCACAGGAGAGGAGCAGCCGACTGGAGGAAGACACAGGGGACGAGGCCGGTGGTGAAGGGATGAGGAAATGTAGCGTGAGACAATGAGGCAGACGATACAGAGTTGAAGGAGGCTATGGAGGGAGAGAAAAAGTGGCGTGTTGTGTTGTAATATGTGGTGAAACTTTCATCCAACCAGCTGACGTGGTGCAGGAGCCATGAGTCATGACCTCACATCATTAACCAGGAGACAAACACTCGACTGCACTCGCAGCGGAGGGAGAAGGAATCCTGGCAGCAGCAAAATCCTCCTGTGATCACATTAATATTGAGCTCAACTTTGTTGAATCTAATTCCCACTGATGGAATAAAGCAACAGAAGTGAGTGACAGATACCCAGAAACCCTCTCTCTCTCCTTCAGCCAGGCAACCATGAATAGATCAGTTGTCAGGAAAAGCTTAAGAGAATACAATATCACCGGGGTATAACACACACAGACACACACACACACACACACACACACACACACACACACACACACAATGCGTTGTTTTCTTAATCAAAAACAGAAAGAACACAGCTGTTCTCAATTGTCAAGCAAAACCTTGAAACTTTTCAATACAGAGCAGGAAACTCATGATGACGATGACACACACACACACACACACACACACACACACACACACACACACACACACACACACACACACACACACAATTACACACACACCTGCAGTAACACCTGCTTCACTTCCATCTTTATGGTAGCTGCTGGGTGGAGTGTCGTGGCTGCAGCAGTGAAACAGTGAAACCGGCACGGAGCTGCTGGTAAACTCAGTTTCTCAGGATGGGAAGTGTCTCGGCTCATCCGGCTCCATGGAGTCGCGACTCGTCGTCCATCTGAACCGCTTCATTAAGCGATCCCATCGCTCCTGCCAGCTCCACTTCACGAGGAAGAACCAAACAAACAAACCCATCAGCCACACGGCGTCCTGCGCATGGAGGAATGCAACACGAGCACGTTAGAGGAAACACACCCTGTGATGGCTGAAGGTCTCATCACTCTACACACCTCCACCCAGTGCTGCAGGGTCTGTTGGGGCGATGTGATCCTCTGGAAGTGAAGGTTCACCCTGTTGCATGATCTGAAACCACAGAAGTTCTTCATGCTGCAGGTTCTTCATGCTGTAGGTTCTTCATGCTGCAGGTTCTTCATGCTGTAGGTTCTTCATGCTGCAGGTTCTTCATGCTGCAGTTTCTTCATGCTGCAGGTTCTGAGTGCTGCAGGTTCTTTGTGCTGCAGGTTCTTCATGCTGCGGGTCCTGTGTGCTGTAGGTTCTATGTGCTGCAGGTTCTGTGTGCTGCAGGTTCTGTGTGCTGTAGGTTCTTCATGCTGCAGGTTCTTCATGCTGTAGGTTCTTCATGCTGCAGGTTCTTCATGCTGCAGTTTCTTCATGCTGCAGGTTCTATGTGCTGCAGGTTCTGTGTGCTGCATGTTCTTCATGCTGCAGGTTCTGTGTGCTGTAGGTTCTTCATGCTGCAGGTTCTTCATGCTGTAGGTTCTTCATGCTGCTGGTTCTTCATGCTGCAGGTTCTTCATGCTGCAGTTTCTTCATGCTGCAGGTTCTATGTGCTGCAGGTTCTGAGTGCTGCAGGTTCTTTGTGCTGCAGGTTCTTCATGCTGCGGGTCCTGTGTGCTGCAGGTTCTATGTGCTGCAGGTTCTGTGTGCTGCATGTTCTTCATGCTGCAGGTTCTGTGTGCTGTAGGTTCTTCATGCTGCAGGTTCTTCATGCTGTAGGTTCTTCATGCTGCTGGTTCTTCATGCTGCTGGTTTTCATGCTGCAGGTTCTTCATGCTGCAGGTTCTGTGTGCTGCAGGTTTTTCATGCTGCAGGTTCTGTGTGCTGTAGGTTCTTCATGCTGCTGGTTCTTCATGCTGTAGGTTCTTCATGCTGCTGGTTCTTCATGCTGCAGGTTCTTCATGCTGTAGGTTCTTTATGCTGCTGGTTCTTCATGCTGCAGGTTCTTCATGCTGCTGGTTCTTCATGCTGCTGGTTCTTCATGCTGCAGGTTCTGTGTGCTGCTGGTTCTTCATGCTGCAGGTTCTTCATGCTGCAGGTTCTGTGTGCTGCAGGTTCTTCATGCTGCAGGTTCTGTGTGCCTGTAGGTTCTTCATGCTGCTGGTTCTTCATGCTGTAGGTTCTTCATGCTGCTGGTTCTTCATGCTGCAGGTTCTTCATGCTGCAGGTTCTATGTGCTGCTGGTTCTTCATGCTGCAGGTTCTGTGTGCTGCAGGTTTTTCCCGGCGGTGGCAGAGCCGTTGCTGTTCTTCTGAACACGCTGCCTGAGAACAAAGTCAGAGCTCAGAGTCTGATCCAGAGAGCTGAGGGAGCGAGGGAAGAGAAGAAGCGAGGGAAGAGGAAGCGGCTGATAGTTCAGAGGATCCAGGAATAAAATGTATGAGATCGGGTTCCACGGTCCGTCAGCACCGCTGCAGTGGACTCCAGTCTTCACTGACGTGCATTCGTCTGCAGAACAGTTCTTCTCTCCTGGGCCTCTGGTCTGGTTCTGGTCTGCAGACGTTCACCTCTTCATCCTGAAGCTCTGCTTCTTGTTCTGAAGCTGTGGAACAATTCACAAGTAAACTCCTGTTTATTGTAATGTCTGATGTTTGTCTTCATGTTCAACATCCAGAAAACTCTCACGTGAGTCTTCATCTGTCTCAAGATGCACGTTCACATCTTACAGATCTGTCATCCAGTGTTTGCTCATCCTCCCTCAGATCTCTCCATCCTCTGTCTCTCCATCCTCTCTGTCTCTTCATCCTCTCTGTCTCTCCATCCTCTCTGTCTCTCCATCCTCTGTCTCTCCATCCTCAGCTTCTCTCATTTCTTTCCTCCTGACCTCAGCACTCCTTCTCATCTTCATCCCCCTCCTCCTCTCTTCTCATCCCTCTTCCTTTCCTTCTGTCCTCCTGCATGGCTCCTCTCCATCCATCGTGTGTTTGTCTCTCCTCCTCCCTCACCTCCTCCTCCCTCACCTCCTCCTCCCTCCTTCATATTCTTGTCCTCCTCCTGTCTCTTAACCTCCTCATCTCCGTATATTCACTCTTCCTCTTTGTCCGCCGGCATCAATCCAATAACAACATGCATATTTATAAATAATGTTCCGTATCGTTCTTTGCACGACGAGTGACCTCGTTCACATTGCGGTCATGTGACTCGTTATTATAAATCTAATCTGAGACATAATAACACAACATCCTGATTGTATCTGAAGTCAGAGTTTGCAGAGGTTCACTATACTTATGAGCACATTCATCAGCAGCATGAGGAACAAAGTCATATGCATATAGAACGATGACATCACTCAAAATATACTACATTCATCTTGCAGTAACTGCACTAGTATTGTGGTTACTGCATTAGTATAGTAATATATTAGTATATTACTGTATCAGTATATTACTGTATCAGTATATTACTGTATTAGTATTGCAGATACAAGTTGTTTACACGTTGTTGTTTAATTTGGAGGATTTCCTGCTTTTCCTCTTTAATTCATGAAACTTTTCCTTCAGGTCATCAGGTAACGTCTCTGATTCATTAGTTATTAACTCCTTCACCTCTTCTTCCATCCGTCCACTGTCCTGACGGTGTGTGTGTTTACAGGGTGTGTGTGTGTGTTTACAGGGTGTGTGTGTGTGTGTGTGTGTGTGTGTGTCCATCTGACCCCGTGTGAGCCGGCTTCCTCCTTCAGCTCGGTTCATGTGAATCAGAAGTGATGTCAAAACGAGCCACACAAAAGCCAAATGGACTCAAATGTTCAGTGATGTCAGAAGATGAATCCTTTGAAGTAGGAAGCTGAACTCAGTGGACGTGAAACGCTGCCGTGACGCGAGGCTGAATAAATATAACACACCACTGGCCGGCTGCCCATCTGCATACACACCAACGCCCTGCAGGGCGTCAAAAACACACAACTTCTATTTCAACCTGTTGGAAACCGTGTGAAAATCCTCCCGCTCCCATTTTAATACCCAGCATGCCCATTCAGACAATCTTTTGGCTTAAAATACGTCATATTTTTCCATTTTTGAACTGAACAACAGTTTCTTGGCTGAAACTCCTTCCTAACAGACAAGACTTTGTTTTATTGTGATTGTTGTTGCAGGTTCTGATTCTTTAGGTCCTAATCTTTCCATAAAGGTGTCTTATTGACGCCTCAGGAGGCTTTTTTAGTGAATCAGGCTCATATCATGCTGGATGTTCATAGTTATCATCAACATATCTTTTAAAGGTATTTTTTTTTTGCAGATATACATTTTTACTAAGACTTTGCTGAACAAATACATACAATAAACACAAGTATTGGAATTAATTTGGGGTTCCTACGACGACTCAAACAGGGAAAAGGAGACAAAACTGGTTCCACAGTTTTTAACGGGTTAATAATGATATAAATAACTGTGTTTGCTTTAGTTTGAGTCCTGAAAGCGTGACGTGTATTGATCACCATGAAGCTGCAGTGTAACCTCACAGAGACGCTGACAGGAAGCTGCTTTCTCCCTGTGGAGAGTTCATCTCATCGTCACATCGGTGTGGACTTTATTCCATTAGTAAATAATGAAGCATGTATTTACATGTTGGGTAAACATGCATTTAAGATGAACTTTGTAGTATTTGATGAAGTAACACTTGCTTTAACCTCTGTGTGCTGCATGAAGCGACGTGCGTTGAGCAGCATGGAGGCTGAGACTGGACGGACAAAGAGACAGAAAGAGATATTGATTATTGTCCGGTCAGAAGGAACCGACGAGGCGGCGGTCAGACCAACACGCCACTCTCACGCGCTGCGGACGCAATCCATAACCGCCACGACTCGATTGTCCCTAAATGTCACGCTGCGGGCGCCACGGCGAGCTGCAGGATGAATGAAGCGAGAGAAGAGAAGAGCGAGAGAATGAAAGGTCAGCGGGACCAAAGAGGACGAAACCGTCCCAACGGCAGACACACACACACACACACACACACACACACACACACACACACGGGGAAGACACTGGCCAGAGAAAACAAAGCCGCTCCGGTGGAGACGGAGGCTTTGAAAGGCGGCGAGGACGACGACGACCTGGAGGAGAAAGAGAGAGGTGACTTCCTCTCTCGCTCTCTTTGATGGAGCGCACATCTCTCCATCAGACGACACGTGCAGGACCGAGAGGAACACACAACGGGTCAGATGTGTCACGCTGTAACACAATGTAGTTCATTGTGTTTCGTTCCAAAGGGTCCGGGGTTGTGTTGTGTTAACGACATCAGAGGAGAAGAAGCTTTCCAGTGGGAAGAGATCAGTAAATCAGTTTGAGAGCTGAGAAGATTTTGAGATTTCTTTCCAGCTGATTTCTCTTTTCTTTCCATTTGGATCACAGTGCAATGTTTTGTAATCTCTCTCCAGCACGGCGCCGTGTCGCTTTGTGTTGCTGCTTTGTTCACAGTGGAGATGCTAAACAACTTCTAATTTATTTAAACATTCTGAACTTCAAAATGAGCTCATTTGATGCGACTGGGCAATTTATTTATCTTGTTCTTTCTCAGATTAAGACTGAAAGAAAGTGCGGCCGCTCGGACCATGAACACATGAAGAGAGTTAAGTATGAGGAAGAGGGAACAGGAGAGTAGTTTTGTAAAACAGGAAGTTTATATTAGCTCCTGTAAACCTTCTTTGAGGCCTTCTCCATCGTCCCCCTGCTGAAGGCTTATCTGATAACCGGTCAGAGAAAAGCCTTCGCGTACCAGGAGCCGTCCTCCAGCGTGACCAGGAGGCCTCGTGACAACAACCTGGATCACATTATGAGCGCTGCACTGGGGCTCATGTTCTCCTGCGCAGCCTGTTTCCAATCGCCTGATTACTTCCCTCAATCTGTTGATGTTTGAAACGCTCTGCAGAGAAAGAGCAGAGACACGGAGACCAGCGACGAGGGAACAGAGGTCACGACCTCCAGAGGCAAAGGGGCCCTCGGCCATGTCGACGGACTGAAGCAGCATTAGCAGCAGCATTAGCACCAGCAACATTAGCAGCAGCATTAGCAGCAGAAGCAGGATTAGCAGCATTAGCATGAGCAGCATTAGCAGCAGAAGCAGCAGCAGCATTAACAGCAGCAGCAGCAGGAGCAGCAGCAGCAGCAGCATTAACAGCAGCATGAGCAGCAGCAGCAGGAGTAGCAGCAGCACTAACAGCAGCATGAGCAGCAGCAGCAGGAGCAGGAGCAGCAGCAGCAGCAGCAGCAGCAGCAGCAGTAGTTTCCGCTCCCTGCACAAAGCACTCTGTAAAAACCTTTAACTGCTCTGAGTTTTCTTTCCTCCGTGTTGCTGAATACCAAATGGAGCAAAAGCTCTTCAGTTGCGTCTGACAACACAAAGCAGCACCTGAGCCGGCATGAGATGCTAATGTGCAGCCGGACAGAGATGGAGTTCATGTCAGGAACCAAACCACCGGGGGAAGTGCTGCTGGAGTCTGACACTGAGGGAAAGGACTCCACTCATCTGATCTACTGCAGAACGTACGCTGATAAGCTGTGCTACTGCTAATGCTAGCTGCTAGCCGTAGAGAACTGGATTCAAATGATCATCAAGAGCAAAAAGATGAAACAGCAGAGAAAAGCATGGCTTCATTTCCTCTGTGGACAGTTGCATGCTGGATGGTTTGTGCTCTGTAAATGTAAGACAATAGTGTCCTCATTCTCATACCAGACGGGCTGAGCCGGACTGTCTCATCTCCGTGTTCATGATCCGCTTGAGAGCCGGCTTTGAAGGCATCGCATCAGCTGAAAGAGGAGAACGCCACACACACGGATCAAAGCAACTTCTGTTAGCGTACAAGACACAGTACACAGAGTACTCTAACCCAACAAAGACACGCCCATCACACACACTGAGGAACTCTGGAAGCTGTGTACTCATACAGGCTGCATGTGGTGTGTTCATGACCCTCTCTCTCTCTGCATGACGACTCAGAAGGATGTTATGTTTCAGGGACGTTGTTCACAACGCAGCAAGGCCAAAGTCACCCAGAATGCAACAGTGCATGCTGTGTTTGTCCAAAGTGTCTTTGCTTTAGTGTGCTCACTGGACTGCAGCTGATCTCAGCCAATACACCTTTAAAAGTACTTTCAGTACTGGTGGTAGTAGTATAGTACTGACAAGATGAACACGCCTCCAGCGCTGATGAAGTTTACTTCCCTTCAACAGAGTTCAAGGGCACGCAGGCCGAGGAAAAGTGTACACACTCTCTCCTCGTTCCCTTCTTTTACAGCCATCAGTTTGATGCATTCTTTGCTTTGTGACCTTCGTCCCAAAATCATCACACTGCTTTGTGTTTTATGTGTTTTATCTTCTTGTTGTCGTCTCTCCGTTACAGGACGTGATCCTCCAGAGGAGGACGAGCTCAGAGAGTTCCAGAGAAGTCATCCCACTCCAGGAGATGTTTGTATCACACCTCGTCTTGTAAACATCTAATTACAAATCAAACTTAAGGTGAGATTACTGTGAATGTGATGACTTTGAATCTCCACTTCTTGAAAGGGAATTGTCACCTTCTGTAATCCTCTTTGAAAAGCACAGAAATAAATAAATAAAATAAAATCTGTGCTTCCAATCCACAGGAAGGGGAAGGAAAGAAGCACTTTAGAGGTTTGAACTCATATTGTCGTGTTTTTTAAAGTCTCTTTCATTGGTTCTTTTGCTGTTACAGTATTTATTTTTGGCTCTTATTCCACCTGCTGTGGACTCTTGAGTCTTTTCAGGTATCGACCTGAAACTCATCACCTGGACGTCCATTGACTAAACTAAAATACTCCGAGTGATCCTCGAGGTCAAGATGAAGGAGGAGTCCTTCCTCTCTCGTCTCTCTGTAACTCCTCGTCATCTTCACGGCTCCCTCTTCCTCCCTTTCTCCTCTCACTCACTCTCTCTCCTTTAACTCCCGTCCCCGATTCATCCCTTCATCCTGCTGCTGTCTGCTGGCCTGCACCCAGGTGGCTCTTTACCCTGGAGGATCAGGATGGAGGATCAGGATGGAGGATCAGGATGGAGGATCAGGATGGGCTGGTAGACAGGTAGGTAGGTAGACAGGTAGGTGGGCATGTAGACAGGCCGTGCATCTTTTCATAGTCTTGAGAAGGTCTGAGGCTTCAGGGCTACAACAGATACAGATGTTGATGAATCTTTTTACTGTCAGGATTTAAAGAAGCTAAAATAAAAAGCTTTTTAAATGCATCTCCAGGTGTGTTTGAGGGAACTGGTGTTATGAACGTGTTCCTGGGATCAGAGCGCAGGAATCCATCAGGTACCACTGAGACATCTCACTGAAAGCTGCAGATGTCTCCTCATGCTTCAGTCTGGAGGCTCGTCCCTTCTTCAGAGTCACTAACGCTCCACTTCTGTCTCACATTGTGTAAAAACCAGAGTCTGCTTTCTGTTGGATTGTCACAAAGGTCACAGATGAACTGATGGTCCCTCAGAGGAACAGAGGAACAGCTCAGAGGAACAGAGGAACAGCTCAGAGGAACAGAGGAAGAGCTAAGAGGAACATCTCAGAGGAACAGAGGAACAGCACAGAGGAACATCTCAGAGGAACAGCTCAGAGGAACAGAGGAAGAGCTCAGAGGAAAAGTTCAGAGGAACAGCTCAGAGGAACAGGAACAGCTCAGAGGAACAGAGGAACAGCTCAGAAGAACAGAGGAAGAGCTCAGAGGAAGAGTTCAGAGGAACAGCTCAGAGGAACAGAGGAACATCTCAGAGGAACAGCTCAGAGGAACAGCTGGAAGGAGCTTCAGGTCAGAGCTCCACGCTGAGAGAAGCTTCCCTACTGCAGCAAGACACGCCGCCTCTGAATGACCACTCGTCTCACCGTCTGCAGCTCTGTAGCTGCTGCAGACACCACCTCAGACCTCCACCACCTCAGACCTCCACCACCTCAGACCTCCACCACCACAGACCTCCATCACCTCAGACACCACCTCCACAGACACCTCCACTTCCACAGACCTCCACCTCCACAGACATGGCTCGTTCACCTGCTCTTACCCCCCCACCTCCACACACACACACACACAGTTTAGAGGCCGGTGTTCAGCAGAGAGAAGAGTCAGACGTGTATTTACGGAGGTAGATGAGAATAAAGTCAGACAGGTGTTAACTGTGAAGTGAAGACATAGAACATGATTTTTCTGTCAGTCTTCATCTGAACTTCATGCCCATAAGGAGGATGTAAGCGATGGTTGCAGAGGAAAACTATTGTTACAGAGTTTATTCTCATCGCTAACGAGCTCTGGTCCATAAAGAACACGTCAGTCTGCAGGAAGAACTTCATCCTCTCGACAATCACTTCATCTCATCTCCAACACTAAAACACTTCCTGCACGTCTCAAAATCAGCAGCTGTCACTCAGAGATGAAGCTTTGTGACTTCATCGACTGGACCAAAGTACAAGTAACAAGAAGGATTCAGAGATCATCTTAGTTTTTCACAGACATGTGTGTGTGTGTGTGTGTGTGTGTGTGTGTGTGTGTGTGTGTGTGTGTGTGTGTGTGTGTGTGTGTGTGTGTGTGTGTGTGTTTCATCTAATTTGAGGTTTGAAACAAAAAACACATTCTTGAAATTCCAACTCTCTCAAAGAGAGAATATGTAAACAATATGGTCGATGATTGTGGCTTTTATCTCAGAATATATTAAAAAAGTCAAAAGTCCTCTTTATATTCAACGTGTGCCAAACATACAGAGGAGTAGAAATATTGTTTCTCCTGTCCAAGATAATAATAATAATAATAATAATAATAATAATAATAATAATAATAATAGTAATAATAATAATAATAATAATAATAATAAAGTGCAAAACGACAGTCGTGTGCACGACATATCTCGCTCCTGGTCCTCCTCTCGTTCCCTCTCTCCTTGACCCTGCTCTTTCTTTCTCGATCCATGTTTTCAGACAAAACCACAGTGAAGCCGTCTCCTTTTGTCCTTTTGGTAAGGAGAATATACAGAGAATATACTGAGAATATAAAGAGAATATTAAGAGAATATAAAGAGAATATAAAGAGAATATCAGGAGAATATAAGAAGAATATCAGGAGAATATCAGGAGAATATAAGCGGGGCATCTGCGTAGATTTCAGCTGAAATTGCAATCAGCTGTGGAAGGATTATTATTTCATTTTATTGTAAATATTCTGCTCAGATTTTACTGCACAAATGTGTCAGTTTTCTCAGCATTTGAAGAAGTGTTGCTGATACATGGTGTTTTCCAGGTGGTGGAGAATGAAACATGGAAGGTTTGGTTCATATCCAAACAAACGTTTAGAGCATCACTCGTTCTCGCTGCTCCTCTGCATCGAGCTGCTCTCCCTGTGTGGTAATAAAGGTGACGCTTGTTTGTATGAATATACTTATTCAGTCATGACAAACCATGATGGGAACAAACTGAAGGCTCCTGCTCTCTGACGCTCCACGTCAGGCCGAGCTGACTCCGGCATCGAGGAACGGGGCGAGCGAGCCCTGATTTAAAACCAGTCTGGTCCAGAGGCTCCGCGGATGCAATTAAAGTCAGGTCATGTTTAATGGCCACGAAAATGAAAGCCTCCTGATGTGGAAAGCTGGAAAAAACAACGTCTCTGTTCCTGTTCAGCCATGTTCAGGATCCCAGCTCTCTCTCTCTCCCTCTCTCTCCCTCTCTCTCTCTCTCTCTCTGATGGGTCGGATACATTTCACGGCGCTCTAAAAGGCCTCATGATGTCAGAGGAAGCGCGACGAGACGTACGTCACCCCGAGGTAAGAAACCCCGGCAGCCACGCCGCCGCCGGAGAACAGCTGGAGTTGATTCCTGTGAGCACACACACATGCAAACGGCCGTATTGATCACAGAAGCAGCCCGGCGGACATGGAGGCCGTCTGGAGGTTTGAAGGGAGGCACGAGGTGAACGTTTAACTCCAGCGTTCTTTCAGACGAGCGACAGCGTTGGCGAGCCGTAAGCGGCGTGAACCCATTCAAAGGCATCACTACAAACGGGGCGAGGAGTGTGTGAGTCTCTTGCCGGTTAATTGGTGCAGCAGGACTCGCCGAGCTCTGGCAATGAGATATGGATCCTGCTCGCAGCTCGTGGTCAGAGGGCCAGGACGCCTCGCCGCCCAGAGGACGGTGATTAGCTCCGGGTAATGGCGCCTGCCAGCCCAATTAGCAGCTTTATGTGTGACCAGAACCCTGCTCCACTAATTACAACCGGGCCGCGAGTCTGTGTGTGTGTGTGTGTGTGTGAATAAAAAAGGGGCTGCTGTGAGGAACAGTGTGTGTGTGACAGCAGAACGAGAGAGAATGACAGCTGACCCTCTCGGCCACGACAACCACCCTCTCGTTTCCCATTACAGCGAGTCCTCGGGTCTCTGCTCTCGCCCTCGTCTGCTGAGAACCAAGCAGCCATCAGGCGTTAGCGCGCGGCCATCAGGCGTTAGTGTGCGGCCATCAGGCGTTAGTGTGCGGCCATCAGGCGTTAGTGTGCGGCCATCAGGCGTCAGCGCGCGGCCATCGGGCATTAGCGCGCGGCCATCAGGCGTTAGTGTGCGGCCATCAGGCGTTAGTGTGCGGCCATCAGGCGTTAGTGTGCGGCCATCAGGCGTTAGTGTGCGGCCATCAGGCGTTAGTGTGCGGCCATCAGGCGTCAGCGCGCGGCCATCGGGCATTAGCGCGCGGCCATCGGGCGTTAGCGCGCGGCCATCAGGCGTTAGTACGTGGCCATTGGGCGTTAGGCCATCGGGCGTTAGCGCGCGGCCATCAGGCGTTAGTACGTGGCCAGTGGGCGTTAGGCCATCGGGCGTTAGCGCGCGGCCATCAGGCGTTAGTACGTGGCCATTGGGCGTTAGGCCATCAGGCGTTAGCGCGCGGCCGTCGGGCGTTAGCGCGCGGCCGTCGGGTGTTAGCGCGCGGCCTTCGGGCGTTAGCGCGCAGCCATTAGGCGTTAGGCCATCATCAGGCGTTAGCGCGCGGCCATCAGGCGTTAGCGCGTGGCCATCAGGCGTTAGCGTTAGGCCATCAGGCGTTAGCGCGTGGCCATCAGGCGTTAGCGTTAGGCCATCAGGCGTTAGCACGTGGCCATCAGGCGTTAGCGCGCGGCCATCAGGCGTTAGCGCGCGGCCATCAGGCGTTAGCGTGCGGCCATCAGGCGTTAGCGTGCGGCCATCAGGCGTTAGCACGCGGCCATCAGGCGTTAGCGTTAGGCCATCAGGCGTTAGCTTGCGGCCATCAGGCGTAGGGTTAGGGTTAGGCCTCGTGGAGAGACGCCGTCCTCGAGGTAACGCTGAGGAGACCAGAGTCTCTCAACTTAAATCCATTATTCTAAACAGTGAACACACACCTGATGAATTAAACACACACAACACTGAACACTGAAGTTACTTTGAGGAACTTTGAGCTGGTTATAAAAAGGTTTTTGATTTGAAAGCTGATGCCTCGATACGACCTACAGAGAAGTAAACATGACCTTCAGCAAGAAGATTGTCTGCTTCTATAAAGTTATTTTTAATGGTTGCCAACATAACAGGCCGGCGAGAGGAGAGGTAGGAGAGGGAGGAGAGAGGAGAGAATTATTGTACCTTGCGTTAACTGCATGTTGTTGTTTTTTAGCATTAGGAGGCTAACAGTTATCTCAGAGTTACAGTTTGTAGCGTAGCCCCTCACCACCCACAGATAGTCTTTAAAGACTGTAGTTTTAGCCTAAACGGCGCATTATGCGAGTTTATGTTTCATCTCCATTTCTCGCCCTTCAAAATAAAAGCACAGTATCTCAAAACAGGAAACCAGATACATTTTGCTTACCACAAACAAAAAACATTTCAGTCATTATATTGATGATGAACCTGTGCTGCTTCACATGCTTTGACACTGTCTGAACATGGACCAAAGAAGGAGTGGTTTGTCCCTCACAGGGACCCTTACTACTGAACATGGACCAAAGAAGGAGTGGTTTGTCCCTCACAGGGACCCTTACTACTGAACATGGACCAAAGAAGGAGTGGTTTGTCCCTCACAGGGACCCTTACTACTGAACATGGACCAAAGAAGGAGTGGTTTGTCCCTCACAGGGACCCTTACTACTGAACATGGACCAAAGAAGGAGTGGTTTGTCCCTCACAGGGACCCTTACTACTGATCACACTGTTTGTGTTGTTTTTGGTACCTGTTCATAAAAAAACAAATTGATTCATATCAGCTTTATTAAATGTAATATCCTGTTGTTAACTTGCTGTTGCTCCAGAGTGCTGTTATATTGTTCTGATAACATTACTTTAAAATAAAAGCTGCAATACACTATTATTGATTAATGCGATTATTTAGTTAATCACAGAAAAATGAAGCGATTAATCAGGATTTTTTTTTCATCTTTGCCCAGCCCTAATATATACATTACATTCACATTTGTAACCCTCAAAATAGTTTAATAAACAAACCTTTTTAAACTAAATTAAGCCTCCTTCATCCCATCACGGCAACGTGAGGTCGCTGGAACGCAGAGCCACAAGAGCTGAGAGGCTTTTCAGTGTGTTTTGATCTGTTTTAAGTATATTTTCACCCTTTTGTGCCGGTGAGGCTTAGTTGTTTATTTGTGAGTTTTACCAGATTATAAAACATATCAGGAGCACAGAACGGCGGCGTGTAATCCCTGGTTGTTAAGGCAACGCGGCGGCTACAGGAGGCTGATGCGCCGCTAAGTGCAGCGGCTCTTCAGCCCAGAAGCCGACATGTGATTCACGCCGCGCTCCTTTTCATCAACCTGCAGCATGGAGGCTTGGAAGTTGGGGAGGTGCACGCTGAGTGCCTGGCCAAACACATTAGCAGATGAAATTTTCTGCTCTAATTATGTCTGTACAGGCAGAGCTATTCATCTGTGTTAATGTACTCATTGAGGACTGCAGGTCAGAGCAGAGAGAACAGGATACTCACAGAGATGAGGGGGGGAAGAGATTGTGTACAAGCCAGTTCCGGTTTTACCTGATTTTCCTTTTATTTATAAGTGTTCATTAATCATTAAAAGTGATAATGGGAGGTGATGTTAACGTTGTCTGTATTCATATTTTAGTTGGCGTTCATTCATTCATTGGATGGAAGTCAGGGAGGAATTGATCAAGTCCATTTAATTTGCTGAGAGGCTGTTGCATCATGGTCCTTCTGCGAGATTCACAACATCTTTTTCTGCGGGATGTGATTTACGCGCGCAATGCATTTGTGATTTACCCAATAAAACCACAGCATTTATTACACTTCTGTGCAAAAGACTTTCATAATGCCCTTTCAATATTGTAAATCACGTCTTTACGGCGCCGCGCGACGTCTGCCGCGGCGAACAATATGAAATGTGGGCTACTTTAGTCATCAGCAGAACCACACGCAGAGCGCCGAGTCGTCATTCATGACAAAAGCACATCGGTGTAAGTGCTGCTGGATGAAACGAGGCCGTCTGAACCCGGTCCAGATGCCTCAATACATCAGCAGGCTGGCAGACGAACGACGACAAGACACCGTAACACAATATCATCACGCGCCCAATAAATAAACAGACAGATATGCAGCTGATGTAGGACACGGCGTGCAATGTCAGACTGCACCTGAAGGGCTCACAGCTGCTCGTTCCCGACTCCAGCAGGACCGGCAGGAGGCTCCAGTGCAGCGGTTCTGCTGCCCAGCGCCGCACACCTGCATGCAGGTAGACAACAGAACCATGTGCATCAGAGTGCATCCTCTCTACACGATCGCCTCAGACCTCTGATGCTGAATCCGGTACGAAGCCTCCGGGCTCAGGATGAGTCACGGTTCTGTTCACGCGCAACAGTTCAGCTCATCTGTTCACGCTGCTGTGATCTAGAGTCTTTTTGGAAACCCTGCGTGAGTCACAAGTCCCACATAAATCCTACAAATGTGCACTTAATGCTTTAGTTGTATTGAGCGTCATTTGCTAAGTGAATTTTAATTCTGTCCACCTTCACTACGTTTTAATAAATGAACTCTTTCTTGCACATAAATCAGGTCAGAAGTCTGTAGCAGAGAGCAGGAGACGCATCCTGCAGGACACGAGACGGGTTCATTGTTATTTTAGTGAACAGAACCGTTCTCTACCTTTACTCAGTGAAATATGTCACAGGATAATATGTAATACACAGAGCTGTGCCATCTGGGTCTGATCCAACAGAACATATAACTCATGAATTTACACTTTCATTTGATTGAATACCATTAAATAACATTTTAATGGATGCTAATTGCTAGCACTTTATAATAAGTGCATTAGCATTAGTAATGTGCATGAATAAACCATGAATTAATAATTCATAAAGCATTAATCCAACATGAATACTCATTAGTAACTCATTCATAAACAGTTATGATTCTTTAATAAAGCATGAATAATATAGTATTCATGCTTTGTAAAACATAAACAGTTGACACTTTCGATGAGGTCACAGAACATGCTTAACTAATGCTTAACTAATGCTTAACTAATGTTTAACTAATGCTTAACTAACTAGTGAATTCATCATGAACTGTAACATTTATTTTATCATTCGCTAACACTTTTCAAATGATCTTATTATAAACATTATGAGGCCGGAATAAAGCATGAAAGCCTAGCTTATTAATGAAGAACTAATCATGTATAACTGTTTGTGAATGAGTTACTAGTGATTATTCATGTTGGATTAATTTATAAATGATTAGTTCATGTTCATGCATGCTTTACTAAAGCTAACTAGTGCTACCTGCTAATTTTATGAATACATTTTCACGCGCTAAAGAGGATCAAACTCACCCGCAGGACAGAGACTAACTTCTTGTATCATCATCTCTGGTGTTCACACAACATTTAAATATCATATTTTAGTGCCCAGCAGTTGCAGCAACTTGAAACAAATTGCTGTCGCCGGTGAAACAATCTGCAGCCGAAGCCCCTCTGAGTTTGATTTGAGGAGATTTACAGAGATCCAGCTGTGGGAAACATTTTGAATATGTTAGTATGTAAATAAGAAGAGAAGAAGAACATGACTGCTTCTGTCTGTGTGAACCTCCTCCTGAAGAGGAGAGGGACGCACAAAGGAAGACGCAATTCATCAAAATGCTAATTAAGGTCATTAAGTCAGGTTCAAACTTCTTTATCCTGTTTTTGTTGGAGTAATTGGGGAAGTCATTAAGTACAAAGTGGCTCCATTGTCCAGTGAGAAGGTCTTTCATGGACCTGTCAGACAGGAGCAGAACGATGATGTATATATATATATATATATATATATATATATATATATATATATATGTATATGTATATATATATATATATATATATATATATATATATATATATATATATATATATATATATATATATATATATATATATATATATATACTTCTGGGCTCTGGAGTGTTTCACTCCTGCATCACTACTCCAGTGTCCTTGAGCAAGGTTCCCAGTCACCGCGGCCGTAGTGGAGCTTGTCATCTTCATTTGTGGAAAGGTTTCACGAGGTTCAGCGGTTCTCCGTCGTGAATATGAACAACAGAGTGCAGCCACCAGTACGCTCCATCACCCCTTACAGAATAAATGCAATTTGAAGGAATACAGAAAGCCTGATTATCTCGAAGAGATGAATAAATACAAATTACCTCTGCTTTCACATCCAACATGTCACTTTGTTGATACTGAAGTATTAGAAGGCAGCTCCTTTTAGCAGGGGAGCGATTGTGAGATGACAGCAAATAACTGTGACGAATGGCGTCTGTGCAAAGTGTTCCATTTACTGGAGATCAGCAGCATAAGGGCTGCCGTTTGAGACAATTAATATTTAATGTTCAGACAGTCACAGCATTATAAGTCACTGCAATTACGCACCGACGAGCTTCTTTTCCTCAAACCGAGGCACAACAATCTGCACAGCGCTGCCACGCAGGGACTTTGATTATTCTCTCAACTTATCCCAGAACGGTTCAACACGTAGAGGAGGAGCGGCGGAGGCTCGAGGTGCAAGATATGAGACATGAGGTATGAGACATGAGACATGAGACATGAGGTATGAGACATGAGGTATGAGACATGAGGTATGAGACATGAAGTATGAGACATGAGGTATGAGACATGAGGTATGAGACATGAGGTATGAGACATGAAGTATGAGACATGAGACATGAGGTATGAGACATGAGGTATGAGACATGAGGTATGAGACATGAGGTATGAGACATGAGACATGAGGTATGAGACATGAGGTATGAGACATGCAGCATGCAGCATGCAGCATGCAGCATGCGGCATGTCGCAGGAGGTATGAGGCAGGAGGTGAGTGGAGCGCCGGTCTGGACCAGCGGATGGAAGATATTAAAGTTCACGGTTTCGATCTAATCTGGTTTCATTTCCGTCTCTGGATCCAGTTTTCCTTGTTTTAATTTCTTAGAGGTTGAGGTGATTTCCTGAGTGGAAGCATCAGATATAGTCATGCTCCTCCTCAAGCGTCAGTTAATGTGCAACACTGATGCACCAGCAGAGTGTGTGTGTGTGTGTGTGCGTGTGCGTGTGTGTGTGTGTGTGTGTGTGTGTGTCTCACCTTGTTTGAACTGCTGCTGGCTGTACTTCTTGGTGACTTCCTTCCAGAATACCTGATTCACAGAGAGAGTTGGCATTCTCAGACTCTCTCCGCTTAGGGGACACACACACACACACACACACACACACACACACACACACAGTTGACTAAATGGAAAGGCTCGGGGTTCAGCAGGTGCTGCTGCGGGTGCAGACGTTCAGAGCAGGAAGCAGGACTGGACGCTCGGTGTCAGCTGTTGGCATTAACAACATGAACAGGATGAGTTTTCAGGAGCAGCTTGAACAACAGACAAAGGGGGAACTAACACTATATGCACTGGATCAAGTGTGTTTCATGAAATCTGATTGACAGTTGTGATGAACTGACATATCTGTTAGTGAGTCCTCCAGCAGCTCTGAGTAGCCTCCCCTCAAGCCTCCACTCCCTGCGCCTCAGAACAGAGCTGATTTCCTGTTTCTGTAAAAAGTGTCGTCAATGTTAATGGATTTCCATTCACGCACAAACCCACAACACCCACAGCTCTACACAAACGCCATGCGACAACACAGACGCCATCAGGGGAGTGTTGCTCCGGTGTTCCTGCAGCGATGCAGAGCTATTGATCGGTGAAGTGTCAGACTGTCAGCAGCCCTCGCTCAGCTGCAGGGAGGCTTTCAGCTGAGCTCCTGCTGGGAAACACAACGCCGCCTCAGACTGAAGTCAGGACGGGAACACGGCAACGACACAGCAGAGGACGACCTCTCCTCCATCCCGACCCTCTGAGGCCGCTGTGAGGGGATTTCTGCACAATGCGTCCATTTAAATGTGTGTGTGAGGCCGTGTGCGTGTGTGTTCGATGGCGTCCTGCAGCTGGGCCTCCGTGCGCTTCTTGAGAACCTTCTTGTTCAGCACACAGAAATAAACACATTGGTTTCATTATGTATTTATATATAGATATATATATATAAAATCATTTCCTCTCAATGAGAAGCACAGTCCCCTGAAAGCTTCTGACAAACTGCCAACAACAAGATGTGAAGCAGCAGCAGAAACCTTCCTCACAGAACATATTATTCATACATAATAATACACAAACGGCAATTAGATGTAATCTGCACGAGAAATAAAGAAAAGTACAACAATACCAGAGGATGTGGTCACTGTGAGGTATGAAGGATGAACTCCTGTCCTCAGCATTCAGGACACTTCTTCTTATTGCAAATGGCAGCCAGAGCTAAAAGATATTATTTTATAAAAACAACACTTTTATTTAGATTACAGGACGTTCTTTCTGTGTCGGCTGATAAAATGAGTTTTGCATGAAGATCTCGCCGAATGCAACAAGTGTGTTTGCACAAAACTTAATTGGAATGATAAAAAGATTCCATCAATAATACGCTGCAGAGATAAAATAAAATGCCAAAGAGTCTTAATTCATCTTCTCACTTCAAAACAACAACAAATCTGAATCAAATGCTGCGTCCCATCATGAAACCAGCTAAAGCATTAATAATGACGTCTATACCTTCAGAAAGAGGAAATACAGCCGGTCTGCTTTCAGCTGAATGAATGAAACTCTGACAGTTTCAGATCTTAATAAACCAGAATAACATCTGAACAGGGGACATATAATTATTACCCGCTGGAAAAACAATCTGACATTTACAAAAAAGAGAAAAAGGATAATCAACTCTCTCGTTGATAACAAGTTATTCTCAGACACATTGTTGTCTCATTGCACGCTGCGTCTTATTGCATGCAGCAATAAACATATACACATTAATGCTGTCTTATTGCATGCAGCAGATATAATAAACATATACACATTAATGCTGTCTTATTGCATGCAGTAGATATAATAAACATATACA
>NW_027175943.1:14174144-14184144 GCF_023055335.1 Clinocottus analis | reverse complement strand
TGGCTCTGCACGAGGATGGAGAGATAGAAAATCAATACGTGGTGGACGCTGTTGGTATTGTGGCGAGCTGCCACGGATAAATCAATGCATGGGAAACATCGGTCTCCTTTTTGCCACTGAAGACTGATAATGTAAGTTTTTAAACCACAAAAAACAAACGGAAACACAGCTGTTCAAGACGTGACGCTCACTTCATGGTTCATGGTTTTGGGGTTTCTTTAGAGCATGTTCAGAGGTTTCAGGGTCCAGAAAACAAGATATTTATGGACAAGAACTGTTGAGTTTTACACGAGAAGTCCCTTTAAGTTTAAGACAAAAGGCTTTTGTAAAGATATAAGAAACACAACATGACACTGCTTTCACTACGGACTGAAGTATTTATGACTTTAAGTGTGTTTCCAGACTCTTTGCCACATTTGCATAATAACAACAACATTCCTTACACCCTCAATTACACACATGAGAAGACAGCCCGATGGTTGACACAGCGAGTCACACCTCGCGTAACACACTGTGTTCAATTTACCACAAAGTCAGCGCTACACAATCCATCACGGACGCAGCACACAGCAGAGCGGCTGCACTACACACCACACAGGAAGCTTCTATTCATGGAGGCGAGGCTGGTGACTGCAGGCCGGCAGCAGGTGTCTGTCAGGTAGTGTCAGGTACACACACACACACACACACACACACACAGGACCAGACGGGTCCTCCCTTGGCAGCGTAGCACCACCTCCTCAGCAGCTTATCTTTAAAAGAAGAGCAGGTTTATGTTCTTTGTTGTCAGGAGAGCGCCGGTACAAAGTGTCCTGACAGAGTTCCTCGCATTATATCGTGTGCACGCCGCTGGTGCACGCCGCTGGTGCACGCCGCTGGTGCACGCCGCTGGTGCACGCTGCAGGTGCACGCCGCTGGTGCACGCTGCAGGTGCACGCCGCTGGTGCACGCCGCTGGTGCACGCCGCTGGTGCACGCCGCAGGTGCACGCCGCCGGTGCACGCCGCCGGTGCACGCCGCCGGTGCACGCCGCCGGTGCACGCTGCTGGTGCACGCCGCCGGTGCACGCCGCCGGTGCACGCCGCCGGTGCACGCTGCTGGTGCACGCCCTCGTCCTCCATCTCATCTCAAGGCCTTCATGCTGCTGCGTCGTGCAGGCGCTCACTGCTAGCTGCAAGCTACATGGACGAGAGCAGTGAGGGAGAAGATGGAGTCCAGAACAAGAAGACAATGAGCTGACAGATGCTGAGAAGCTCTCTGGAGCTGAGGAGCATCCTCCTGTGGGTCGACGCTGCTGCACTATGTTCATGACCCATTGCTGGTATGGAACATATATATATATATATGTATATATTATCAATTATAAGTAGTAGAAAGGAGGCTTCCTGCAGCTCTGTGAGCCACACTGCCAGAGCAATGCAGAGAGAGCAGCCTTCATGTGAGGAGAAAAGTGAAAAGTTCAGAAGTTCTGAGAAGTTCAAGAGCGTGAACGCAGCTTTGTTGAACCGCTGACGTCCCTTTGAGGATCACAACATGCTCACGACACACAGACCCAAAGAGCACGTCTGTGTGGCGCAGAAGAAGAAGAAGAAGAAGAAGAAGAAGAAGAAGAAGAAGAAGAAGAAGACGCATCTGCTCGTGTTCTCTGCTCAACTTCACCACAAAACAAGTGGAACTTCTCTCCGAGTTCTCACTGAACAAAGCCGACCGGCATGAGAGACAACAATAGCATGAAAGGTGGACGACAAACATTTGATGCTCATGTTATTTCCACTTCACAGACTTAAGGAGGGAAAGCTCCTGCAGCATGACGGAGAGGATGAAGGGGAGGGAGTTTCAACATTTTATCTCCCAGATTCCTGAGAAATGTCATCGAGGAAACAGACGATTCCACCGAATTAAACTTCTAGTCAACGTGTGTTCAACCAGAACAAGAAACACCTCCAGGCCGCGGTTACAGAGCCGGAGGCTCAGCTTCACATCGTGGAAACTCCATAATGACCACAGCCACAGATCGACAAGATGACCTCTAACCTCTGAGTCTTTGTAGCTGAACCTCTGAGTCTTTGTAGCTGAACCTCTGAGTCTTTGTAGCTTAACCTCTGAGTCATTGTAGCCTAACCTCTGAGTCTTTGTAGCCTAACCTCTGAGTCTTTGTAGCTTAACCTCTGAGTCATTGTAGCTTAACCTCTGAGTCTTTTAGCCTGACCTCTAAGTCATTGTAGCTTTGCCTCTGAGTCATTGTAACTCAACCTCTGAGTCTTTGTAGCTTAGCCTCAGAGTCATTGTAGCCTAACCTCTGAGTCTTTGTAGCCTAACCTCTGAGTCTTTGTAGCCTAACCTCTGAGTCTTTGTAGCCTAACCTCTGAGTCTTTGTAGCCTAACCTCTGAGTCTTTGTAGCCTAACCTCTGAGTCTTTGTAGCCTAACCTCTGAGTCTTTGCAGCCTGACATCTGAGTCTTTGTAGCCTTTCTTCTGTTGAGTGTTGATGCTGTCTGTGCTGCTGGTAGCGTCAGTCGTTTTCTGCGTGCAGCAGCTGCTGGATCGTTGCTGTATCTTGTGTCTTCCAGCCACAGGGTGAGCGAGGCGGTTTGGTTCAATCCCCCTCCATCGTTTACTGGTGGAAACACAAACATGGCAGTGATTTGTTGGCTGTGTTTGGTGGTGTGAGCCGTCTGCCAGCTGCAGACGTGAATCCTGCCGTCTGCCTCAGATTCACAAGACACAAAGACACAAAGCAAACACGTTGTGTTCTTCCTGGAACTTTTAGTGAATCCCCAGAAGAGAACCACTCCTCGTTATAATAACGACACAAAACACTACACAACGTGCACGGTCGTGTTTCCATTCTCACCTTCTTCATCCTGATGAGGAGCTTTGCAGCCTTCAGTTCAGTCAATGCACTCATCTGGTTCCTCATCTGAAGAACGACGAGGAGGAGCAGAGTGTGTGTGTGTGTGTGTGTGTGTGTGTGTGTGTGTGTGTGTGTGTGTGTGTGTGTGTGTGTGTGTCAGTAGAAGTTAAAGTACAAGCCGGTAATGATTCCACCTCAACTGATTTGCCTCATACATCTCTTTTTTTAAGACTTTTACTTTTTCCTGTACCTGATAATGTCGACAATACTTCACAGAACGTGTTCAGAGTAGATTTTGACTCCTGTTGGCATTGAAGTCTTCCACAACTTTTAGTTTCGCCCCAAAAACTTGACCGCCGTGTTCAACGAGAACCTTTTCTGATACGTTTTGTCTGCATGCTGATTTCTCAGTCCGCTCACACGCCCGGTTTGTTCCACTCAAACAAACCTGAGGACTGGAAATAACTTCAAGTGTGAGTGAAGCCGACGAGGAGACAGACAGACGCACGGCTGACAAGTACGACTGTCAGCAGCCGTGTGGGACTCAGCCTTTTGGCAAATAAAGGAAAGGAGGGAGATAAACAAGCTGAGCCGAGAGGAGGAGCAGTCAAGCGCTCGAGCGGGCACACACACACACACACACACACACACACACACACACACACACACACACACACACACACACACACACGTCTGCTGATGCGCCTGCACGCAGAGAAGAACCCGTAAGGACTCAGATGGGACACTGAGGAGTCCAAACTGCTCTCAAACCCGAACGGCATGGAGCAGAAATGGAGGCAAATGACAGACGTGCCCATGAATGCAGGTGCACACTCAGACTAACACACACACACACACACACACACACACACACACACACACACACACACACACACACACACACACACACACACAGAGAGGTGCCAGTAGGTGATAGCGTGATTGATTTATAGATAGATTGGTGGTTGTGTCTCAGCTGTTGGAGCCATCTCAAGTGCACGGACCGCGATGCACAAACACAGCTGGAGCAGCTGGAGGGGAACAGGTGAGCAGAGCGGGAACAGCGCCAGGTAAAGATGGAGTCACTGCGAAAAGAGACGCAGCGCATGAACGACGACGAGTCTGAAGGAAGAGAGAGCGGCGGAGCAATTAGAGGTGGGGAGAGGGAACAGAGGGAAGGAGGGAGGAAAGGAAGGAGGAAAGGAAAGAGGAAAGGAGGGACGTTCAGGGGATATATGTAGTGAATGAATGCAGTGAAAACCGATGTGTGTGTGTGTGTGTGTGCACAAAAGCCACAGTGTGTTTTCATTTGCTCTTGCAACAGTTCTCCTCCTCAGTGTGTGACGCTTAAAGCCATTGACGACATGTTCTCTGTGAGTTTAAAGCAAGAACATCGTAGCAGCCATTTTCTGTTTCCTTAAGGTCTTTTTCATATTTATCTTGCTTGTTGTATAAAAGCACAAAGAGCAAAGTGAACCGGCGTCCAATTCCATGTATGTGCACATAAACATAGCTGATTAAAGCTGATTCTGAGTCACATGACTGTATTAAAATGTAAATACAATAGACACTCGTATGTGCAGCAGCAGCATGTCGCTGCAGCAGCATGTCGCTGCAGCAGCATGTCGCTGCAGCAGCATGTCGCTGCAGCAGCATGTCGCTGCAGCAGCATGTCGCTGCAGCAGCATGTCGCTGCGGCAGCGCGGCTTTGAATGGTGAACGCTCACATCACGCACGGTCACACACTGATGGAGGACGGCAGCATGAACGATGCCCACAGGGCCCGCAAGTAATGCTCATTCACTCATTCACTCATTCATCCAGGAAGCAGCTCTACAACACGTCCTCATGCAGGAGCCGCTGATCAAATCGCTGCTGAAGATACATCACCACCGCTGTTTTAAAACACACAGACACACACACACACACACACACACACACACACACACACACACACACACACACACACACACACAGCTTCCACTTCAGTTAGAGGCCAGCTCGGCCTTAAACTGCACACATGAAGGAGGACGTAGGAGGCGTGAGGATGTAAGAAAGAGACACAGAACCCTGTTCACACAGCTTTTGTGTTCACACTTGTGTGTGTGTGTGTGTGTGTGTGTGTGTGTGTGTGGCTGGGCATCAAGGGGAGTTCAGCATCACTGTGATTAGTGATGCATCAGAAAAGTCTGAACCCCCGACAGCAGCCGTCCAGGTAGAAAACACCAGCGAACCAATCTGATAGCGGCTCAAAGAAAGCCGAGCAGACAAAGTGCAACAAGAGGGAAGAGAGAGATTAGAGCGAGCGTCCCGACGGGCCGGGACATGAATGAACGCTCGTTAAAAACAAAACTCACATTACGCGACGGCGCCGCACAAACACACAACAAACGCTGGCCTCAGCCGGCGCCGCCTGGGCATCTGTACATGAAGGCGAGAGGCTGAGAGAGGAGATTCAGCCACGGAGAAATGTGTGTTTGTGAGTGGTGTCGCTGCAGGAGAGCGCCGTGTGTGTGTGTGTGTGTGTGTGTGTGTGTGTGTGTGTGTGTGTGTGTGTGCGCAGTGTGTGTGGACTAAATGAAAGGGAAAATAGACAGGAGCGAAAACTGACAGTTCAGGAGCGCTGACAGAAAATGTTGGGGTGATGGAGAACGAGAGCAGATGAAGGAAGAAGAGAGAGGAAGAATGATGGGACGAGCTGAAGCGGAAGACAGATGGGGGAGGGGCGGGGGAGACGAGGGAGAGACGGGGGTGATGGCCGTTCTCCCTGGGCCTCAGTATCTCCAGTGAGCAGCAGACCACAGAGAGACAGAGAGGTGGAGGGGATGGAAACACAGGAGGTAGTGACTGAGAAATGTCTCTCGCTGGCTGGCGGACGCCTCCCTGTGACTCACCCTCACTCCCCCCCTCAGGGCCGGGAGGGAGGGAGGACAGAGGGTGGGCAGGACGAGAGGCTGTCGAGAAAGAAAGGACTCAGGAGAAAGCAGCGGGGGTTTCCAGGTAATGATGTGTGAGGGCTGAAGACGGACACGGCTTCACAGAGACGAGGAGGCGGGATGCAGGACTCAGCTGCAGGAGAGAGGACGCCCGGACTCTCTCTCTCTCTCTCTCTCTCTCTCTCTCTCTCTTCCTGTCGGGAGGTGGCGGTGTGGATGTGCGTGTCCAACGTGTACGCAGACACTTCACTTCCAATTTCAGACGACGTGCCACTTCCATCTCTCACTGCCTGCTGCTTTTCACCTTTTGGAAACCTGCTAATGTTCTGCGAAGGGCTCCTCTCTCTCTCTCTCTCTGTCTCTCTCTCTCTCTCTCTCTCTCTCTGTCTCTCTCTCTCTCTCTCTCTCTCTCTCTCTCTCTCTCTCTCTGTCTCTCTCTCTCTCTCTCTCTCTCTCTCTCTCTCTCTCTCTCTCTGTCTCTCTCTCTCTCTGTCTGTCTCTCTCTCTCTCTCTCTCGTCAGTGTTATTGGTTCATAATAAACCAGTATGAACACATCTCTATTAAACTCTGCTCTCCTTTCCAACACACTGAATCTTTTTTTTGAGCATCTGAATCAGAAATCGTTTATTATAAAATGGAGATGAAAACAATAAGCAGGTGTACTGTAAGTGTATATGTAATGGGAAAGTGTATTTAAATGTGAGGTATGGAGGATGTGCAGGGGGGTGACGAGTAGGGGCGTCACACAGGGTCATGGGGCTCTTCCAGTAATCCACAACCATCTCCACTGTCTTCAGAGCGTTGAGCTACAGGTGGTTCTGGTCCGAGAGGCTGAGACGTGTTTCCCCAGCTTCACCTGCTGCTTCCTGTCAGACAGGAAGTCTGTGATCCACCTGCAGGCGGAGTCTGGCAGCTTGTCCTGCAGCAGGGACGGGATGATGGTGTTGAAGGCAGAGCTGAAGTCCACAAACAGGATCCTGGCGTAGGTTCCTGGGGAGTCCAGATGCTGCAGGATGAAGAGGAGGGCCATGTCGACAGCATCGTCTACAGACCTGTTGGCTCTGTAGTAGAACTGCAGGGGGTCCAGGGTGGTCCAGAGGCATGAAGCTCATGGGCTGATGGAGCTGTGGGGATGGCAGCTGCTCCTTCGTCCTTCAAAGCGTCAGTAGACCTCGTCCAGCTCGTCTGCCAGGCGGAGGTCATCATGG
Organism: Clinocottus analis; assembly: GCF_023055335.1. Lineage (NCBI taxonomy): Eukaryota > Metazoa > Chordata > Actinopteri > Perciformes > Cottidae > Clinocottus > Clinocottus analis. The sequence continues at coordinate 14,177,146 of NW_027175943.1, read as the reverse complement.
AGTGGAGGGTTTGGGGCTTGTAGACAGAAGCAGAGTCACTTGCTGGTCCAGTAGTTCAGCGTCTCTCACCACCTTGCTAAACCTGTTTGGCCTCTTTGTGAAAGTCTCCACTTCTAACTTCCTGGTCCTTGTGCAGCTTTCTGGGTTCGTGGTAAGCCTCACAGCTTGTGCTGAAGCATGGTCCAGAATCTTCTCTCTAGTCTCTCTTAACTGTCAGTATTTGGGGAGTTCATGAATGAAGTTTCCTTTGTGAAGTCCCCAGAGACAATAGCTAAAGAGTCCAGTATGTCCGCCCCACAGTGTCTGCTGTGCCTCCTGTTGCATGAAGACGCTGACGGGGGCAGAGGAAGCGTTCACAGGAGATGAGATGAAGAGGGTTTCCCTGTCAGGAGAACAAGGATCACTGTGACGTCCTTGCACCAGCCGTCCGGATCGGAGAGTCCGGTATCGATCCACCGAGCCGGGTCTCCGTGAAGCACCAAACAGAGGATGGAGAACAGTCTCTGTCTCTCCCCACCGGCAGCTGGAGCTCGTCCAATATGTTGCAGAGTGATTGGAGAGGTGTATGAAGTTCACATGTCAGGAGACGCCCGAGTTAAAGTGAGCGCCACCTCTCAGGGAAGGTCCAGTCATCCCACAGAAGTTAAGCAAAAAGTTGGAAGTCTGCTGCAGTCGTTCCCCTGATGCTCTCGAGTTATCTCTGGTGAAAGAGCCGAGGGAATCAGCAGGAAGCAGCGTTGTATTACTCTTCAGCATTGGGACAATTCTTTTGTGTTTTTGTTTGTTGTTGTCCAGACAGGAAGAACATTGTGTCCACTTCCCATCCCAACAGTGTGGATCTCAGAGCCTGTGGACCAGACGAGTGCTGGATGTACTCACAGAGAAGTGTACTTTCCTTTGTTGCTGTGTCTCCAGCAACTTTAAATTCATGCACCAGCAGAGTCAACTGTGTTTGTTTCGGCCACTTTGCGGCAGAGCAACACGCGGTGAACATGACATGACATAACATCCCATAATCAAGTTGTTCTGGCCAATTTGAAAGCTAAATGTTTCCATAATGTTGTCAGACATTAACAATCTGTTCAGCTACGTTATTGCTCTCTTTCACTCACATAACATATTGCTGTGCCCATATGTGATCTGGGACATTATTGCCATCATTTCTTTTTATTTCAAATTATTCTGATTTTATTGCTATAGAAAACAGCTTGTTGTATTATTATCTATTGTATATTATTGTGGCATTAATGCAACAGTTTCATTAGTCACATGGTGAATATGATCCAGTAGATGTGGAACAACATCAGCATTCACTGTGTCCAATATTCTGTCTATAAGGGACATTTATGAATATTAAAATGATACGAATACACAATAAAGACGTAACTTTGTGTAACTCTTACTCTCCTATCCTGTGTGAAGGCGGTTCTCAACGCGTTGATGTGACGTGTCCATGAGGGTTGTGAATACATGTGTCACCAGTGGCTCAATGGAGGATGTATTTGTTCACGCGTTCTTCTTCCAGCTGCGTTTGCTGCAACGTGTCAGTCTCAAGCTGAGCCGACTCGCATCCACGGTTCAAAATGCAGATTCCTGTTTATTTCCATCGCTGCAGAAGCATTTTACTTTCACGACGAGAGAAACCGAGAATACAAAACACAGGCGAGACGGGAGGTAGAGCGGCAGCGTCCCTCCGGACCTGATTGTCTCTATATTGCTTTGAAAGCTCTGAGCGTTTCTGTCGAGAGAAGCTTAGGAACCACAGCGCCGCTCTCTAAAAGTCAATCTCTCTCTCTGTGCTTCTGTTCACAGTCTAGAGCAGAAAGGCTCAATTGTTTGTGCACGATTTGTGTCTTCAACGCAAACTGCAGCGCGTGAACACAAAGAAAAGAGAGTTTCAATGTCACAGTGAACGAGCCGCGCTGACTGATCGCAGCCATTTGTTTTTACAAGACCACCAGGTGGCGTCCTCAGAGGAAGACCCTCAGTATTAACGCTGTAATTAAAATGATCCAACCAGTTGCTTTGTGTCTGTGCTGCGAGGGAGCCGGTGTCCGCTGTGATGATCAGACTGCTGCAGCGGCTTGAACGCATCACCCTCAGGTGTGATGTGTGTGTCCTGTTGTGTGTGTGTGTGTGTGTGTGTTACTCGTCACAGAGGGTTCTCCACCGGCCGCTGAAGGCTGCGCCGTCCCTCAGGTGTTTCACTCCTTCAGCATGCACCTGTTGAAATCCCATCATGTCCAAAGCTCTCCAGCCAAGTGAAGGCACATCGACACGCAGGCGAGGAAAATGAACCATTTCTTCTGCTTTTTTTTGGTATGTGTTGCAGTGTGTGGATTGAATGGTAAACTTACACAGTGTAAAAGAAACATATTGGTGCTTCAATATTGTGTGCTGGATCAAACAAATCCATTTTCACAGCGGCTTTAGCGCAGCCTTACAAGCATGAAGGAAATGCTGCTGAACCGCTAGCCCACTTTTCTGCTTGGACTTTTTTATTTTACTTCTTCTCAGATTGTGAATGGGGGATAATAGTCCCGACAACAAAAGCCCTGTGGATCGAGTGCCAGAGAAACAAACTGTCATCCCTGTGTGCAGAGCGACAACAATGGAAAGGAAGTTGTGGAGACAATGACTTTAGCTGCACTGAATTACACAGCGGAAGGCTGCGGCTAATGAGTGCAAACAAAGCGGGATAAATGTGTGTGAACAGGAAGGCGACTGCCACAGATTGCATTTTATTTCCTCATGTAAATTGCGTACTCATTCCGCGTTTTTTTTTTTTTTTACGACTTCTAATAATTTTTTATGAAAGAGAGATGAGAGAGAGAGACGATGCTGAACTGAGTTCATAGATGAAGGAGTCGCTGCTCGGTGTGATGCGGTGTGAGCGCGGTGTGATGCGGTGTGATGCGGTGTGATGCGGTGTGATGCGATGTGAGCGCGGTGTGATGCGGTGTGATGCGGTGTGATGCGGTGTGATGCGGTGTGAGCGCGGT
>NW_027175943.1:14099144-14169144 GCF_023055335.1 Clinocottus analis | reverse complement strand
GCGGGGAGCTAGCAGAAGCACTAGCTGGCTACAGTGGGGCGCTAGCAGAAACACTAGCTGGCTACAGTGGTGAGCTAGCAGAAGCACTAGCTGGCTACAGTGGGGAGCTAGCAGAAGCACTAGCTGGCTACAGCGGGGAGCTAGCAGCAGCACTAGCTGGCTACAGTGGGGAGCTAGCAGAAGCACTAGCTGGCTACAGTGGGGAGCTAGCAGCAGCACTAGCTGGCTACAGAGGGGAGCTAGCAGAAGCACTAGCTGACTACAGCGGCCAGCTACAGCGGGGAGCTAGCAGCAGTGCGGGCAGCTAGCGAGGTCAACCACCGAAGCTATTAGCGGCTTGTAACCAGACATTTTAAAGGTACAACATGGAGGTTTAGTTTAACCCGTCCAGATGTCCTGGTTTCCAAAAGAGAAGCAAAAGAGCAGAAACTCTTCGTCGGAGTGGAACATCGCTCCGTGTACGGCGGCCGCTTGCAGGCTCACTGCGTGTTAGCATGTGCCTCTTCCTCATCCACCGCTCTCACTCAGACTTTCTGAGACTCCATGTCAACAAGATGATTCGCATTGGTGCTTTAATCCTCACTTGGCCCGTCCGACCCATTCAAAAACACTCACAAATACTCCCACACACACACAGCAGACTCCAGCGTTAAGGGTGGTGGAACGCAAAGGAGCTCTTAGAAGTCATTAGAGGGGGAAGGCCCACTGCAGATGATGAGATACACTCAATTAAACAGGAAAGGGTTGTGCTGCGCCCGAGGGAGCCGCCAGCAGCAGGACGGCGGAACCAGGAGAGAGAGATTTGTATTATCTGGTATATGTGAAGAAGCCTGCGCGAGTGAGATGAGTGTCGTGGGGTTGACAAATACATTTGAATGTTTGGCAGTCTGTGCATGATGTGTGTCAAGTGTGTGTGTGTGTGTGTGTGTGTGTGTGTGTGTGTGTGTGTGTGTGCTGGTGGGTGAGCTGCAGGCCCCCCCGGGGACAGCGGATGTGATCATATGTTGACGATGCATCCTGATAGGTGTTATAAATGCTCCGACACGTCCGTGTCAAAGTGAAGGGTGTGTAATTTCTTGGAAGGGCCCCTCGGGGACGGATGTTGTGATATTCATAGTAAATGAGAAATGGATGGACGGAGAGAAGGAGGCAGAGGATCATGGGAGAAATGGGAATACAGGCGGATGAAAACAAATAGAGAGCATTAGTCAAAGCGACCCTCTGGACTAATGACAGCGAGGTAACATCCAGCCAATCAGCATGCGGCGTGGCTGCTGATCCATATGCATGTGAATGCATGTTGTGTTAAGACGTGTGTGCCTCTGGTATTGTGTTTATCTATGTGACCAATGTGTCATCTTTCAAAATGTTTCAACACTGTGTGTGTGATTCGAAATCTAGTTTTTTGTGTCACTGAAATATCCTTTTTTCAAAAATAAGTGCTTCTGGTACAAAACTGGTACAATTTCCACCAGACTTTTTCAAAATACGCTGCAGTCAAAGTTTCTATGAATGGCTGTGAAATTGCATCCACTTTGGTGTGAGCAGACACACACTGAGCCTCCATCAGGATGCAACGAGGAAAAGGGGCATTAGTGTAATTGGAGAAATTGGTGTTACTTAAGGCTAAGATGTTTTTTTTACACACATTTCAATGACTGTGCACTTAAGCATTTCACCACTTTGCATCCGACTCCACCGTCCAGCTCTGCATGTGCTTCGTTATGACGGTGTGTTTAAGGACCTCTCAGCTGTGCTCACAACTAAAAAATAAATCAAACGGTTTTTTGACTTTTATAGAAAAGTTTTGTCTCATTTTTAACCGGAGCGTCGACAGATTAAATCCACACCTGGTATGTTATAATCCAGGACACAAGATGAATAAATCACTGTTCTTATCTTCACGGCAAAGCGAGAGACAACTGAGGGAGATGCAACTCTGTTTTATTCGACAGGAGAGAGACCTGAAGCAGAACTGTACTCTGAGTCCTGAGTGCACTAGTTGTCTATATTTTCTACATGATTACACCTGATTGGTATTTCTTGTATTTTTGGCATTTCAAAAACATGCATGAAAGCCACTTGACAAAGAACAGAGAGAGAAAGATGGAGATGGAGAGATGGAGCAGTGTAAGTGGCACACATCCAGTGGTGAAGCTAGAATTCATCCTTAACTACAATCACCAACTATAGCGAACATGTTCATTTAAAAAAAGTCCTGCTTTGAAAATATAAGTACTTCAATTTACTTAAAAGTATTAAAAATAGGAATACTCCATGCTGAATGAAACATGTCCACTGGTTGTGTCAGAGAATCATTATTAAAGTCTGAGCAGCTTCTTTTAGGTTGAAACTGAGCTTTTTGTTCTGACTATTTTACATTTTCTTTATGGATTAATCTTCTTGTCATCTACTCCGGTAATCTGTCGGATTACAGAATGATAAGAGATAAAATAATAATGAATAATAAAGTAAAAAAAGATTTTTAAAAATCAAGTAATTTAAATAAACAGTAGAACGGTAATAAAACAACATCAACAATTAAGAGTAAGAAGAATATTAAATATACAGATGGAATAATAATGGTGTATAAAGTACTTAAACATACTGGATATTGCACCAGGGGGTGAGTTAAAGTGACGACACAATGTTTGTTTTGACCAAACCTCACTTTACACATTAAACATGGCTGAAACCGTTGTTACATAACTGCATTGACGCAGTTATTTAATTAATAAAAAGTTCTGTATTTTAAGAACGAAAGCTGTAAATGTGAAGTGAAGAACTGGAGGAGATATAATAAACCAGCTTACAGGAGCTCCTTCCAAAAGGACTGTGGGAGGTGAGTTTGTTCTCTCCCGTCTGAACATCTCAGCTCGCGTCCCGCGGAGACGACCAGCAACACTCTCACTTCATCTGGATCCAACCGTGAAGAAGAAAGAGGTCGAGTCCCAGAGAGGCCGACAGGAAAGGTCACGCGTCGTCTTCTCCTAGAACGTATGGTTCTGGCCCCGCGGGCAATTAAAAAGCATTTTAGACCCCCAGAAGATAGACCCCCAGAAGATATACCACCAGAAGACAGACTCCAGAAGATAGACCACCAAGAGATAGACCCTCAGAAGATCGACCCCAGAAGATAGACCCCAGAAGATACACTTTCAGAAGATAGACCCCCAGAAGATAGACCACCAGAAAGATAGACCTCAGAAGATAGACCACCAAGAGATAGATCCTCAGAAGATAGACCACCAGAAGATAGACCACTAGAACATAGACCACCAGAAGATATACCACCAGAAGATAGACCCCAGAACATAGACCACCAGAAGATAGACCACCAGAAGATAGACCCCAGAAGATAGACCACCAGAAGATAGACCCCAGAAAGATAGACCCCAGAAAGATAGACCCCAGAAAGATAGACCCCCAGAAGATAGACCACCAGAAGATAGACCACCAGAAGATAGACCCCAGAAGATAGACTCCCAGAAGATAGACCCCAGAAGATAGACCACCAGAAGATAGACCACCAGAAGATCAGAACAGAACAATTTAAAGTGTTATACATGAGAATGGAGCATTTTGTATTGTCTGCCCGGCTCTCAACATGGCGGTGGCTGAGCCAGCAGTTTGTAGTTCTCTGTGCTAACAGTGCTAACAGTGCTAACAACGCTAATAGCGCTAATGGCAAAAGCGCCGGTGGAGCTCAGAGGGTTCACCTGAGGGGAATCGGAGGATGGCTGCTGTTGGTCTGGACGCGTTATCAGCTCTACCGCCGGTTAAAACTTCTTCCACATAAAACATTATCCCCTGAGATGTAATCGTATCTTTACGGTGACCTTTGTGATGCCGATTACATTCAAGACATTACCGGCAGACGAGGACATCGACCTTATGGACGACGGGGGAAACACAAACATGACGGCCATAAAAAACAGATTTCTCTTTTGCAAACTTAAACAACTCTCTCCTGATGTTTGGGAGCGACATCGGGTGGTAAAGTATCACAGTTTAGTACGGTAATGAGGTAATCTGTTACCAGTATAGTCCCAGCCTCAACTGGTTTTACCCTCCATCCAGTCTGCACGTGAATGCAGCAGCAACAGAATGAAACACAAAGAAGAATCTCCTCTGCTGCACAGTTGGAGAGGAAGCAACAAGCAAAGCAAAGCGGGAGCAGAGGGATGAGGATCGCACAGGCTGCGTGAACCAAAGGGAAATGCTGCTGATGCTGACGGAGGAACCAGAGTGACCAAAAGAGACGGACGGGCTGACGGGCAGGCGGGCCGAGCCACGCGGCAGGCGGGCCGAGCCACGCGGGCCTCGGCAGCTCCCACGGCCTCTGCTCAGAGAGGACGACGTCTCCAGCAGCACATTGTGATGGAGGAGGAAATGAGAAACCAGTGGAGCCCGTCAGAGCAGATGGCTGAGAATCCATTAGCTAATAGTGGAGGAGCCTCCCAGCCAAGCTAATGACGCCCTCATTACCACGCTGCACGCGCTCCCGCCCCGCCAATGGCCTCTGGCTGGGCCTTTGTCTGGACCGGGACGCACACACAGACACACACACACACACACACACGCAGACGGGTACACATGCATGCATCTGCACCAAACATGTGGGCCTACATACTCCGCGGGCAGCACGAACATGCTACATGCGCAGCGGTACAGTACACGCAGCAGGGAGGGGCCACATATGGCGAGAGAGGAAAAAACATCTAATCCATCCATCAGTCCTTCTGCACACATGACTGCCACCTCCAACAGCACGCCATCTGCTTCCCACAGCGCGCAGAGAGACCAGGAAAACGAAGCCGACACCAGAAACACAATATCACAGCTGCAGAAATAATTCAGCGCGGTTGTGCGCCGCACGGCGACTCGTTCACCTCTCCGTCATCGGCCGCGTTGATGAACGCCCGCACGCCGATGGACACGCGGGCGCCGCCGAGACGTCCAACTCCATGGAGCGTTCCAGCTTCAGCGGCGGCGAGAGGTGTTGGTGTAGAAGTCGCGCTGCGCTGGATATTAAGAGGAGCAGGCAGCTCTCAGGACGAGCTCTCGGGGCAGTTGAACTCCATCTGAACCGCATTTCATTGTGTGCCTGCAGGACTCGGAGGTTCTGAGTGGTGTGCGGTGAAAGAGGGAAACAACACACTCGTTCTCTGCAAGGCGGCTGACCTCGGTCCGTTTACCTTGTTGGAGTCTATAATGGGAGTTTCCGGGGCAGAGAACAGGTCCGGGGGGATTGATTGAGCGGCGGCAGGTCGGGCGGGTTGTGAGGACGGCGGGAGTCAAACACGACTTCCCCTTCTCGGTGTTTGAGCTCGCTTCATCGGCGGGACCGGGAGCGATGGAGCTCCGGTTTTAAATGCGCCGGCTCGCCTTTATTTGCATTGGGCGGTGTGGACAGACGGGGCCCCGAAGCAGGGACGACAGCACAGCTTGGGCTCGCATCCCAGCCACCGCCTGCTATTCCATAGCTGGTCTGCGCCGCGCGGCTCAGCCGTCAGCTCGCGCGACTGATGCCGCTTTGAAACGCAAGCTAATGGGCTTTTACACGATGGCGACATTTCAGGGTAGAAAACGGAGCGACGTGACAAAGCAATGACTGTTATTAGAGAGACGAATGGCTCACATCGACCCGAGGAAGAAAAAGAGAAGCGAAGAAAAGGTTTTGTGATCAGGTACAAAATGATGAGGTCTCTTCAACTTCGCTGTTTCAAGCTTCTCCTCCCGCTTTGATACATTTTTGATCACAGCCGGATCCCCTGTGGGGCGTTAGAAACACACCTTTCCTGGTGTCAAGCCTTCATCTACAAGCACTCATCAACTCCCTGGATGAGCGAGGGCGCACAACCCTGTGCATGTGTGTGTGTGTGTGTGTGTGTAGCGCAGCAGCATGTGTGTGTGGGGGGATCTAGATCTCTGACTGGCAAAAGATGAGTTTACGAGGTCAGCTAAGGAGCGAGTCGAGGCGCCGTTGCATTCTGCAAGTGCCAAGTGCCTGCGGGACCTTTGCCTGGTGTGTGAGCGAGGGTCACGCCGTCTGAGCGCCGGCCGTCTGAGGGGAGCCGCAAGGAAAGCTGGGTAATGCACAACAGGTGGTGTCCAATGGTTGTGTGTTTTTTGCTTCACATTCACACGGAGCTCTGCTGGCGTGGTTTAGACTACAGATACTTTATTCCCAGTGTTTCCACTCTGTGGATCTGCACGTACGAGGCTCTGCAGACGCTCTGCAGACGCTCCAGAGCTCTGCAGCGGCTGCGGCGTGTCGGCCATTTGCAGTCTGGGATTTAAATGCACCGCGGAGGAGATGTTGTCCACTCTGTGACCTCCGCACCGCTCTCCGGCCCGTGCAGATGACTCGGCGTGACCGTCGGCGTGCACTGGAGGAGCATCTGAAGCTGGACCAGGAAGAAGACCGTTTGCTCTTCGCGAGTCCAGGAAGCGTCAGCGTGTTGAGTCTCTCACATCGGGACCAACAGAACATGGCGGTGAATAAAAGCATCTGTAATTAGTTTTCTCATTTCTTTGGTGATTTCTCACAAAATGACAGTTTGAACTATTCAAAGTGGAGTTGATTGTGTTGTTGTTGTTGTTGTTGTTGTTGTTTCTCGGCACGTTGCAAGTGTCAGTTTCATTTTGGCGCTTTGCAGAGCGGAGAGATGAATGAGTCTAGTTCAAGAAACCGTTTAGACTTATTCATTTATTTCCCAATCCGTTTGAAGGTCTGTCAGGTTGGCGAGGCGCTTGTTGCGTCGCCTCCTTCACTCCGGGACAGAAGTCTCAGGACATAAATGTTCTGAACAGAGTGCGATGTCTTTTGGTTTCACAGACTCGCTGTATAAGGACCAGGTGGTGAGACCGAGGGCTTCATGTATGACAGCCTGTGTGTCGCTGGAAGGGGGGCACCGCAATGCATTTTGGGGATTTGAGGGCTTTTGGAATATCACATTTTGTGCAAAAAACCCGTCTTTTTAAAGAATCGATGCTGGCCTCGAGCCAAGTAGCAGATCCGTCAGCTCAGTGACAAACAATGTGAATCTTTTGCTGTTTCTGACCTCTGGAGTGCAGATTTTTCTTCAAAACAAACAAACAGATGCAATTATTGAAATTGGTGCAGAACGAGAACGAGCACGTCCTCACACGAAGAACCGCAGCTCCGTGAGGTCAAAGCTCGCTTCCTTATCGCTGCACAGCTCTCATGCGTACTGATGCGTACCGGCAGCAAATGTTTGAACCCCATTACGAGTAGAGTACTGAGCCTGCCCTCTTCATCAGGAGCTCATCTTCCTCTCCGCGAGGTCGCAGGCCGACTCAAAGGGTCCGGCCGGCAGCAGGGCGAGCGCCTGCTTAGCCGCGAGCTAAAGCAGCAGAGAGAAGGGAGGAAGGAGAACGAGAGCGAACGATGAAGACGTACCAGGAGCAGGAAAACACCCAAACAGAGACATGAAGAGGAATAACGGAGAGAGACACAGAATAAGTACAGAAGGGTGAAGCACACCAGGCTGTCAGGATTAAAACACGTTGGGTATGAACCAGCGATGAGCCGGTGACGGAGGACGGCGGCGTGTCAGTAAAGCACGTCGCCCAACACAAATCCATCCACTCCCATCCGCTGCCTCGCTGGACCTCAGAGACAGGCCTGAAATCATGCGTCCGCTCATGCGTGCAGCAGCTCGCTCTGCAGGAAGAGGACGGCGAGCCGAGCGGCGTGGACATCGCTCACGACGTGGCAGCGTGTTGAGCCGCAGCGCTGGTCGACATATCCTCACTTCAGTGCATGCAGAAACACTTTTTTTTATGACTTTTTTTATGCTATCGCTGCCTGTTCGGTGCATGTGAAGGAGTTCCTGAGGGGGGAGGAGTGGAAGAGAAACCTCTCTGACACGTATTTCAATCAGCATGCAGGACTCCTGGGCCTCCGTGTCAGTTTGCGCTCATGAAAACCTGCTCCCACCCGGCTTGTGAGGCACAGCGAGGTGCTCAGACACACAACGTGTATGCACACACACACACACACACACACACACACACACACACACACACACACTGGCAGCACGGCTGTCGCACCAGGCGGTGCAGATGATGGCTCGTAGGAGGCAGATCCTCCTCCGTGCGGCTCAAAAAGCTCCCAAACATACGGAAGCAGGACTTTCCTGAGACCAGCGCCCCCTGCAGGGCCGGTGGGACGTTTCCACGACCCAAACGAGTTCAACAGGTGCAGCAGAATGATCCGTCTACGCTCCAGCAGAGAGATCACGAGTGAGAAAACGAGGACAGAATCACTCGTACAACTTTAGGTTTGAGCTCAACGGCGAGGGTGAAAGAGGGAAAAGCCTCCAGGTGATGGTTTGGCACGGAGCGCTGAGGATTAGCGGTTTTCTCTCTGGCCAATGGGAGCGGGCTCGGTGGCATTGTCACAAGGAGCCCGCGACATAATGGAGCTCATCCTGCGCAGCATTCAGAGCGGCGGTGTTGTTTCAGTCTTAATCTGTTGTTGTTTGCACTGCTGCTTGGTTAACGCTCCTAATTCTCTATCTGGCACATAATTACGGCTCCCAACAGGATCCCGCATGGCGACGCTGCCATGCTAGCACTCGGCCCTGTGCGCACACACACGTGTGTGTGTGTGTGTGTGTGTGTGTGTGTGTGTGTGTGTGTGTGTGAGAATAACAGAGAGGCTGCTGTTTTGCCAAAGATTTGCAGAAGTCGGTGAAGGAGGGTTAGCGAGCGCGTGCGTCACCGCCGGCTTTAGCTGAAGTCGCCGGGGAACAGAGGAGGTGTTGGTGTTCAGGTGCAAGACGGATTTAGGATCTTGTTAAGCGCACGTCGGCTGAGGCGCCGCCGCCGCCGCCGCCGCCACTCGTCACTCCGTGGGAAAAAAGCGTGTGCGCCGCTAATGCGACGCCATCGCTCACATTACAGCACACACACACACAAAGCGGTGAGTCAGCAGTAATCCTGCAGCGGGAGAATCGTGTGTGTGTGATAGTCATAACACACACACACACACATTCAGCCTCTCACACCTTGGCGCTGCACCAAACCCGACATGGACACTGATGCCAGACCAGCGCGCACCGCTTAGAGGGGCTTGAAGTCAGCGGGGAAGCAGATGGACGGACACACACCACTGATCCGCGCTCAGCTGCACACACACTCCCCGTCTGGTTGAACCTACGACACGAAGCAGCGGAGACATCTTCAACATTGATGTGAATCTAAATAAAGAAACGAGGTGAAACTAAAACGTCTTGGAGTTTGTGACGTCGACATGAAACAGCGAGCAGGTTTTTTTTTGTAATTGAATGTATGGGATTGATTTGACGGCGTTGCGTCTCCGTCAGTGTCGTGTGCTGATTGCTGAGCTCCTCACGCGGAGAAGCAGGAACGTTTCATTCAACAAGACCTCCTCCAGAAATCAGAGCCATTCAGAGCCGTGAAAACAGCACCAGACAGAACCATTACACTGAACATGCACCGCACGGACACGTGACACGTGACACGTGACACGTGACACGTGCACAGGAGCGACAGCGTCACGGCGTCTCTGTGTCGCTTCACAGCCGGCGGTTCGATGCCGGCTCAACAGGTCTGTCGGCATCGCTCCAGCAGGACGGAGCAGGAGCCAAACACTACTGTCATTAAAAGATGAATATTATGCATGAGCATAATATTCTCAGCACAGAAGATGTTTACAGATTTAATCTACTGGCGCATGCAGAGTGACATCACAACCTGAAGGTTTGTTTAAAGGCACGATCGCTGCATTTCTTTTGATTCTCACCGTATTTAATCGACTTCATGAGAAAGACAAAGATAGAATCTCTCTTCCTACGATACGAGCCCTCACAGTGATGGATGACCTCAACAACAACGAATAGTTTTATATGATGAGGAGAAGGAAAAGACTATCACCATGTTTTCCGTCAATAAAACAAACAAACGTGAGAATATCAAAACTAAAACAAGCTGAATGAGTTATAACTAAACGCAGCATCAGAACCAGCTGAGCTCATCCATCACATCTCATCATTAACTTCATCATCAATCACCGCCCTGTCGTCTGCATCGTCTTTCACATCTTCACTGGTACCTGTGACACACACACACACACACACACACACACACACACACACACACACACACACACACACACACACACACACACACACACACACACACACACACACACACACACACACACACACTAACCCTTTGCACAGTGTCGTGGTGATAATACTGGTTCGTTTGCCTAAAAGTTATGAACTTATTAGAAATAAAAACTGGGTCCAGGTTCCCTAACGTTTCAAGAACTTCCCTGAGTGTGAACCCAGGTCTCCAGATGGGAAAGTGTTGTTGTTTGACCACTGACTGGAGACCCTGATGGAAAAGCTGCAGCTCCTCCTGATGGCCTCCATCCACCAGCCCAACTCCTCATTCTTCTGAGGACATCACCTGCCCTGAGGGAGCTGACACTTTGGTGTAAAGGATGACCTGTTTACCTGGTAAAGTGCCACTCGATCGGCTGCAAGATGGCCGCCCTACAAGCTGCTCTCTGCACCCGCTGGGCCTCGTGCCACCGCCTCCTCTCCTTCTCATCACAGAGAACTTCTCATTGGAATGGTCCTGGTTGGCATAAAAACAGCTGTTCTCAGCTCGGGGTCATCTCTCAGGGAGGACTGAGAGTCCAGACCCGTCACGGCCGATCGGTGAAGACACAATCTGATGCTCCTCCGCCCGAAATGAAGCTGCTCCGTCCTGTTGGAGAGCAAACTAAACAGGGAAGAGGCGACCGAGTGGATGTTTTTTTGGCCTCCTTCCAACTCAGAAACTCATCCCTCGCCGCCGTCAGACGGCCAGCGCCGTACCGGCTGCTGGAGTGAGGCCGATCACGCGGGAGAGGCTGCGGCGCTGCTTTAAGTGTTTCTTTCTCCGCCACGAGCGGTCGGATGCGTGAAAGCTTTTCATCCGCATCGCCTCGTTCCATCACCGCATCGATTTGGGCTTTGAAATTTCATTTAATGGCGCTGGAGAAAAGTAACACTGCCATGTTTTAAGATCAATTTCCACCGCGAGGCTTAAAGCCGGCGTCCCAGCCAGCGAGCCTCCAAATGAACGCTCGCCTCCTCTTCCACTTCCTGCTTCTGCCTCCAGCTCGCCTTCAACACTTATTTCATTTATTTTATCCTCTTCATCTTTTTTTTACTTTCATACTTCAGTGCATTTATTTTCCTCTCTATATATATTTACTTTGTCCCACTGGAAGGCACCAAGGCTTTACAGGACGCTTTGGTCAGCTGGAACGACCTTTAGACCGACCTCTATTAAGAAGCATGTGATGTCTGTGGTGCTCAACGTGATTATGCTGTGTAGTATTTAATGAAGTACTTTATATCTGGAAATGATAACAAAGGAGTAGAAGGAAGAGGGTTAATATTTAGTTCAGGATTTACTATTCAAACTAAACCCTTGTGGACAGAACAAGACTTAATACTCCATCATTTTGGTTATCAAATTAGATTAATTATCCATTTGAATGGCTTTTAAATGATTATACTTGATATTTCATGAGGTATTTTTACAGTTTAACAAACAATACAACCTTCAAAATTAAGAAATAATATGAGAAATAACCATGCGTCTGACAAAGGATGTCACCGAGGAAAGACAGAAGCAAGTTGTGAAGATAAAGATAATCTTCAGAGACGTTGAGAACTCAACACGGAATAAAAACCCAACATGTCCCGACCGACGCCCGTTCACCATCTGACCAGCGAGAGCTCATGTCCTCCAGCTGAAGGCTTCCATTGAGTTCATGACCCGCAAAGCATCATCACGACGCCGAGCACGCCACCGAGCACGCCACCGAGCACGCCACCGAGCACGCCACCGAGCACGCCACGACGCCAAGCACGCAACGACGCCGAGCACGCAACGACGCCGAGCACGCCACGACGCCGAGCACGGCACACGCCGAGCACGCCACCGAGCACGCCACCGAGCACGCCGCGACGCCAAGCATGCCACGACGCCGAGCACGCCACCGAGCACGCCACCGAGCACGCCACCGAGCACGCCACCGAGCACGCCACGACGCCGAGCACACCACGACGCCGCCCTCGCCATGACGCTGAGCACGCCACGACGCCGAGCACACCACGACGCCGCCCTCGCCATGACGCCGAGCACGCCACGACGCTGAGCACGCCGAGCACGCCACCGAGCACGCCGAGCACGCCACGACGCCGCCCTCGCCACGACGCCGAGCACGCCACGACGCCGCCCTCGCCACGACGCCGAGCACGCCACGACGCCGCCCTCGCCATGACGCCGAGCACGCCACGACGCCGAGCACGCCACACGCCGCCCTCATCACAACGCCGCCCTCGCCACAACGCCAAGCACGTCACGACGCCGCCCTCGCCACAACGCCAAAACGCCGCCCTCGCAACAACGCTGAGCACGCCACGATGGCGAGTACACCACAACGCCGCCCTCGCCGGCTCTGGGGCTCGTCTGTCATTGGTCCGTCGGCACGAGGGCCTCAACCGTCTCGCTGCGTCTTCACGGCGGTCGTGAGAGCGGCGTGAAGACGCAGCGGCGTGAAGACGCAGCGGCGTGAAGACGCAGCGGCGTGAAGACGCAGCGGCGTGAAGACGCAGCGGCGTGAAGACGCAGCGGCGTGTGGGATCAGCAGCTGTCAGCCTTCAGAGTCAGAGCGTCTTCACGCGTTCAGTCTCAGAGGCATTTCCTTAAACTCAGCGATCAGCGTCATCGTGTTCATCACTTCCTTGGTTGAAGCTGAACCTGCGTCTGGTCTGTGGCGCGTGGAATAATCCTGCTGTCCTCATTCAGATCGTGTCCTTCAGCCGTCGTGCGGTGAACACACGGCGGCTGGAGCGTCACAGCAGTCGGGCCGTGGCAGATTTCAGAGCGAAAGGTAACGTTATCAAAGTCTGTCTTTGTGAGCGGCTGCTCCCCGATGAGCTTTCCCTGAATGATGCTGTGAAAGGATAAAGAGGAGGAGGAGGAGGAGGGGAACGATCTCAGACCCAGATTGAGGCTGGAAATAAAGACACGGAGGAAGAAAAAAAGGAAATCAAATTATTAAAAGATGACAGGGAGAAAATGGCGGCGAGGAAACAAACCCAGACGTCTGTCACAGAGAAGAGACCGGAGCTAAAGCTCCATGTTTCTGGACACTGCAGACCATCGTCCTGCTCACACATGCTCCACAGTGGACCAGCGCTGGATTACACAGAGGCTGACCGCGTGTTCAGGGATTAACTGAAGCCGCTGGTTTGGAATATGTGTAAATATTTGTAGCACGGTGCGTTCAGTGACTCGTTATCATGGATTACTTCACCCGGCCTCCAGCGATCCACCGCCTGATGACAGAGAAGTGACTTCTGACCACAGTCCTTTTCAGCCAGAGCATCTGCAGGACCGGCAGCCATTTTGTCCCCACAGGGAGGTCACATGACCCGCATATGAAATGAACAATATGAATCAGACTGCGAGCAATTTCATCTGAATGCGTTGGATCTTCTACCTGCGCTTCAGTCGATCAGAGGCGGTGGAGAGTGCGGGTTCTTCTTCTTCTTCTTCTTCTTCTGCTTCTTCTTCTTCTTCTTCTTCTTCTTCTTCTTCTTCTTCTTCAATGCAGATGGTATCTAACAAAAGCTGCATTACCGCCACCTACTGGCTAGAAGGTCTCTAATCAAGCAGAGGAACAGAGGTGAAATGTGATTGGATGAGAGGTCTCAGCGTCAGGCTGAAGCAGAGCAACAGAGGAAGCTGTGCAATGAGAAAATAAGCTAATAGGGAAACATAATGATAATACATGTAGTGTATTTGTGAAAAACTATTTCCTTATAAAGTAGCTCTGACTTTGTGAGTGTTCTGACCCGCCTGCATGAAGACCAGGACCACGATGTCCAGAGCTTCTCTCTGCTGCACGGTGGAAATGATGAGCGACGTCGTGACGGAGTTCTCCCTCATTGATCCAATAATCTGAGAGTCGCTTGACAGCGGGCCAGAATCAAGCTCACAACGTCAGACTCTCACTTCACACGTTTAATATTCCAGACCTCCAGTCTGTGGATCAGCGTGAGAGAATGAGGCGTGTCAGATTATGTAAACGACAGCCATTACTTCAACCTAAGTAAAGTATCTGACGCCGGCTGGCAGGTTCCCAATATTACAGGACAGGGATCAGGATCAGAGCCAGAACAACCTGATGCAGCTGTAAACAATAATATAAACACAACTATGGATGTAGAGCTTCAGAGCACGAGGACAAACTTCTGTTTGTCTTGTTGGACCACAGGAAGAAGGATCGCTGCCCTGCTCTCCAGCAGGAATAGAAACAGTGTGAAGGAGGGTGAAGTCTGCTCTTCAGGATGCTTCAGAGGGAACACACAACACGTGTGTGTTCATGCAAACAGACCACATGAGCATAGCATGACCAGCTCAACAAAGTGGTCTCCGTGTTGACAGAATGTCACCAGAGATAAACGTCTCTTCCTCTCCAGCTGAGAGCGGCTCTGTGCTTCGTCCTCTGCATGCAGGTTGAAGTGAAGGCCGTCGACTGTGAAGGTCTGAACTAATAAATGTTGTGTGAATATGTGCTGGGAATTAATCTTTTCACCTCCTTGTGGGAAACGAACGCGATGAGAAAGCTCTGGAGCGCTGCTGCGTTCACCAGACGCTGATCATAACTCATCTGAATGGATGAAGCGCACAACAAGTCAAAGGTCACGCAGAGGACGTGTGCTTCACACAACCTCACATCACTCCTCCTCCTCCTCCTCCTCCTCTTCCTCCTCCTCTTCCTCCACTGATGAAGTCAGAGGCTGCTGCTGCTACTGCTGCTGCTGCTAATGCTGCTACTGCTACTGCTGCTGCTGCTGCTGCTGCTGCTGCTGCTAATGCTGCTCCTAATGCTGCTGTAATGCTGCTCCTAATGCTGCTGCCAATGCTGCTGCTCCTGCTAATGCTAATGCTGCTGCTACTAATGCTGCTGGTTGTGTGAACGGGTTTGTTTGTGAGTTCAGGTTGATGCACTATGAGATACATGAAGCAGCATGAGACACTCAGGGATCTGGAGGTCTGGAGCCCTGCTCCCTGCTCCCTTCTCCCTGTCTCCTGCTCCCTGTCTCCTGCTCCCTGCTCCCTTCTCCCTGTCTCCTGCTCCCTGCTCCCTTCTCCCTGTCTCCTGCTCCCTGCTCCCTTCTCCCTGTCTCCTGCTCCTTGTCTGCTGCTTCCTTGGCCCCCCTTCCTGCTCCCTGTCTCCTGCTTCCTAGGCCCCCCTTCCTGCTCCCTGCCTCCTGCTCCTTGTCTCCTGCTCCCTGCCTCCTGCTCCCTGTCTCCTGTCTCCTGCTCCTGCTCCCTATCTCCTGCTCCCTGTCTCCTGCTCCCTGCCTCCTGCTCCCTGTCTCCTGTCTCCTGCTCCCTGCCTCCTGCTCCCTGTCTCCTGTCTCCTGCTCCTGCTCCCTATCTCCTGCTCCCTGTCTCCTGCTCCCTGTCTCCTGCTCCCTGTCTCCTGCTCCTTGTCTCCTGCTCCCTGTCTCCTGCTCCCTGTCTCCTGCTCCTTGTTTCCTGCTCCCTGTCTCCTGCTCCCTGCCTCCTGCTCCCTGTCTCCTGTCTCCTGCTCCCTGTCTCCTGCTCCCTGCCTCCTGCTCCTTGTCTCCTGCTCCCTGTCTCCTGCTCCCTGTCTCCTGCTCCTTGTCTCCTGCTCCCTGTCTCCTGCTCCCTGTCTCCTGCTCCTTGTTTCCTGCTCCCTGTCTCCTGCTCCCTGTCTCCTGCTTCCTTGTCTCCTGTCTCCTGCTCCCTGCAGTTTCACTCGAAAAAGATTTTTAATCTCAATGGGACCAAATAAAGGTTTAAAAAAAGGGCGTCTGGGCTATAAGGAGGGGAGGCTAGTGGGCTCACACACACACACACACACACACACACACACACACACACCCCGCTTGGCGTGCCTGGTAACCATGGCAGCAGTGTCTCACAGTGCTGCAGCCGTCGCCATGCCAACAGTGGCGGCAGCTTTCAGTGGGGATCAGACTCGCTGGGTGACACCTGACGAATGCACACGCACACACACACACACACACACACACACACACACACACACACACACACACACACACACACACACACACACAGAGGCACTAAAAGGAAAAGGGAACCCAGATAGAGGAGCAGGTGAGCGTTACAGGCGGCTACAAACACATGCTGAGATGCACACGAGGGCAGGAACATGTGAGCAGCCACAGGCAGCGGGACACACACACACACACACACACACACACACACACACACACACACACACACACACACACACACACACAGTGTAAGGCTTTCAGCAGGTGTATAGAAAGCAACCTTTCTTTTATCCCTCTGCTCCTGTTCTGAGTCTGCGTGCTGCACTCTGTCTGTCCAATTAGAGCCTGCTGTCTGCATGGTGCACACACACACACACACACACACACACACACACACACACACACACACACACACACACACACACACACACACACACCCCTTTCTCTCAACATAAAACGCACAGAATCTCGAGCACACAACTGACAAGAGCACTCTATCACTCGCCACACACACACACACACACACACACACACACACACACACACACACACACACACACACACACACACACACACACACACACACACCACATATTAATAACCAGGTCTCCAATGTCAATTTGAGTTCTCAAGGACTGTGGATGCTGAGCGAGGCAGAGGCCACAGAGAGAGAGAGAGAGAGAGAGAGAGAGAGAGAGAGAGAGAGAGAGAAGGAGAGAGAGAGAGAGAGAGAGAGAGAGAGAGAGAGAGAGAGAGAGAGAGAGAGAGAGAGAGAGAGAGAGAGAGTAATGCATTCAGGTTCTTATTCATGCTGATTCCCCCGCTGAGCGTACAGACTCATTTACCTAAACAATACATTTCAGACAGGGCAAAGAGGACACAGAGGTACGGCTAGGTGTGTGTGTGTGTGTGTGTGTGTGTGTGTGTGTGTGTGTGTGTGTGTGTGTGTGTGTGTGTGTGTGTGTGTGTGTGTGTGTGTGTGTGTGAGTAAATGTTAGCCTGCCCTTGCCCTTTGTGTCCTCTCCAGCCAGATATTTGTGGTGTATGCTTGTGCGTCCAGTGTGCATGTGTGTTAGGATGGAGAGGAAGACGACGGTCATGGAGTCAGAGCCGAGGCATTGAGCGCCGGCTGTCTGCATCTGATAGAGAAGAAAGGAGGCAGGAAAAGGCAGCGAGAAAGAAGAGAGAGAGCCGGGTAAGAAAAAGAGAGAGGCCCTTGAGTGAGACGGAGGCTGTGGAACGAGGTACTTAACCTTCAGTGTGTGCTTAGCATGAAGGAAGGAGGAGGCTGAAGCCTCTCTCTCTGAGCATGAAGGAAGGAGGAGGCTGAAGCCTCTCTCTCTGAGCATGAAGGAAGGAGGAGGCTGAAGCCTCTCTCTCTGAGCAAGAAGGAAGGAGGAGGCTGAAGCCTCTCTCTTAGCATGAAGGAAGGAGGAGGCTGAAGCCTCTCTCTCTGAGCATGAAGGAAGGAGGAGGCTGAAGCCTCTCTCTCTTACCATGAAGGAAGGAGGAGGCTGAAGCCTCTCTCTCTTACCATGAAGGAAGGAGGAGGCTGAAGCCTCTCTCTCTGAGCATGAAGGAAGGAGGAGGCTGAAGCCTCTCTCTCTGAGCATGAAGGAAGGAGGAGGCTGAAGCCTCTCTCTTAGCATGAAGGAAGGAGGAGGCTGAAGCCTCTCTCTGAGCATGAAGGAAGGAGGAGGCTGAAGCCTCTCTCTTAGCATGAAGGAAGGAGGAGGCTGAAGCCTCTCTCTCTGAGCAAGAAGGAAGGAGGAGGCTGAAGCCTCTCTCTTAGCATGAAGGAAGGAGGAGGCTGAAGCCTCTCTCTCTGAGCATGAAGGACACACACACACACACACACACACACACACGTTGCTATCTCCTGTGCACTCAGCAATGAGCTACCAGAAGTAAGAGTGTGTAACTGATCTGCTCACATAGTAGTGACGCACAACGTCCTGCTCATGAGGACGTCAAGAGAACACACACGAGGACACGCTGCCACCGTCACACACAACTACTGACATGCTCTCTCTCTCTGAACAGGTGCACAGCTTGATCTGTCCTGCTTTAAACTCTCTCTCTCACACACACACACACACACACACACACACACACACACACACACACACACACACACACACACACACACACACACACACACACACACACACACATACATTAACCTCATGTACTGCGAGACACTGATGGATCTGGATACTTAAGCACGCCAGGCCGAGGTTTAGTCTGTTGGCTATAATACTGACTTCATGGCTGAATTTAGCCAAGAGGCAACGCAAAGGAGGAGGGGGGGAAGACCACACACACACACACACACACACACACACACACACACACACAGTCCTTACAGCCACACTGTTTGGTGTCTGTGTGTGCATTTTCATCCCGTAGGAAGTGTTTCACACGAGGACTGCAGCATCTGAGGGAATGTGTCTGTGATGCCAGCGTGTCTGTGATGCTCACACGTCTGTGATGCCCAAGTGTCTGTGATGCCAGTGTGTCTGTGATGCCAACGTGTCTGTGATGCAAGCGTGCCTTTGGTGCCAGTGTGTCTGTGATGCCAGTGTGTCTGTGATGCCAGTGTGTCTGTGATGTTAGTGTGTCTGTGGTGCCAGTGTGTCGGTGATGCCAGTGTGTCTGTGGTGCCAGTGTGTCGGTGATGTCAGTGTGTCTGTGGTGCCAGTGGTGCCATTGTGTCTGTGATGTTAGTGTGTCTGTGGTGCCCAGTGTGTCTGTGGTGCCCAGTGTGTCTGTGGCGCCATTGTGTCTGTAATGCCAGTTTGTCTGTGATGTTAGTGTGTCTGTGATGCCAGTTTGTCTGTGCTGTTAGTGTGTCTGTGGTGCCAGTGTGTCGGTGGTGCCAGTGTGTCTGTGATGTTAGTGTGTCGGTGGTGCCAGTGTGTCTGTGATCTTAGTGTGTCTGTGGTGACAGTGTGTCTGTGATGTTAGTGTGTCTGTGGTGCCAGTGTGTCTGTGATCTTAGTGTGTCTGTGGTGACAGTGTGTCTGTGATGTTAGTGTGTCTGTGGTGACAGTGTGTCTGTGGTGTTAGTGTGTCTGTGGTGCCAGTGTGTCTGTGATGTTAGTGTGTCTGTGATGTTAGTGTGTCTGTGATGTTAGTGTGTCTGTGATGTTAGTGTGTCTGTGATGTTAGTGTGTCTGTGATGTTAGTGTGTCTGTGATGTTAGTGTGTCTGCAGCTTCTCTTCCGGCTCCTTTGTGCCTTCACGGGGATCTTTTACACTTTAAAAGAGGAACGATGTTTCTCTGAGGTTTCCAGCTCAATGCGCGTCTGTTACTTTAGAAAATGCCTTCCGTGTGTGTGTGTGTGTGTGTGTGTGTGTGTGTGTGTGTGTGTGTGTGTCCTGCCTCAGGGCATGTTTGCCCAGCACCGTGTGCTGATCCACTGCAGGGTTTTTGTGGTGTGAGGAACAGGTGAGAGATGAGAAAGAGCGAGTTGACAAGATGCCCTCCCTGCTCTCACACAACATCACATCCTGACACGCACACAGACCTACACACCCGTGTGTGTGTGTGTGTGTTCTACATATTGTGCTCTTCCAGCATGAGAGGAGAAAACAGCGCTGCTGTGCAGAACGTACACAATCCCACAATTGTTTAAAAGTCTCTGTTTCCCCTGAAAGTCGCCGGTCTGGCATGAGTTAAAAATCAGAGAACTATGCTGCAGATAATTGGGAACACGTCCACACGGAGCAGTGTTTACATGAGCCGCTGTTTTCCTGCATCAGGTCTCCAGGCGCGCTGAGCACATCTGACAGCGCTGGAGAACATACACATGAACACGTATGTTCCACACGGCCCGCTGCCACCGGGTCAGTGAGTGGACACGCTCCGGAGAGAGCAGGCAGGTAGTGTAAACCACTACGGGTGTGTGTGTGTGTGTGTGTGTGTGTGTGTGTGTGTGTGTGTGTGTGTGTGTGTGTGTGTGTGTGTGTGTGTGTGTGTTGGGGTTAGGGTAAACCGTTGGTATCATCATGTAAGTGTAAGAGTACATCTCACTGGGATCTGAACATCTGGACTTCCATTTAGACCAAGCTTTGTGTACCAGGAGATTATACACACACACACACACACACACACACACACACACACACACACACACACACACACACACGCTTTAACTCTCCTCATCCTTCCATGGTCGTCATCACTGTCTTCTTCTTCTTCATCGTCCAACTCAATCTCTCACTGGTATCATAATAGGAAAAGGATGTGTGTGTCTTTGTGTGTCTTTGTGTGTCTTTGTATACATCTACTATGCGAGCTAAGTGCTCATCACACCTCGCATGTTGCAGTTCACCTGCTTCACCTCCACCTCCACCGTCTTACTCCTTCCTTTTATCCTCGAGCATCACTCTTTGCCCTCGCTCCACGTCTCTTTAATTCACAGGTGGGGCAGCGTTGTAATCACGAGTCGTTAAGGTCAAACAAACAAAACTACACATGTGGAGCTTCCAGTAAGCCGTTCTTGATTAAAACCACTGCTGACCTATGAAGCTGTAATTATAATGCGAGGTGACTTTGAGTCATCAGAGCGAGGCGAGCGTCTGGAGGCCAGCGAGCGTCTTCACACCGTTTCCTGGTTCAGAGCTTCGGATGTTTCATTTGCTCGTGAAAGTCGGGGGAAGCAGTCGTGGCACTCCGGCTTTGCTTCGTCTGCATCCGTCTTTGTCCAAATATTATGAGAGCGAACAAGTGGCTTATCTGCCGGGACATTTCTTTCTTTCTTTATTCAATCAGCTTGGTCTGTTTCCTCTGGTTTGGCTCAGACATTGGCAGAAATCCTGTTTTTTTTTGCTCCTTGTTTCTTCTGTCACTGTGGACGTTGCACGTGTTGGCATGGTTTGCAAGAGCAAAAGACAACACACGTCCAACTCCACAAATCAGGACTTTTTAGTATTTTTTTGGGCTGGTTTTGTCGTGGGGTGACACGCTGCTGATCAAACACGGGACGTGACCTCCAGCACAATAATCAACAGTCAAAATGTTTAATTTTCTGATTTCTATTTTTCCACCCACGGTTCATTTCTCAGAAGAATTTATTCAGAAATGTTTGATTTGTTGCACGATTCTGTTGCCTTTCCTCCACAGCCCTCTGCCCCCCCACCCCCCCCCAGTGTTTACTGCCAGTGGCTGACTGTAACCCCCCCCCCCCTCCTCCCTCCCTCTGCCCAATCAGTGGCACTGGCTTGGGCTGCTAATTGAATTGGGCTGGAGGTCTAACTCTAATGTGCAGCAGATGTTCGGGGCATTCCTGCATTCGAGCAGCCGCGGGCCGCCACCGCGCTCAGCCCAGGGTAACGTACACCACCACGGAGGAGAGGGACCTCAAACGCACTCCTTTTCAGGTTGCACACCAATGCACGAGTCTGAATGGCTTTCCTCAAACGCTGCTTTATGAGCTGTGGAGCCACGCTGCCGTCCACACACTGCACACACTGCTCACACTGCACAGCATCCACACACTGCACACACTGCACACACTGCACAGCATCCACACACTGCACACACTGCACAGCATCCACACACTGCACACACTGCATAGCATCCACACACTGCACACACTGCACACACTGCACACACTGCACAGCATCCACACACTGCACACACTACTCACACTACACACACTGCACACACTGCACACACTGCACAGCATCCACACACTGCACACACTACTCACACTACACACACTGCACACACTGCACACACTGCTCACACTGCACAGCATCCACACACTGCACACACTGCACAGCATCCACACACTGCACACACTACTCACACTACACACACTGCACACACACTGCACGCACTGCTCACACTACACACACTGCATAGCATCCACACACTACACACACTGTACAAGGTCCACACACTACACACACTGCATAGCATCCACACACTGCACACACTGCATAGCATCCACACACTGCACACACTACACACACTGTACAGCGTCCACACACTGCTTAGCATCCACACACACTACACACACTGTACAGCGTCCACACACTGCACACACTGCATAGCATCCACACACTGCACACACTGCATAGTGTCCACACACTGCACACACTGCATAGCGTCCACACACTGCACACACTGCACAGCGTCCACACACTGCATAGCGTCCACACACTGCACACACTGCTCACACTGCATAGCGTCCACACACTGCTCACTGTCCACAAACTGCACACACTGCTCACTGTCCACACACTGCACACCCTGCACACACTGCTCACCATCCACACACTGCACACCCTGCACACACTGCTCACCATCCACACACTGCTCACACTGCACACACTGCTCACACTGCACACGCGCTCTCTGCTTGTAGAGGACCGTGTTGGTCAACTCACTAAACATGCGACGCACACAAGCAGCCATCTAAACACACAGCAAAGAGAAGTGCTCCCCTCCCTCTGTTACGCACCAGTGGAGTAAACCGGCACTGGATGGCAGTGTTGAGCTGCACTGAGCGGTGGGACGCGGCGGCGCTGGAGGACGAGGTCCCACTGAAGGCGTAATAAAGACACAAATCAGTGGCCGTAATTTGGGAGGGCGCCTCGGCCCGGGCTGGAGTTATAATTTCTCTGGTTTGTGGCACTGCGTCGGAGAGTAAACAACTGTAAGCGCCGAATCACAGACAGAGCAGGAGAAGCCAGGAGGAGCAGAGATGTAGAGGAAGAAATCCAGAGATATGAGGTGGAGAGCGAGGAGAAAGAGAAAGAGGGAAGAGGAGGAATCAGGGCTGCTAATGTAATAACAGCCCAACACAGAGGCCGGGAACATTGCTTCTCAATGGCTACCATCACCAGCTATCAAGTGCACCGGGGACGAGGCATCAGGGAGCATGTGTGTGTGTAAGTAATGACGTGTGTGTGTGTGTGTGTAAGTAATGACACATGTGTGTGTGTGTGTGTTGCACACAAGCAAACACAGTGTACTTTAAGCGTGCACGGGGCCGCGCTCACTGTTTTGAGACGACTCCCCAGAGCGCCGCCCGACAGCGGGGAGGAAGATTATGAGTAAGACGGAAAGCACACATGAATTTGGGCTTTGTTGTGCGGCAAGATGATAAAAAGATGGAACTCTTTGTCAGAGCGGGTAAGTGTATGTTTTTGCGAGGAGATGACTGACAACACAAAACAGCCATTTGGGCTGGGGGCGTGACAGCAGCGCTTTGTACAAAGGTCTTTGATTTGTAAGCAAGCGTGTTTATACATTTTCTGCCCAAATGTACTTACTCAGATGCATCTGCATGGACGCTCAGTTATTACAGACGAGGACCGAGGCCGACAATCATTTCATTTACACATTACCTCAAACTAGACAACAAAACACTAAATAAATACACAACAGCAAATCAAACTATACGAGCAGACAAGGACAGAAAACTTGAAGAGGAATCAGACATAAATCACTATTATATATATATCACTGAATGTTGTGCACATTGGCCCTCAGGGGTCCATTGAGCTCATAGTTACAACCTCTCACTCTCACCACATCTTATTCTCAGGTCACACAGGACGAACGTCCCAATGTCAGCCCCAAGAAAGACCTTCAACATTCAGACATAAACTAAAGGTCCCACAGCATTGCAGATCAGGAAACTCCACATTATATCTGTCATAATACACATTGTGGACTCAGAGTCACTCACAAGGTGTTGGCTTAGTTCTCGGCAATAAAATTCATAAAAAGGGTTCCAAACAAAGAAATACACGTTATTGTCTCCTTGCAGAACATGTGAGAGTCTTTCCAATAGGAGAAGTTATAGAACATGTGAGTCATAGTTGGAGTGGTCTCTTGCAGCATGAGCTGACTCTTCAGCTCCAAAGATGCCTCCTGTGATCTCTGGTAACAGGTGTGTACGTCTTTACCTCACACTTTAAGCTCTGCAGGTGTCCTGCTCGCTGCCTCGCTGCCTGCAGGAGTCATCTGTGCTTCTGGGCGACTGAAAGGCTCCATCGCGTCGGTCGTTCGGGGGTCAGTCCGCTGCATCCGTCTGATGTATTTTACATTCCAGTCACAGAGGTGAGCGTTTGTGCTGTTGAGAAATAAGTAATCTGGGAGTCGCCGCTCGGGAAATGCATTGAATGAAAATCTTTCTCTATCGAGCAGCAGGCAGAATACTTTTTCTCACCCAGATGGTAAGAAGAGCACGAGGATTTTGGAAATACCTTCAGAGCCGCTGAAAGTGTTGCTGAACGACCTTCTAGGTTTTTCAAACAAATCCAGGTGTATGTAACGGATCCTCAGCGCCGCGACTCCATGGTGAGACCTGAGAGACACGAGCAAGGCAACAGAGGATGAAATACATGCAATTTGATTATGATAACTTATGTGATCCCTGAATGTTCATAGTTTAAGTGCCATGTGCATGTAAAAATAAAGAATTACAAACCATAAGTTTGTCTACTTTCCATTTTGCTGGTTCAGAAGAAAAGCTCGACACCATAACGGCATCAGAGCTGTTGAAGTGGGCTCGTCCGACCTCGCGTCCGTGTTGCCGGGAAATAAAACCGAACTTCATGAAACGCCACAACTTATTTTTAATGTCATTATAATTGGGAGATTATTTTGGGAGCTGAAATCTGCAGCAGCAGCTGATGTTTGCCAGCTCCAGACTAACCAAACAGTTTTAAAAGGCATTAAGCACGGATTACAAACCTGCGGGTCTGTGCAGGGCACCGACACGGAACAGTTTAAAAGCATTTCACCAGGAAGTAGACTTCACATGCTCCTGGGAAGCAACGTGGACGAACACGTGCACTGTTTCATTGTCTTCAACGGCGCGCTCGCTGTGTTGGAGTTGTTGGACTTGAGGCCGGCGTTTCCCAGCAGGAGACTCATCTGGTTACTCAGAGAGAACATGGATGCAGAACTGATGCTGCACCTCGCGATGGTAATGAAGGAGAAACGCTGCCGTGATGCAGAACAAACAGAGGTCAACCAGCCTCGTGCTGACCTCCACGTCAGCAGATGTGTCCTCCATGGAGACGCGTTGCTGCTGGCCGCTGCTTCCTGCTGCTTCCTGCTGCTTCCTGCTGCTTGCTGCTGCTTGCCGCTGCTGCTTGCCGCTGCTTCCTGCTGCTTCCTGCTGCTTCCTGCTGCTTCCTGCTGCTTCCTGCTACTTCCTGCTGCTTCCTGCTGCGTCCTGCTGCTTCCTGCTGCTTGCTGCTGCTTGCTGCTGCTTCCTGCTGCTTGCCACTGCTTCCTGCTGCTTCCTGCTGCTTCCTGCTGCTTGCTGCTGCTTGCTGCTGCGTCCTGCTGCTGGCCGCTGCTTCCTGCTGCTTCCTGCTACTTCCTGCTGCTTCCTGCTGCTTCCTGCTGCTTCCTGCTGCTTCCTGCTGCGTCCTGCTGCTTCCTGCTGCTTCCTGCTGCTTCCTGCTGCTTGCTGCTGCTTGCTGCTGCTTCCTGCTGCTTGCTGCTGCGTCCTGCTGCTGGCCGCTGCTTCCTGCTGCTTCCTGCTGCTTCCTGCTACTTCCTGCTGCTTCCTGCTGCTTGCCACTGCTTCCTGCTGCTTCCTGCTGCTTCCTGCTGCTTCCTGCTGCTTGCTGCTGCTTCCTGCTGCTTGCTGCTGCTTCCTGCTACTTCCTGCTGCTTCCTGCTGCTTCCTGCTGCTTCTTGCTGCTTGCTGCTGCTTCCTGCTGCTTGCTGCTACTTCCTGCTGCTTCCTGCTGCTTCCTGCTACTTCCTGCTACTTCCTGCTGCTTCCTGCTGCTTGCTGCTGCTTCCTGCTGCTTCCTGCTGCTTCCTGCTGCTTCCTGCTGCTTCCTGCTACTTCCTGCTGCTTCCTGCTGCTTCCTGCTGCTTCCTGCTGCTTCCTGCTGCTTCCTGCTGCTTCCTGCTGCTTGCCGCTGCTTCCCGCTGCTTCCTGCTGCCGGCGCTGGATCTTCAGTCTCGGACCGTCCCGCCCTGAATCCACCCCCGCTGACCTGGAATAAATAAATAAATCAAGTCCTCAGAATTGAGATGCTGTTCGGTATTCTTGTCTGATCAAAAACAACTTCCATGATTTTGATTCATCGTGATTTTCTCAACCGAACAATCATTTCATCAACGGCACATGAATGAGACTTTAGTGGAAGTGTTAGATCTTAGAGGAGGCGTTTGGCTCTTTGGCTACTTATGATTTACACCGTTCACCTGCTTGTTCCACTCTATACTTTCACACACACACACACACACACACACACACACACACACACACACACACACACACTCACACACACCCTGAACTCCACGCCTCAGCACAAAAAGGAGCAGTGATGCCTTTTTCACCTCAGTAATCACCGCCGGCTAGTACAGACGCACGGGCAGTTATATCTCCAGTGTGTGTGTGTGTGTGTGTGTGTGTGTGTGTATGCAGGCGATAATGTCTCGGTGTGTGTCTTACTCATATTGTCCATCGTATCATCATTAATCATTTGTCCTCCGCCCAGACATGGCCATCAGTTATTGAGAGGTGCAATAATTTGGAATTGATTTAGTCCCCCCCCCTCTCCATCCCCCCCCCCCTCTCCTCACAAGAAGCCTGGCTCAGAATATAAAATGCTCCTTTGGCAAGACAGATGTGCGAGAGCTAATGATAAAGGGCTGTCAGCATCTGACGCGCCGCCATTCTGCAAATAGCTGTGAGAGGTGTCTGGTTCCTTCTGTCATTGTCTATTTCTGTCTATGGAGGCCGGATGGAGGGAAAGTGTTGCTGTTGTGTGCGTTTACTTGTTTGTGAGTCAGTTTGGGAGAGGAGGAGGAGGAGGGAGGAGAAAACCTGATGGATGGAATATCTCCCTTCCTACGCAAAACCCCTTGTGTTAACAAGGAGAGAGATTTGGGAGAGAGAGCGTGAGAGACTCCCAGAAACCTTGAGAGATAGTTAGAGAGACAATGGGAGAGAGAGCAGCCTGCTAAGCCTCTATAAATAGGAAAAAGCATACATACGAGGGTTAAAGGACCCTCTTAAAGCTCTGCTCTCCAGTTATTCTCCTTCTTTTTCCTTCTAGACTTCTCCCATTGATTGAACACCGGATCAGTCGGCCTCATTTTAAGGAAAATGTGATTATTATTATTATCGCTAGCCGATCAAGACCCTCGAGGCGCCCGGATCAGATGCCCGAACCGCCTCAACCGGCCACTTGTGATGCAAAGGAGCAGTGGCTCGACTCCAAGCTCCCTCCGTCAGCTGGACTCCTCCCCTCGCTGAGGAAGAGCCACCATCCCACGCAGAGGAAGCTGATGTCACTGAGGTCATCACCAGAGCGGACTGGAAGTGCACTACATAGTCGGGGGATCACCAGAGGTCCCATTATACGATATTGTCACGATGCTTAAATCCCGATATGATATTGTCACGATAATGTGAGATTATTGCAATATTTTGTGATTTATAACCTTTTTTTCAAACGGCAAATTGTCCCCAAAGGACAACTGTCAACAAAAAATGAATTGATTTCATTATTTTAAGACCAAAAAAGATTTTAAATTTAATTAAATTAAAAGAAATCGATACCGTGTATCGATACAATATCGCCACGAAAAAAATATCACGATACTATTCTGTATCGATTTTTCCCCCACCCCGTAGTGTATAGTCTACACAGTCCAGTGCTGCATCACCATCGCCTGTCGGAGATGACAAAGCCACCTCGATGTCACGCGTTGCTTTGTGGAGCCTTGAGTTTGACATGTTGCTGGTCGCCGCCATCTTGTTTTGTTGCAACCAGAAGTGACGCGAGAGGTTGAAGCTAAGTACAAACAAATGCTCGACAAGACATTTACAGGCAGCCATAAAGAGCGCCACACAAAACAGACCCAGGACTCCTTTGACCCAGACTCTTCAACAGGACCTGAGACACCTGGACTCCCTGGTTGGGGCAGTAGCTCACTGAGAGGAAGCAGTTACCTTTAAGTCCTCTGACTTAAAGGTACAGACATGCAGATACGGCTCCGGTCCATGCTGGAGGACACAAAACCACATCCTCTGCAAAGAGAGGGACTTTCTGCCCCCCCCCCCCCCCCCCCCCCCCGGGTGCTGACTGAGTGACAATAACACCAGTGTTGTGTTCACATGTTGAGGCTAAATGAGCAGTACGATAGGCGCAATGGAGCATTTCAGATGTTATTGATGTCTGTCAACTATGGCATGCCGTTATCAATTCCAATTATTTCCTTATCGCTTCCAAATGTGAATTGGCTCTTGATATCGAACGCTTCCTTCTCGACTTCTCCCCGCTGCTCTCACCCAGTGACGCCTAATCTCTCTGCTCTCCACATGCAAACACACAACACCAGTGTGGCCAACCCTCGTCATTAAATCCATGCAAACCGTGTGAGCTGGAGATTGTTTTGGAGTCGAAGCCTCAACATCCATTTGGATCGTATCTGGCTGATGCAAGTTACGCACAACAACTTCCCCTGTGTTCACTGTGAGCGGACTCAAATTGAGAGAAACGGTGGCACCCGACATTTTGAGTATCGTGCTGCTTGCCTCGCGTCAACAGAGGCAAAGGCATTTATTCATCCCAGCAGAGGAGACAAACAGGCTATTATTACAGACAGGGCTTTATTCTCAGTCCTGTAAATCTGATCATGTTTATGGAAGAAGCTCCCTGATGTTGTTTCTGCCCCCGTTCGCCATGTTTATTTATTGTTGCTGCCATTTGCTGTTAATGCAAATTCAACACTTCCCCCCATCTGTCTCAAACCACGGCCCCTCCAGCCGCCCGAAGAACGTAGTCACAAGCCTTTTACTGTGAAACATCAAGATATTTGGAGGTTGATTTCCATCAGTTTTACAGCAGTGAAGTGGAGGAGAATGAGTCATCGCATGGTGTTAATCTGTGAGGGGGAAGAGAAGGAAACGCAGAGGAACACGGTGGGGAAAACGGCACGACTTTATTCCTGTTCAGATGAGCCCGAGCCATGGAAGAGCACACAGCACTTAATCCATCATTCAAGCCCCGGCTTTTATTGGGGATATTATGGTACAGTGTCTGTCCTCGCTCATTCTCCCTCCATCCATGTGGCCCTCATCTCCCTTTCTTGCTCAGCTTTCTCTTCATACTCATCGCACTCTTGTCTGCAGCTTTTGTGTGCATGTGTGTGTGTGTGTGTGTGTGTGTGTGTGTGTGTGTGTGTGTGTGTGTGTGTGTGTGTGCGCGGTCTGGAGGAGGCTGGAAAGCAGGTGGGCGAGAGGAGTTGAAGTGACACCTGGTAACAGGCTGACAGCCCCGAGGAGGGATGCGGCACTTTCATCCCTGACACGTCTCAACCTTCCCTCCTCACCATCATGAACTTTTAGACACACACACACACACACAGTATACTGTAATGCTAGCACACGCATACACCAAAAAATAGCATTCCCATACGGTACACACCGAAATAAAGTGACAGAATGCAGCAGAATCTCCCTTAAGGAGGCAGACAACATCACTTTCAAAGACTTTTCTATTCCCCAAGATTGTGTCATTATCCCTGAGCCTCCCATTGGGCAGGTGTCTTGTATCCACATGTTTCTGTGCTTTCTGCTGCTCCAGCTGACACCATTGTGCATACAATTAAAAGTTCAGGCATGGCCTGTGTTTATACTGCTACTGCAGGCAGGGAAACACAAATGCAATGTAATTAGAGCACGGAGGTCTGTGTAATATATGCAACACCTCATCAACAACAAAAAAATCCATAGTGCATCGTTTGGTCGGGTGGCTGAGTGGAAGCGCAGCAGCAGTCGGGCCTCAGGCTGGTTTTAAGCAGATCTAAATCTCCACCATCAAGTTCAGTAAAAGAAAACAAACAAGAACCGCAAGAACCACACTTCACTGATAACATGCAACATGTTGAAGTCTGCTCATAAACCAGCTGAAAGCTCTTCACGTCCATTTGTGAAGGCGTCACAGACGCAGTAGAGGGAGGCAGCGGCTGCACGGTCCACAGGGTTACAGGTTAAAACCTCTGAACTTGTTGCACTTCATTTACTCTCTCGTCTTCTCTTTGACGCCAGAGTCAGTGAGCTACGCTAATGCAGCAACAACACTAGACCCACACCCAGCTGGACGAGCACCCCAGGGTGCTTCGCTCCATCCGCCTGAGAAGTCGACCCTGCTGTTGGCTCACACTTCTTAAAGGTCTGCTGCAGAGGAACAATCACACGCAGCAACGTCAACATCCAACAGCGAACGTTCTTCATGTGCAAAACCAAGAATAGAAACAAACAAATATGACGGACGTTACTGTCCAGTGGAAACAGGAGATCCTCCGCCGCCAGAGGAATGCCAGAGCAACGCCAGAGGAACACCAGAGGAACATCAGAGGAACGCCAAAGCAACGCCAAAGCAACGCCAGAGGAACACCAGAGGAACGCAAGAAAAGCGCCAGAGGAACGCAAGAAAAGCGCCAGAGGGACACCAGAGCAACGCCAGAGGAGCGAAGTGGACAACTGTAGACTGACAAAAACACAACATCAGCACATGACAACAACAACAACAACAACAACAACACAGACAGGAGGGAAACAAACAGGGGAGCAAACAGGAAGCCTCACAATTCATTCATTCATTCATTACCATACGGATGCTGTACATGACTAATTGTGACGCTGTGAAGCCTTCAGCTGCCTCAGTCGTTCACACCTCACAGAGAAACACACAACATGCACGCTTCCATTAGGAATACGGTGTAAATAAATTAGCCAAAGTCAATTAGGACAAGTTGCCAATTAATGACGAGTGTGTTGCTGGAGGGCAGAGCGGCGATGAGGCTGGTGGGAGGAGCCACGCTGAGACATGGATGAGGAAGGAGTCCGGTCACATGAGGAAGTCACAGAGTCAGAGAGCATGTGTGTGTGACTATTTATAGACGCTGTGTCGGCCTGAATACAGTGGAAGTGGACGTGTGTTCAACTGCGTGGAATCACTGAGTTTCATCTCTCTGCTGGCAAAACCAAAAGTGTTTATAGAGGACTGCTTTCTATTTAGAAGTAAACACAAAGCATTCACTGACAATTATTACTGAGAGCAGAGGTTCACCTCTTCCACCTGGGAACTGGAGCTTTAAAGCTGCTTGACCTTTGACCCCCTGACCCTCCACGCAGTGACGCCCTCAGGGCCCTTCTCACCTCAGCGAGGAGGGAAGTCTGCAAGGTTCACCACCGAGGAGGCGAGGAGACGAGGAGGCGAGGAGGCGAGGAGGCGAGGAGACGAGGAGGCGAGGAGCGTTTCATGCCCCGTCTAGTGATCCTCTCAAGACGCCTCAACGTCAAAGCCAAAGTGCAGCGCTAACAGACGGAAAACACCTCAGATGACATCAGTCACCAGAGAGAGAAAGAGAGAGAGAGAGAGAGAGAGAGAGAGAGAGAGAGAGAGAGAGAGAGAGAGAGAGAGAGAGAGATGCCTCTTTTCCTTTCCACAAGACCAACAGCATTGTTTCATGACGGCAGCACCAGAGGCAAGAGAGCTATTGATCTCAGCAGCTATTGAGCGCTGCGGCTTGCGCGCATCAGAGAGCGAGAAGCTTTTGGAAACAGGCGTGATGATGACAGCGTGATGATGACAGCGTCTCTTTCATGTGCTGCCTCCCTCTTCCCCCTCCTCCCGCTACGCTACATGACTCTCCAGTGAACTGAGGGCAGATCTGTGGGAGCGAGGGGGGATTACTGGGAGGTCTGACTGAGACACCTTTGACACCTCCTCGGGCCAAGTTCACTCACTCACTAACCCTGCAGTGTGGTGCCGTGGAGGAGGGCGGCGCTGACGCTGACGCCGGCCGACAGGGCCGTCCTCTGCTGCCCCGGGACGCCGGCCCGGAGGCGGAGAGGAAGGAAGCCGAAGAGCCAGCCGGCCTCTCCTGGTCTGGAGGAAATTAAGCCTCGTCTCCATTTCCCCCGCCGATCGCCTGCTCGAGCTCGAGACCTCATCCACGCACACGGACCCTCGGAGATGTTGGGGAACGAGCTGATGAGCGGCTGCCAGAGGCTGAGGGGCTGCGCGGCCATGTGAGCCGCCACGGCCACTTAACCCTTTCCAGGAGCCCTGAGCAAGGTGATCACCACATGGACCAGAGCACCTGGCAGCCATTCATCATCCCAGCAGCACTTTGATATCCTGATATGGCTCTAATGGTATGTGCAAGAGGTGCAGGGCTCACACACACACACACGTATGCAAACGAAATGCAGCATTGTGGGATAAAAAACAATTTGAAAGGATATCCATTTTGCCCTTTGACCCCTGGAACTATAACAAGAGTCTCGAGTGGCTGACCCAGGAGAGCGGCACTGTACTGACAGATAGCCGGGTCAAATGAATAGCTTAGCCGTGGAGAATTCAAACACTAATGCTGCTGACCTTCTGGAAGGGCGAGCAGAGGGATGAAGACGAATGGAGGAGGAGGAGGGCGTCAACGTACCCGACGAAAGGAGAGTGAGACGGTAAGCCAAGAGGGAAACCTGGAGACACTCACAGCTGCACGGCAGCTATAATTCACATGACTGCAGCGTCTGCACATGTTCTGCTCAGAGTCCTGTACGGGAACGCTATAGCGTTTATAAATATTTTAAAACCATAAACCTGGAAACACTGGAGGGGATCGGAGCTGTCGGGTTGTGTGAACATTTGCAGGATGTTTCAGGTTTAACATGAGACGCTGTTCAACTATCACGTGCATGTTATTATATATAGTTTCTCAGCTTTAAAAACATACAAGACTGAAACAACACAA
Source organism: Clinocottus analis (assembly GCF_023055335.1). Classification (NCBI taxonomy): domain Eukaryota; kingdom Metazoa; phylum Chordata; class Actinopteri; order Perciformes; family Cottidae; genus Clinocottus; species Clinocottus analis. Next base: position 14,136,261 of record NW_027175943.1, on the reverse strand, counting down.
CACTGGCACGTTGCATCCGTTAGTGTAAAACAGCAACTTTTTAGAGATTGGAACTGAGTGACTGTTGTATAAAACTGAAAGGATAGCTGTTTTTAAATGGAAAGAAAAGCCCAAAACTGTTGCATCTGGATGCATTGAACATCAGAAGTAGTATACAAGTGAAATATATGGTTTGGAACATGAGGAAATTCATATAGCGTTCAAATAGCCCCAATGAGTCCAGTTGCCCCAATAGGTCCATTGGGGCAACTGGACTCATTGGGGCTATTGGGTCAATGGCCCCAATGAGTCCTCGCCTGAATGTTCTCTGTTCTAAACCCCCTGTAACTGTGTTCTGCTTCACTTTATCAAAGTCAACCTGTACAGAGAATGTTCACGTGTTGAATGTTCACGTGTTGAATGTTCACGTGTTGAACGTTCACGTGTTGTGTTATGGTTGCGTTAGCGTTGGACCTCGTAGCGCAGGACTTCCTTTAAACCTTTACCCCCGGGCTTTGGGCGCCAGACACAAGGGATTGTGGGTAGAGTAACCTCTGACCTATCACGCTTTGTTGGAGCTTCCTGAGCAGTTAGCGGGTTTCTCTGCTTCTGGGATGCTTCGCTTCCCTCTGGGTGTCCAGGACATTGGTGGATTCTCTGAGCTGCTCCTGTTGTTCAAGCTCTGCCTAAAGGTACGAGACCTGAACCTGAGACTTTGTCGTCGCCTTCACCCTCCCAGCTCTCCCTGCAGGTTTGGTTTCCTCCCTCCTGCTCACAGGTGTGGTCATGTATTGTCTTCTTGGCTCCACCCCTTTTCCTGACAGGCACGGCGTCGTCTCAAAGAAATCCTGAAAGTCTTTTTTTATAGTCGAACCTGAAACCTTTTCACTTCTTTCTTTGTGTCATCTCCATTTCCTCTTAACCAGAAACACACAGACTGACATTTACTGAACAACATCTCACATGTGTTCCTTTCATTATAACACAAACATTATTAAACAGCCTTCGTGGCTGCAGACACACACTCTTTAGTTTGGGGAGGACATTCAGAGGAAAGGTCGGAAAATAGGATGTTTTTCAAAAGGTTTTGATGAACTGGACGCAGGAACACTGTCAACGCGCGCTGTCAGCGGCGATGCATTCAGCACTGAAATAGCAGACCTCGGTCTGTGTGTGTGTGTGTGTGTGTGTGTGTGTGATGGTGGTATTAATGACCCCGGCATGCCACAGAGGGAGCGTTAATGTACTAAAAAGCGAACGTTTATGGATCATAAATTGCTTATCCTGTGTAAAAAAAACAACAAAGTACACAGAAAAAGTAGGCCATTTGTGAAGTGCTGACATGCGAATAGAGAGACATCCGGGCGTGACGGCTGTATCACTGCGCTCTGCACGGAGCATCATTAGCACTCTGACTGACATGACTGACAGCCGGCACCGAGCGGAGCGAGGGATGAAGGGTGAGGAGGAGGAGGAGAGGAATCTGTGCCAGCGATCGCCCTCTGGCTGTTCTCCAGCGTGTTAATCACAGGAACAGAGCTCTCTCTCTGCAGCCCCGTGGAGACCCAGGTACCTTAGCCACACTTGACATTAACCACGAACACGCCCGTGTTTAACGCAGACGGGCTCCTCGCCATCTTCCTCCCATGTGTTCCCCTCATGCAGCGTGTGCTCTGCCTTCAGCTGCTGGTCGTGAAGCGGGCCGAGCCGGTCCGACGCAGAGCCAGAGGCCGGTCTGACAAACGGACAGGACGAGCCGGGTCGGGGGGGATTTGTCTGGCCGGTCCTCTGGGAGCGAGCGGCAGACATTGATGAGGAGGAAACCGGCCCGGGAGGAAGACCTCGGACCGAAGGCAGCAGAGCAGACCGGAGAGAGCGGACCGGTCCCAGTGGACACACACCTGTCATGTGTGTCTGTAACACACCTCGACAACAGTTTGACTTGTTCTCAGACACTTTGATGGAGACATAAAACTAGACGGATTAGTTCCCCCCGAGGCGAGAGCTGACAGAAATACGGTGTTATGTCTGTGTATTGTCTCGTCTTACAATAAAGAAAATACAAATAATAAAACATATTTGTCATGCGCATGCTTCATCTTCTCGTTAAGATAATAATCCACATTAATTACTTATTTGTGCTTATTCAGTATAAATTAAAGATATATTAGATTTGTACTACTAATAGCAGAGTTAAATATTATCACTTGGCCCAAAGCATCATCTCAAGTGAATTGTTATTTTAGAATAATAATAATCAGCTGTGTTGATCAACAACTATTACATTAACAAAAGAAGAAAAAACACATCTGGCAACTTATTGATTGTGTGTAAACTGCAGCGCTGCATGTTCCATATTTACACACAGATATGAATGAATGAACCAATGAAGGGGTGACCTGTGTTTACATCATTGAGTCATGCAGTGAACGTCTCAATGCATTCATGTGAACATAATCAATGCTTCTTGGTTCAAAAGGTTCTGATCAGCCTGTAAATATGAAAAGTTATTGACAGACTGATGGTATAAATCCTCTTTCTACAATAACTGCATGTTAGACATCAGGCCTGCGCTCTGTGTCCATCCTGTCCTGATTTTATATATATATATATATATATATATATATATATATATATATATATATATATATATATATATATATATAGTGACCCAGAGTGAAGGCCTGTGAGACTCTGTTAACTCTTCCAGCCCTCATGTCGTTTTCAGTCGATTTTCTCGATTTGACATCATCACTCTGATTTATTTATTTAACCTTCATTTAACCTTCATCTAACAGGTCGGTCCCGTTGAGATGAGCTCTCCTCCATGGAAGTCTGGCCCAGACTCACATGCAGCTGTTACGAGGCTTTCATATGCATATCCATGTTTACATGATGAAGTGCTGAATACTCTCATCCCTCTATATAATGAGGCAACGTTGTAAAGACAAGATATGTAATCTTGATTTTAGGAAATTCTTCATATCATGTGACGAACACATTGATGAACACATTAATGAACACGGTGATGAACACATTGATGAACACATTGATGAACACGGTGATGAACACATTAATGAACATGGTGATGAACACATTAATGAACACATTAATGAACACAGTGATGAACACGGTGATGAACACATTAATGAACACGGTGATGAACACATTGATGAACACGGTGATGAACACAGTGATGAACACATTAATGAACACGGTGACGAACACATTAATGAACACATTAATGAACACGGTGATGAACACATTAATGAACATGGTGATGAACACATTAATGAACACAGTGATGAACACGGTGATGAACACATTAATGAACACGGTGATGAACACATTGATGAACACGGTGATGAACACAGTGATGAACACATTAATGAACACGGTGACGAACACAGTGATGAACACATTAATGAACACGGTGATGAACACATTAATGAACACGGTGATGAACACATTGATGAACACGGTGATGAACACAGTGATGAACACATTAATGAACACGGTGACGAACACATTAATGAACACATTAATGAACACGGTGATGAACACATTAATGAACATGGTGATGAACACATTAATGAACACAGTGATGAACACGGTGATGAACACATTAATGAACACGGTGATGAACACATTGATGAACACGGTGATGAACACAGTGATGAACACATTAATGAACACGGTGACGAACACAGTGATGAACACATTAATGAACACGGTGATGAACACATTAATGAACATGGTGATGAACACATTAATGAACACATTAATGAACACAGTGATGAACACGGTGATGAACACATTAATGAACACGGTGATGAACACGGTGATGAACACATTAATGAACACAGTGATGAACACATTAATGAACACATTAATGAACACGGTGATGAACACATTGATGAACACAGTGATGAACACATTAATGAACACGGTGATGAACACAGTGATGAACACATTAATGAACACGGTGATGAACACGGTGATGAACACATTAATGAACACAGTGATGAACACATTGATGAACACATTGATGAACACGGTGATGAACACAGTGATGAACACATTAATGAACACGGTGAGGAACACATTAATGAACACATTAATGAACACGGTGATGAACACATTAATGAACATGGTGATGAACACATTAATGAACACAGTGATGAACACGGTGATGAACACATTAATGAACACGGTGATGAACACATTGATGAACACGGTGATGAACACAGTGATGAACACATTAATGAACACGGTGACGAACACAGTGATGAACACATTAATGAACACGGTGATGAACACATTAATGAACATGGTGATGAACACATTAATGAACACATTAATGAACACAGTGATGAACACGGTGATGAACACATTAATGAACACGGTGATGAACACGGTGATGAACGCATTAATGAACACAGTGATGAACACATTAATGAACACATTAATGAACACGGTGATGAACACATTGATGAACACATTAATGAACACAGTGATGAACACATTAATGAACACGGTGATGAACACAGTGATGAACACATTAATGAACACGGTGATGAACACGGTGATGAACACATTAATGAACACAGTGATGAACACATTGATGAACACATTGATGAACACGGTGATGAACACATAAAGCACGAGGCTGCAGCTGAACTCTGAGTGAACCTTCTGCTCTTCCTCTGGACGTCCAGAGCGTTCACCATCCCTTCATCCCTTCATCCGCCTTCCAGACGTTCCAGTTGGCATCTCAGTGTAATATTCAGACACACACACACACTAAACTAGTCCTTCAAGACCCATAGCTAATACATTTATGCTGCTATTGTTGAGCCACAGGCCTCCACCGCTCTGCTCCACCAGGAGGAATCCAGCAGGGAGCCGGCTGATCAACAAAGAAACATCACGCAGTTAAACTGGAACAAACACCTTCCACTTCAGCTGCATTCTGCATAACAGAACAGTACCAGCAGGTCTCCGGGTACGCCGGGCTGAAATTGGCTGCAGAGCGTTCAGAATACATAGAACGACATTATGTTCCTGGTCCGTGTTCTGCTGTTGGATCGTTGGGTTGAAATGACCAGCGAGTTGAGGAGGACGCTGGATGGAAAGCACGACCTGGGCTCAGGCCGTAATGGAGCATCTTGACATTCAAAGGGACATCTCTAATCTTTAATTAGCAATAATGCTGAACAGTTTTTCATAAAGCGTCTTGCAAAGCAGCCTCTCCACTTCATAAAGGTCAGGTTATTAACAACGGGAGGAAGACGGCGCGTCAGTGACGAGTCTGTCGATGGCAGAACTAACGGGATGAAATATGGTTTCCAGGAGACTGGATGTCGTGTGATCAGCAGGTTTATGAAGACAGAACACGTTGGATGTCATGAGCTCAAACCCACAAACAAAGCCGGGAGAATGTTATTACAACAAGACAGGAAGTGTTTCTCTGCTCGCGTCTCGTCGGCCGCGCAGCGTTTCCTCTTGAGGATTAGCTGCCGGCGGCGCGTCGGGTCGGGTCAGCAGCGCCGCGTGTCAGGATTAAGAGCTCGCCGCTGAAACAAGATCCACGCCGCCGTGGAGAGGGTTGAACTGAACCTTGAGGCGGCCGGGCTTCACAGGATGGCGCTCTGCTCCCGCTCACCTCGCCGCCACCAAGAGATGACTTCATGACGAGTCAGCGGCTCGTGGAAACTTTCAGACGGACGCAGCAGCTAGCAGAGGAGCGCGAGATGGAGCACAAATAATTATGTTATAACTCATCTTAATTAATGGAGTGGCACCGCGAGTCCATGCACACACACACACACACACACACACACACACACACACACACACACACACACACACACAGCGACACGAGGCAGAACTTGTTGCATTAAACATCTCAACTCGTCCGGTTGTTCACCAGGTAAAAGAGGAAAGCTCAAATACAACGAAAGCAAACGTGTGAAACATTCTGAAACTGGTGTGAAATATTAAATATTGAACCATAACTTCCACGTACAACTCTGACTGCCACTGTGTGTGTGTGTGTGTGTGTGTGTGTGTGTGTGTGTGTGTTAGCAGTACAGTAGGAAGTCTGGAGGGAGACAGAGTTTAAAGGAGTGAAGGTCAGAGGTGAAAATGCAGGAGGAGAAATGGGGAAAGTAAAAAGAGAGATACAAGGCAGCTGGCTCGGTGCCCAGGAATCCTATTGGCCCTCTGCTTGGGCTAATAGTCCGCCCACACACACACACAGACTAACACACACACACACACACACACACACACACACTAACACACACACGAGGGCTCCCACGGCCATGCTCACTTGTGTGACAGCTTTGATTTACGTGATATTTGATCTTCACATCATTCCCTTTCCATCCATCTACTCATAGTGAGAACACACACACACACACACACACACACACACACACACACACACACACCTGCAGCTCATAGCTTCACAAAGTCCCCTTAATGCACTTCGCTGTTCCTGCAGTCGACCTCTGCTGCAGCGCCGGCGTCCTGATGAGCAGCAGCTATTAGAGATGTGAATGTGATTCATATATGATGAGCCACTTTGTCTTATTGAGGCGCATAGAGGAAGAGAGGAAGAGAGATGGAGGAGAGGAAGAGAGAGATGAAGGAAGAGAGGAAGAGACATGGAGGAAGAGAGGAAGAGAGACATGGAGGAAGAGAGGAAGAGACATGGAGGAAGAGAGGAAGAGACATGGAGGAAGAGAGGAAGAGAGACATGGAGGAAGAGAGGAAGAGAGACATGGAGGAAGAGAGGAAGAGACATGGAGGAAGAGAGGAAGAGACATGGAGGAAGAGAGGAAGAGAGATGGAGGAAGAGACATGAAGGAGGCCAGACATGGAGGAAGAGAGACATGGAGGAGGAGAGACATGAAGGAAGAGAGGAAGAGACATGGAGGAAGAGAGGAAGAGAGAGATGAAGGAAGAGAGACATGGAGGAAGAGAGACATGGAGGAGAGGAAGCGACATGGAGGAAGAGAGGAAGAGACATGAAGGAAGAGAGGAAGAGAGACATGGAGGAAGAGAGACATGGAGGAAGAGAGACATGGAGGAAGAGAGGAAGAGACATGAAGGAAGAGAGGAAGAGAGACATGGAGGAAGAGAGACATGGAGGAAGAGAGACATGGAGGAAGAGAGGAAGAGAGACATGGAGGAAGAGAGACATGGAGGAAGAGAGGAAGAGAGACATGGAGGAAGAGAGACATGGAGGAAGAGAGGAAGAGAGACATGAAGGAAGAGAGGAAGAGAGACATGGAGGAAGAGAGACATGGAGGAAGAGAGGAAGAGAGACTCCAGGAGAGAAGACGGGTCGTGGGTTGAGGGAGACGGAGAGAGAGGAGAAAATGTAAAAGAGGCACCGAGTGATGAGAGAGAGGTGAGCGCTGATGAGACTGTATTTCTATTATACTGTCACAGAACTCTGTCTTTCTGTGTGTGTGTGTGTGTGTGTGTGTGTGTGTGTGTGTGTGTGTGTGTGTGTGTGTGTGTGTGTGTGTGTGTGTGTCCTTCACAGAGGCACAGTGATGAGCCTGACCCAAATGACTGGGATATTATTGGGCGAGCGAGGGAGGGAGACCTCTGGTGAATACTGATGAAGCTCGGCACAAAGCCGCCTCCCGGCCTCATTAACCTGCAGAGGACGGCCTTTGTTTTGCTCCCACACTTCCTACTTCCTGTGCGAGAGGTTTGGGAAGTGGCAGCCAGACAGAGGAGACGCTCGGGAGCAGGCCGGGCTCGGTGGGGGGTCTCTGGGTGGTGACGACATGGGAGGAGGATCATGAGCAGTGCAGTGAAACGTGTTCCAATATGTGAAAAACTTTTTTAAAAGGTGCTTTTTAAAAGTGACAGATGGAGAAAAGGTGGAGGGGGGAGGGGGGAGTCAGCTCCTTTGTGATGAAGGAGGAAGCAAAATGCAACAGAACAACAAAATACAGATCACACCGACTCCAACTGAAGAAGAGGAGGAGGAGGAGGAGGCGAGGACGAAGAGCGAGCAAGCGGAGCGAGAGGATGAGAACAAGGTAACGCAGGAAGTAGGACGAGGGGCTCCTGCTTTTTCATATGCCTTCACACGGCACGTTGTTGTTTTATCAGCACACGCCTGTTCAGTGCGATGCCTGTGTGTGTGTGTGTGTGTGTGTGTGTGTGTTAACACAGGAGATTTCAATTCCATCTTTAATAGAAACAGCGAGTCTGGGAAGAAATCAAATGGGAAGGAGGAGAGCAGGATCCCAGTCAGAATGGATGATGAGGCCGACACGGAGAAAACACTCACAACAAGGTGGGATGATGGGGTGTGTGTGTGTGTGTGTGTGTGTGTGTGTGTGTGTGTGTGTGTGTGTGTGGTGGGGGGGATCCTGAAACAGGGGGAGGAAGTAGAGGAGTGGAAAGAGGAGGATCAGTCATGGAGAGTCGTCTCTTCCACCGTGGAAAGGAGCAGTTGTGTAGTCAGACATCAGGAGCAGTTGTGTAGTCAGACACCATCAGGAGCAGTTGTGTAGTCAGACAGGAGCAGTTGTGTAGTCAGACAGGAGCAGTTGTGTAGTCAGACATCAGGAGCAGTTGTGTAGTCAGACAGGAGCAGTTGTGTAGTCAGACATCAGGAGCAGTTGTGTAGTCAGACAGGAGCAGTTGTGTAGTCAGACAGGAGCAGTTGTGTAGTCAGACATCAGGAGCAGTTGTGTAGTCAGACACCATCAGGAGCAGTTGTGTAGTCAGACATCAGGAGCAGTTGTGTAGTCAGACATCAGGAGCAGTTGTGTAGTCAGACACCATCAGGAGCAGTTGTGTAGTCAGACATCAGGAGCAGTTGTGTAGTCAGACAGGAGCAGTGGTGTAGTCAGACAGGAGCAGTTGTGTAGTCAGACAGGAGCAGTGGTGTAGTCAGACAGGAGCAGTTGTGTAGTCAGACATCAGGAGCAGTTGTGTAGTCAGACATCAGGAGCAGTTGTGTAGTCAGACAGGAGCAGTTGTGTAGTCAGACATCAGGAGCAGTTGTGTCGTCAGACATCAGGAGCAGTTGTGTCGTCAGACATCAGGAGCAGTTGTGTAGTCAGACAGGAGCAGTTGTGTAGTCAGACAGGAGCAGTTGTGTAGTCAGACAGGAGCAGTTGTGTAGTCAGGAGCAGATTAGATGCAGGCTATCGGGTGTGATGAGGCCGCTGTAGATCAGTGACGGCTCAGCGGGGACGCAGCAGCAGGAAGGAGCCGGTCGCAGCAGACGAGGACAGATCCCTGCATGTCAGGGAATGAGAAGTTCAATTAAATAGAAAACCACCAAGCTGACGAGTGTGTTCTGTGGAAGTCAACAGGAACCAGTTGTAGAGGTCGTATTTCACCACACGTGGAGAACGTGATACTGGTACCAGTGATGGAAAGGCCCAGAATGGCTGCCGGCTCATTTATGCTGCACAGGAACAACACACACGAGTCACTCACTCGCTACCATCAGTGCTCGCTGCAAGCTAGCAACACACACCTGTGGTCCAACACACACCTGTGGTCCAACACACACCTGTGGTCCAACACACATGATGTAAAACATGGGCTTGTATCTCATATGAAAGTCCCTCAAACCCAGAAAATCAACTGAAACTGACCTCAGGGTTAACGCAGCGCATCAGTACTGAGCACCAACAAGTATTTAGAGGTAAACTTCTACTGGAACATCTTAAAGGTTCTTCCTCTCGCTGTTATTCCTCACATGAACACACACACACACACACACGAGCAGCACATGCAGTAACTGGCTGCTCATGAAACACTAGAAACATTAGAAACACTAGAAACATTAGAAACATGTCCGCGTCACATCAGTCGAGAACTTTTAATGAAAGCTTTTCAGATTCTTTGCTGATTTTTAATGAATCAATTTATTGTCACTTTTGCGACGTGTTTATGTAAATGCATCGCGTTGAAATGCAATTAATGTGAGAGATTCATCTCTGCAGGTACTGATTTAACATTCTGGCAAAGGACCGCGCAGTGGAAACGTTCTGATGTTGATTAATGTGCACTGTCCTTAACAAATTAACACGTGAAAGCCAAAAGAGACACACAGACACACAAACTCTCCCATATATGAAGCGATTACACTTTCCAACAATGTACAAAACACCGAGAGGGACAACAGAGATGTGACAAACCTCAAGAGATCATCCTGAAGAGCACAAGACGGCGATCAGATGGAAACACAGATTATGAACAGAAACGCTCCAGATGAGGAAAAATCTCCTGGAAGAACTTCATCTTTCATGTAAAGTTATGGAGACTTTCATAATAATCTCAGAGCGTCGGCTGTTCAGGAGGCCCAATATCCCTCCACTGCACTTTAATTAAGTGTGTGTGTGTGTGTGTGTGTGTGTGTGTGTGTGTGTGTGTGTGTGAGACCTGTGAGCTGCATCTTTTTCTTCCTTTCTGTTTGTTGGGTTGAGGATGAGACTGTTCTTGAACTTCTTTGTTATGATGTAGCTGTCAATCAACAGCAGCCCCACATCCTCCTGTGTGTGTGTGTGTGTGTGTGTGTGTGGGGGGGGGGGGGGCAGTATTGAAATCTTGATGAGCAGGATGATGATGGTGTTTTTCTAAATCTCCCGTACCGATGACTTTCAGAGGTATCAGAGTTTTTGAAGTGCACATTTCATTACTGCTCTTCAGGCTCAAAGTCCTTCAGAAGCTGCCGGCGGACGTGAAGGTGAGATGATGTGATGTTTATACAACAACTTCTTGGGTCACATCTCTCTTTCTATTAAAGAGCAAATTAGTAATTTCCCTCCCTGCATCCCTGCACAATTACTCTGATGAGCAGCGCCGGGTGCGACGCGCATCTTAATTTGCACTCTGTAGATATTATAAAATAGCGATGAAGGGCGTCTTGCCTTCACTCTGACTGCGAGATGTTTGGAAGACATTACGGGGAAACGCGGTGAATATTTAATATTATTTAACAAACTCCAAAGGACCTCACGTGTGTGTGTGTGTGTGTGTGTGTGTTAATCAGGGAGCTGATTACAGTCTGTTCAGCTTCATATCGCTCAGCGTCGCAGTCTGTTCCTGCATGAGAGGAACGAGAGCCTCTGCGTCGGCCAAATGTCCCTGGAGACTTTCCAAGAGCTTCAGCCTCTCCGGGAAGGCCGGCGCTCGTCGGACGCCGGAGCGTTTTAAACCAACGCGGCGGCGCGCTCCATGTTGCTCTCCAGGGATCATCTTTAATATTCAATATATCAGCTTGTGTTGGAGTACATTCAGTCAAAGCGAACACGGCGCCAGCGTCTCATTACAGACCGGCGTTGGCATGAAGTCCACATGCACCAATGCGGCTGAACGACACGGTTGTACTGACAGGTGTTTCTGTTATTTTGTCCACCCCTTCACAGCCGAGGCTGAAGAACAGAAACATACGTTGAGGATGAAGTTGAAACAAAGACCTGCAGGGTTGTTGTGTTAGACGGCGTTCCCAACAAACATGTGTGGCGTGCAGGGCGGCGTGAGGAAGCTGCTCCTCCACCAGAGGCCTCTTCTAACCCGTTAAACTCTGGAACCAGTTCTGTCTCCAGACCTCTTTTCCCTGTTTGAGTCGTCGTAGGAACCTAAATTATTCCAATACTTGTGTTTATTGTTTGTATTTGTTCAGCAAAGTCTGAGGAAAAGATATTTTGATGATAACTATGAACATGCAGCATGATATGAGCCAGATTCACTAAAAAAGCCTCCTGGAGCGTCAATAAGACACCTTTATGGAAAGATTAGGACCTAAAGAATCAGAACCCGCAACAACAATCACAATAGAACAAAGTCTTGTCCTGTTAGGAAGGAGCTTCAGTCAAAAAACTGTGTTGTTTGGCTCAAAAATGGAAAAATATGACGTATTTTATGCAAAAAAGATTGTCTGAATGGGGCATGCTGGGACTTAAAATGGGAGCAGGAAGATTTCCAAAAGGGTAAAGTACTAAACTGAACCTGGGTTCTGAAAGCATTCAGGGTGGAACAGGATGTTTTCCCAGTGGAGACGGCCGACACATCCTCTGAACCTGCGTGAGTCTGTTGACGGGACTCTGGATAATGGCGTTGGAAGGTAAACGAGGAGGGAGCACCTGCGATGGCTTGTGACGGCATCGATACTCAACACGCAGCGACGACTGGAATGTGATTATGGGAAGTTTTATCGACGCGGTGTGAAAGCGCTGAGGCGGCAGGCCTGTGTGTGCACACGCACAGCAGCGCTGACACCACAGCATCTGCATGGCAGTGCCTTTGATAAATCCATAAGGCGATAACGCATACTTGCACTGTGCAGGTACAGGATGTGTCTGCGCTGTTTGCAGAGCTCGGGAGGACGGACTTAAGTCTATAGATTCTACCAGGTCACGAGGACGAGGGCTTTGTTTCAGTCTCCTCTGGGCCCAACTTCTGCTTCTGACTTTTACTCCCTCAGCTCCCGTGCACGATACAGTAAACATGGTCCATAATTCACATGGATGCTTTGTGGGTCTTTATGTGATGTGTTTGTGGTGCAGTATAACGGCACGTTGCTTCATGGTGCAGCGCCGCCAGGGTTTAACCACGCGCAGCGTTTTATGAAGTTAATAAACTACACATATTTTCAATAACACTTTAACCTTTTGGAAACTGTGTGAATATCCTCCCGCGCACATTTTAAGTCCCAGCATGCCCCATACAGACAATCTTTTGGCATAAAATATGTATTTTTTTTCCATTTTTGAACCGAACGACACAGTTTCTTGACTGAAACTCCTTCCTAACAGACAAAACTTTGTTTTAATGTGATTCTTGTTGCAGGTTCTGATTCTTTAGGTCCTAATCTTTCCATAAAGGTGTCTTATTGATGCTCCAGGAGGCTTTTTTAGTGAATCTGGCTCATATCATGCTGGATGTTCATAGTTACCATCAACATATCTTTTAAAAGTGATTTTCTTTTGCAGATTCTCAAGACTTTGCTGAACAAATACATACAATAAACACAAGTATTGGAATTAATTTGGGGTTCCTACAACGACTCAAACAGGGAAAAGAGGTCTGGAGTTTAACAGGTTAAAGGTCAACACAGATCACAAAGTAATACATCAAACCAGCAGCTCTGAGTTGTGATGCCTTGAGCCTCCAGCGGCGTCTCATCCAGGTATAAAACCCTTCATGCAGCCTCACAGACCAGAGTAACTGTGTTTACTGTCAGGAAGCTGAAATACCGGTAAAGTGAGACGAGCGCCCTGACTTCACCAACGAGCTGTGATGCTTTGCACATGATGGACATCTGGAAACAGAGGATCGTGTTCATTGGTTTAGCACATGTGATGCATTCAGCAGTGATCAATAACCATCTGGAGAACACACACGGACGTGTGTTGATGAGCATCATCCAAACACAATTAACCAAAGATGCGTCCTCCAGATGTGTGTCTCGTGTGATGGAGGGAGGATCCCCTCCGGCCCGTCAGGACATGTTTAGTGGAGTGATGCGAGCGCTGGAGGATCCAGGGAGACTCTGAGGTTTTGGGACCAGATCAAACTCCTCTTTGCTCCTCTCGGCTCCTCTCGGCTCGTCGTGAGGAGCCTGAGAAACAACAAATGTTCCTTTCTAACTTTCCCCCTCGGAAGAATCTCAGAGGAAATAAGAGAAGGAAAGGAAAGGACGTGTGATGGCTGAGCTGAGCGCTGTGAGCTGAGGCGGCGGTGTGTCGGGTCTGTGTGTAGTGTGTGTGTGTAGTGTGTGTAGTGTCTGTGTGTAGTGTGTGTAGTGTCCTGCTGCCCCGCTGGAAGGAAGCAGTGCGAGTGGGAGTTCATGTCCCACGACACCGCCGGCTCATTTCCCTCCTCGCTCTGGAAGTCTACAGGAGCCCAGAGAGGACGGAGCGCTCACAGAGGACCGCTGAGCGATGGACTCGCATGCAGCAGCTCCTCTGCTCTTAAAGAAAAACTGCATTTCATGAGCCTTTAAAACAGTAGTTTTTGCTCCTTTAACGGTTTTTTTTTCCTTCTTGATTCCAACACCTGAACGCATCGCGGCCAACACGGAGTTAAAAACACTATAAACACAGCTGTACAGTGCTAACCCTCTCAAGATGCTAACAGTGATGTCATAGCTCTGATTAAACCTGTTTAAACATAGAGAGAGAATGGAACAAAAGGATTTCAGTTCTATTTTATATACTAGTTTAACGGGTAGAAACATTTCTAAAGGCAGCGTACATACATATATATATATATATATATATATATATATATATATATATATATATATATATATATATATATATATATATATATATACAGTTTCATTAAGGCAGAACAGTGTGAGCCGTGATCCTGCTGTCAGACATCAATACATACGACACACACACACACACACACACACACACACACACACACACACACACACACACACACTCACTCATCTGGTGCCGTGGTTAAAACAGATATATGTGTACGGATGAGAATGGAGGAGCGAGATGAAGAGAGCGTGGCGTGAAGAAGAGGTAATGCTCAGCTTTTTAAGACGAGGGGATGAAGAGGAGCAGATCAATGGGAGGAGGAAGCGTCTGTCGGTCCTGGAGGTCACTCTGAAGGGGAGCAGAGCGACTGGAGATGAGATTGGATCCGGCCTCATGAATTTTTCCCTCTAAATCTTCACATGCATTTGTACTTCAACGTGATTTTTTAACTTTATGGTTTTTGCGTCGCGTGCGCGAGCTTCTCCCTCCGTCTGTCTGATGAAACGGAGTCGGGATCAACCTCCATTCCTCTGCGGTCACAGGATGAAACACACTCTTTGACTTAAATGAGTGTCATGACGCCTCCTGAGGTGCAGGATGTGCATTCAGTATCATCAGCAGAGGTAATATGATGTATTATAATCAAATAGAATCACTTTCCTTTAAGTGTAATACTCCTACTGGGTAAATATGTATCTTGTACAAATGTACTTACGGGAGGGTACACTTGAGTACAGAAGCAGAGACATGAGGAGGAAGTGTGTGTTGCTTTTTAAACATTCACACTCGGCCGCTCGCCGAGGAGAACCAATCCGTTGAATACAGAGAAAACTGAGCGGAGAAGAAGAGTTTGAACACAGGTGAAGAGCACAAGGTGAGAGCTCTGTGAGACAGACGGGTTACAGAGAGGGTTTGGTCAAATGTGTGCTCCACACGTCCAATAGTGCTGACCGTCTTCTTGTTATCATGCACAACACAACACGTCTGAATGCCGTGTAGTGAGAGCAGGAAGCCATCGGCAGCTACGAGGTGTTTTAAAAACAGCTAAATCTAAATCACCGGATGAAAGCCGGAGAAGAAAAGAGAGTTTTTCCTCCACAGTGAAAGTCTGGATGAGAGAGCTCGATGTGTTGATCACTGTCACACGTCTGTTTGCAAAGTGAATTTGAGTCGCCCGTCAGCAACGGAACATTTTGACTTGCAGGATGAAGACGTCGTTAATTAAAACAGTAATTGGGAACTTCACAACTTTCTCTTTTTTTTTCCTTTCTCCATTTTCTTCTTCAGGTCTTCTTTCATCCGGCGCAGCAGGAAGTAGTAGAACATGAAGTTCTCTGAGGAAAAGTTCTTCAAACACTTGGAGAACGTCTTCAGGTCCACAGCGCCGGCTCTGCATTCTACAAAGCACATCGTTGGCTGCGTCCGCACTGCGCCGCAGGCTTGGATCTCAACGGTTATGACGCGACCTTCCCTGATTCGTCACATGACCTTCTTCCAGGAAGGAAACACGCAGCCGGCTCTGCAGGCGACCTCGTCGTCAGTCGGAGCGAAGAACATCTCTGGTCCCTTTTTCCGTCGTTGCAGGAAGCCTGCTTCCTGTTTGCATGGTCACGGTGTGAGCGGTCATGTGACACGCCTTTTCAAAATGGATGCAGAGCGGACGGGGATCATTTAGTAAACGACGCAGAAATCATTTCTCTCTTAAAAAGAAAAGGCTTTAGTGTGATGTAGCCCGAACGAGGGAAAGACTTTGAGAAGCGGTGTGCGAGGGGAAAGCTGGACCTGTGGACACGCCCACACTGATTGCATCTATCGCCACAACCACTTGCCCCGTCGATATTAATATCAACCTCCTAGAAATCCCCGCGCTGCGCCTCGAGGGCTGACGACTCGCATCAAGCCCGCTTCCTGTTTCCCTCCACGGCGCCAAGACCAAGTCAGAACTGAACTCTCTGACAGCTTCATTGATTTCCCCGCGACAAAGATTCATCATGTCTGTTCCTCTCCGAGCGAAGACTGTTCCATCACAATCCTGTCCAGAACGCTGAGGTGATGCGCTGTGTCCTCCTCCAGCGTGTAGTCAGACCCCATGTGATGTGCGCTATAGCGTGTGTCCTCCAGCGTGTAGTCAGACCCCATGATGTGTGCTATAGCGTGTCCTCCAGCGTGTAGTCAGACCCCATGATGTGTGCTATAGCGTGTCCTCCAGCGTGTAGTCAGACCCCATGTGATGTGTGCTATAGTGTGTCCTCCAGCGTGTAGTCAGACCCCATGTGATGTGTGCTATAGTGTGTCCTCCAGCGTGTAGTCAGACCCCATGTGATGTGTGCTATAGTGTGTCCTCCAGCGTGTAGTCAGACCCCATGTGATGTGTGCTATAGCGTGTGTCCTCCAGCGTGTAGTCAGACCCCATGTGATGTGTGCTACAGCGTGTGTCCTCCAGCGTGTAGTCAGACCCCATGTGATGTGTGCTATAGCGCGTGTCCTCCAGCGTGTAGTCAGACCCCATGTGATGTGCGCTATAGTGTGTCCTCCAGCGTGTAGTCAGACCCCATGATGTGTGCTATAGCGCGTGTCCTCCAGCGTGTAGTCAGACCCCATGTGATGTGTGCTATACTGTGTCCTCCAGCGTGTAGTCAGACCCCATGTGATGTGCGCTATAGCGTGTGTCCTCCAGCGTGTAGTCAGACCCCATGTGATGTGCGCTATAGCGTGTGTCCTCCAGCGTGTAGTCAGACCCCATGTGATGTGTGCTATACTGTGTCCTCCAGCGTGTAGTCAGACCCCATGTGATGTGTGCTATACTGTGTCCTCCAGCGTGTAGTCAGACCCCATGTGATGTGTGCTACAGCGTGTGTCCTCCAGCGTGTAGTCAGACCCCATGTGATGTGTGCTATAGCGTGTGTCCTCCAGCGTGTAGTCAGACCCCATGTGATGTGTGCTATAGCGTGTGTCCTCAGCGTGTAGTCAGACCCCATGTGATGTGCGCTTTAGCGTGTGTCCTCCAGCTTGTAGTCAGACCCCATGTGATGTGTGCTATACTGTGTCCTCCAGCGTGTAGTCAGACCCCATGTGATGTGTGCTATAGCGTGTGTCCTCAGCGTGTAGTCAGACCCCATGTGATGTGTGCTATAGCGTGTGTCCTCAGCGTGTCCTCCCCATGCATAAGGCGTAACTCACATGTCAGGCTCTATCTGCAGCCCACGCCGCTCTCCGTGATGCCGTGTCACTTGGTGAAGTATTGCCGTGTCGGCTGACGGTCTGAGTTTGCTTACAAGATGTTATTTTTTTTTTCCTGTAAGAATATTGTGTGTGTTTTTTTGTCTGGGTTGACAAGGACAAACGGCTCTCCTCCTCTGCCATCATGCTGGATGCGAGGCGCTGCCCCGTCTGCATGGGACTCTCAATGTGACTCAGACCTTGGAGCTGCAACAAAGCTACAGCAACACACACACACACACACACACACACACACACACACACACACACACACACACACACACACACACACACACACACACACACACACACACACACACACACACACACACACGGGGGGGGGGAAGATAGATGACTTTGTTCAGCCCCGAAAATATGAAATTCTTCCCTTTTGTGTACGCGTTTGTGTTTGTGTCTCAGAAAGAATAATATTGGTTGAACTCCCCCGTCTGAAGTAAATGTCAGAGCCAGATAAATAAATCTCTCCACATGCCTTTATTGCATATTGTTATTTTTCATTCCTTATGCAAAACCTGGCGGCTGCGGGGTGCGATGTGTATGATAATGGGACCGCATGTCCCGCCTCATATCTACTGCAAGGAAAAAACACTGCAAATATTGTGTGAGCTCACCTCGATCATCAAGTCGTCAGACCTGCGACCTCGTGGAGGAACGTTCAGGAAGCTTTTCCTGGTCTCCAGCCTTCATCCAGAAGAGCTCCGCCCCCTCCTCTTCTGCTCGCGGTGACGTCTCCTGGATCTCATGAAAGGACTCACTGGTGGGCGGAAAATAACATGTAATTATCACTTAAATGAGACTGGTATAATTTCCTGTCGGATGAAGACGTGCAGGAGATGAAGGACAGCTGGTTGGGTTTACACTGACTGCTTATCTTAACTGTTCCAGAAACAACACAGAGCACGGCATTGTGGGTTATTGCTTAATGAACCTTTGTGTTGACAAATGTTTCCGTCTCAACTTCAAGTTCACATAATTCAGGAAGAAATGTCCAAAAGCTGTAATGATGATAATCAGCGTTAATAGAGTGAAGCAACACGTTGGATGGGAAACTGCTGCTTTGGAGAACGACCCAAAATATGTACTAACTAACCTAACCCTAACCACTAATCCTATTTACTGTTCGAGTTGTGTTTAGAGGTTGTATTTGGTGATTATATGTTATTGTAGCCCTGATTTTTATGTTTAATTTGATACCCAACATGTCTTTCTTTAATTGTTTGGATTCATACCATGTTTTCTTCCTGATTTGTACCATGTGACCTGATATGAAAGCTCAAATCATTGCCGGTCGATGACGATACAAAACCAGGGGACGCAGCGGCTGAAACCAAGTACGACTACGAGAGCTACGAGTAAAGAAAAGTTGTCTAATTCATTCAGTGTGACACGCTACAGGCCCCGTCTCAGAGCCGCAATGTGAACATCTATTTTTATTATTTGTATTTTTTATTACAGCACACTGCAGAAGGATTTATGTTGTGTTTTTGTTTATTCGCTAAGGTGTGTCGCACAGATACTGGCACTGAAAGGATGCAGCTCTTTATATTACAGACTGTTGTTGTCGGATTGTTGACAGCACATGCTCAGTAGAAAGAAGCTTCAGGTTGTTTTTATTCAGAGTAACACTGCACTGCATGTATTCATTGGTGAAACAAGCAGCCATGTGCAGTCATATTGATAAGTAATATGCAACGCATAAAGAACCAAGTTATACAAGTCCTCCTGATTGGTCGAGGTCATGATATAAACATATTCATACGAGGTGAACACAAGTACGTTCAGAAGATCAGAGCATGTAAACATCTTCTAAAAGAACACAGCCAAAAGGTTGAGGACCTTCATGCAGCCAAAGGGTTGAGGACCTTCATGCAGCTAAAGGGTTGAGGACCTTCATGCAGCCAAAGGGTTGAGGACCTTCATGCAGCCAAAAGGTTGAGGACCTTCATGCAGCCAAAGGGTTTATGGACCTTCATGCAGCCAAAGGGTTGAGGACCTTCATGCAGCCAAAGGGTTTAAGGACCTTCATGCAGCCAAAGGGTTGAGGACCTTCGTGCAGCTAAAGGGTTTAAGGACCTTCATGGAGCTAAAGGGTTGAGGACCTTCATGCAGCTAAAGGGTTGAGGACCTTCATGCAGCCATAGGGTTTATGGACCTTCATGCAGCTAAAGGGTTTATGGACCTTCATGCAGCTAAAGGGTTGAGGACCTTCATGGAGCCAAAGGGTTGAGGACCTTCATGCAGCTAAAGGGTTGAGGACCTTCATGCAGCCAAAGGGTTGAGGACCTTCATGCAGCTAAAGGGTTGAGGACCTTCATGCAGCCAAAGGGTTGAGGACCTTCATGCAGCTAAAGGGTTGAGGACCTTCATGCAGCCAAAGGGTTGAGGACCTTCATGCAGCTAAAGGGTTGAGGACCTTCATGCAGCCAAAGGGTTTATGGACCTTCATGCAGCTAAAGGGTTGAGGACCTTCATGCAGCCAACGGGTTTAAGGACCTTCATGCAGCCAAAGGGTTTAAGGACCTTCATGCAGCTAAAGGGTTTAAGGACCTTTATGCAGCCAAAGGGTTGAGGAAACTCTTGCATCGCTTCCAGGAGCCCGAAGAGACACCGTCCACTTCCTCCTGGAGGCCGAGCCCTGGTCCTGGAGCTTAAACAAGCAGCGAGGGGACGAGCCAACTCATTAGCTTCAGCCTCAGCTGGCTAACCCTCTTACGGTCCTCTTGGAGCGGCTGAGAAAAGGAGCGCAATCCTTAATGACGCTCAGAAAACGTATCATCTGCATTATCCTGATTTATTTATTCTATTTCTGGACCGCTCTCCAAACAGCTGGTCGAACCCTCGTTGTTGGCAAACGTCCGTGGCAGCGCTCGACTGTGTCATCCCTCAAAGCCGACAGACTGTAGACGCATTATATTTAGAAAACACTCACGTACAGAGCCGTGTGCTCTGCAGGCGGCGGGGCAAGAGGAGCGTTCAGAGGTGGACTCCGCCGCCGGGCCCTCGCGGGCTGCGAGCGGCAGCGTGGCGGTCCTCCTGGTGGTCCTCCTGGTGGTCCTCCTGGTGGTCCTGCGGCTCCGCTGGAATAATAAAAACAGCAGTGAGGTCGTTAAATCCAACGTGCACGCCGTGCATACAACGTGCACCGCTTCGGACAAGCAGCGAGAAAGCAAGGTCGATGGAAAAGAAGCGAACGCTCGCAGATGAAGGCGAGGTACGATTATCTGTGAAGCATTTCAACAAGTGCTGCACATGAAAACATTAAAAACATCAAAATATATTGCAGGAGAAAAACAATTCAGAACACTCAACATCCAACATTAAAAAACAGTCAAAAAGCAAAAAATAAATACAAAATCGACTAAAAGTTGCGCAGCAGTTTAAAACCACAGGTAGCATAATTCTTCATCAGGAGGTCTTCCTCACTCTCAAAGTCTTCGTCCTCTATGAATCATACCAGAGACACTGATGTGAGATGGCAAAACAACAAGAGTCCATTTTACATGTTTACAACACAAATCAACATACATATTAACACAAACCATAAATATGACTGGAAGGACTCTGAAGTGACTCGAGACAGCGCCCCAAGTTATGGAAATATAAATGTTTATATCTCTAGCTTGATGCCACACATGATTCACACCTTTCTGGAAAGATTACCACGTCCAGAAAACACTGAAACATGACTTATGGATAAACAATAGTTGTTGGTGTGTGTTGTACTTGTATATAAATAATACTTGTTGGTGTGTGTTGTACTTGTATATAAATAATACTTGTTGGTGTGTGTTGTACTTATATATAAATAATACTTGTTGGTATGTGTTGTACTTATATATAAATAATACTTGTTGGTGTGTGTTGTACTTGTATATAAATAATACTTGTTGGTGTGTGTTGTACTTGTATATAAATAATACTTGTTGGTGTGTGTTGGTGCATCTGCTCCTCTGTTGTGGAATCAGAGGCGTTTAAGGTCCAGGAAGAAAGTTAGTACATTTCTGCTTTCAGTGGACCTAAACCTACGGTTCACGAAATCTGCACTGAATTAATTACTAAAAATAATTTAACTTTACTTCATCAACATCAGATTTTGCAGAGATTCTGTTAACAGATATTTTACAACCAATAGCAGCAAACTGATGCTGCTGTATGAACTCTTACCTGTATCACAGGTGTCTTCTGTGTATTCTACCTGTGAAGTGGTTCAGCCCTTGTGTTTGAGGAGGTATTCTGTGTGCGCGTGTGTGTGTGTGTGTGTGTGTGTGTGTGCGCGTGTGTGTGTGTGTGTGTGTGTGTGTGTGAGGATGCAAACCAGTCAGAATAACTGTGGCTAAAGGAGTTCATAAATAACATGCAGTCAGAAGCAGCAGTTGATTGAAATCCTTAAATCTGGTTCAGTTAGAGGCAACACAAGAGTCTTCCATCTGGATTTCTTCAATATGAAGAAAGAAGGAATATCAACACAACACACACGGCGGTCACACAATCACACTATTTATTCTCTTCACAACGTGCTGCAGCGTTGAGACATTGTGTGTGTTGTAATCCTGGCGTCCATCAAACAGCAACTATTCGCTGAGTCGCCAGAAAACCAGAGCCGGAGACGCTGATCAGCTGATCAGCTGGTCGCGCTGTGAGCGCCGTGCATCATGGGATGAGCGGCGAGCGAGCAGGATTTCAGCATTTCAGGAGGCACAAAGAGCTCCAGTGAGCTCGACAGCGCTGCCTCTCTTCTTCCAGCCCCTCAAAAGGCCTCGTTCTTATTCTCCCGACATCGCTTCTTCTTTCTCCGTTTCCCAGTTCCCTTCACTTCTTCTTTCTTCTTCTTCTTCCCCGGCGCTCCTGCAGATCAGAGGGCCGCTCATTACGCAGGGATATCATGACTCTGACATCTCCAACACAACAGGAGCGCCTCATCATCTCGCTCTCGCTCTCTGGTTTGAATTACCGCAGCCGGGCCGTCATCCAGGACGTTTATTCCTCACGTTCCTGCTCAAACTGTGGGAGCTGCTCCCTCCGGAGACTCAGATGTCTCCCACCCAAACTCTTCCTGTACACATTTGTCTCCATCCCCCGAGCGTCACCTCCCTCCCTCCCTCCCTCCCTCTCTCCGTCTCCCTCGCTCTCTTCTCCGTCTGCACCGCTGGACCTAATTCCTAAGGAGAGTAATTTCGCTCTCACTCAAAATTCCAGATCCAAGCGCCAATCTCCGGATTTCATGGCTTTCATGGGGATGAGGCGCAGCGTGCGGAGTAAGCCTCCGCCAGGAATGTTTCCCCGGCGAGGGAGGAGAGCGACGTTTCAGAGCCGGTTCAGATCTCTTTTGCAGATTTCCCCCCCTCCGCCTCTCTCACGCTCGTCCGCCTGTGTTCCAGAAGAAGCGCAGAGCGATGCGCTGCCAGGCTTTTGACTTTGGGCTGCACAGATCTTGACATTGGCTTGATGTCGGGCTGATCTTAAAATCCTCGGGGAGGAGCGCGGTGGCAATCCCTGCCAACGAGCATTAAGTTTTCATTAGGCATGCTCAACCTGCCGCGGCTCCAGCTGCCCCCTGGCAACTCGTCCCGAGGCTTTTTATTATTGTTTTTGAACCGCGGGCCAACAGCGAGCCGTGTGCAGACGCTCTGCAGCGCCTCGGCGTGAGGATGTGTGTCTGTCACGTCCGATAAACTCCCCACTCGGACGCTTTGCGCCGACTCCTCTCTCCGATGAGCCGTTAAATGAGTGCAAACATTCGCTCGCTCACACTCCAGCGCACATGCTGGAGCTGACACATACATGTACTGCACACGCTTCACCCCTGCGGGCGATCTGTGGAAAATCAGCACGGCATCCATCTTCCCATTTTATGACCTTTTGTGGCGTCTGACATCAGACTCCTTCCTTCCAAACAGGCGATGCATCGCGCGGCGGTCTGGACGGCGGCCAGGCGGCGAGCCCCCGGGACGCCGATGACGGGACGATGACGGCCGAGCGGCCAGGAAAACACAGCCGGGTGTGTGTGAGTGAGCAAGGTCGTTAAAGAAGAAGAGGAGGCGGAGAGGAGACGATAATAAGGGCAGAGCGGAGACGAATGTAAATGCAGGCGGAGGGAAGACAGAAATATGATGTGAAGCGGAATAATGGAGGCGAAGGAGAGTCGACTGCATCCTTAACGGGGTTGCAGAGATGCAGCCGCAAGGTCAGAGAGGTCAGCACCGCTTTGATCAACCTGTAGTCCACGTGTGGTTCAATGCATTGACCTCTGCTCCACCTGTGCAGTCTCAACACCTGTATAAACGCTTCATGTAATACGCTTCATCTATGATTCACTCATCGTATGAAACACTTCAGTTGTTTTTGTTCTGGCGCATTGAAACCAACATCCCTCATCAGGCCCCGCCTCCTCAGTGAGCTGGACGTGATGCAGTCGTCTTGGTTATTGATCACAAACACACGCAGCGTGGTTTCTCTATCCTTCAGAGGACCGCTGGTGGAACCTGGCCTCCATCCAAACCTTGTTTTCTGCAAGGCGAGAAATTCCTTCTGCACAAAGAGAAATGTCTTTCCAGTGACGACCTTCTTCACATTCTCACCGCCGCCGCCATCCTGATGCTCTCTCCATCCTGATGCTCTCTCCATCCTGATGCTCTCTCCATCCTGATGCTCTCTCCATCCTGATGCTCTCTCCATCCTGATGCTCTCTCCATCCCGATGCTCTCTCCATCCCGATGCTCTCTCCATCCCGATGCTCTCCATCCCGATGCTCTCCATCCCGATGCTCTCCATCCCGATGCTCTCCATCCTGATGCTCTCTCCACCCCGATGCTCTCTCCATCCTGATGCTCTCTCCATCCTGATGCTCTCTCCATCCTGATGCTCTCTCCATCCTGATGCTCTCTCCATCCCGATGCTCTCTCCATCCTGATGCTCTCTCCATCCCGATGCTCTCTCCATCCTGATGCTCTCTCCACCCCGATGCTCTCCATCCTGATGCTCTCCATCCCAGGAACAAACACCGCGGCTAGCACTTAGCTTAGAGGCTATGTTTACCCTCAGTCTCCACAACAAGAGGGACTGAAGAAAACAGTGTAAACGGTGACAACACCACTGTGCCCATGAGCCAGAGCACTGTGTTAAACCCTTAAATGAACGTTAACACACACACCTGTGTGAGGACGCTGACACACTGCATCCTCCAGCCTCTCACCTGAATCATTAGAGCTGAAGGTGTGAGCCTGAAGCTGCTCACTGGCCTTCATCGCTTCATGAAGAGGTTTCTATTCAGGGGCATTTATTGTGCATCTATTCCAGATAGCCCCTAATCTTGTAGCTTGATCTGAGTGCTGAGGGTCCTGGTTCAGCACCGTGAAGAGGATAAGATTAAACTATTGAGACATGAATACTTTGATGAATGAACGTTAATGTGAAATTGAAGACGCGCCGCCGTGTCGGAGTTGTTGGGACTGAAACACTCAAACTGTCGTGGAGCTTCAGCTCATGAACAGGAACAGGAAGAGCCCCACAGAGCTAACAACAACAACAACAACAACAACAACATTTTGTTCTGGTCATCAAGACGAGCCAAAATGTAAATATTTGAACTTTTTTACCTCCCTTTTGGTCACTGAGTGAATATTATTGGAGCAGACAAGATGATCTCATTACTAAAACGCCTGAGTTAGCAAGCGTGTGTGTGTGTGTGTGTGTGTGTGTGTGTGTGTGTGTGTGTGTGTGTGTGTGTGTGTGTGTGTGTGGCTTAATTTTGCCCAAAGAAATGCCATGTAAGGTCTTTAACCGCCAACACAGGAGAGAAAAAAAACTGCAAAATGAGAAAATGTTTGACAGACTTTGGCCTCCTGACAGAAATATCAGAACGATGGCGCTTCCCCTCGTCTGGACGTCCTCAGGTATCGAACCACCGCCTCAGAGGGGATCCCTGTCTAACTCAAGGAGACACAGAGGCGGACGCCCGCCAGCATCACCCGTGTTTGTGCATCCACTTGACCTCGGCTCTTCTCGGGTCGTGAACATTCACGACAGCGCGGCGTGACAGATGTGCTCGCACGCCGGAGACGAGTCAGACGTCTGCGAATGATGCGCAGGAGAGAGGTGAAGCTAGAACACCAGCACACTCCTGTAACGCAGGTATTGTAGAGGCTGCAGCGCCAGACCTCCTCACACGGGGTGGACAGCGGGTTCAGGGTCGTGAACATGGAGTCACAGCTCTCTGAGTGAAGCGACCCGTCTGAAGCACCTGGAGGGGAAGCAGAGGGACTCAGGAGGATTGAGTGAATGCCATGAAGAGGTGAATGCCATGAAGAGCAACCGGTCCGGCTCCACGAGCAAAGCATGTTGTGCTGCATCAGATTGTTCTCTGTTGCATTAAAGTAAATATGAAGAAGCCACGGAGCCCAAAGCAGCTGCTGCAGAGCAGGAACCGGCTCCTTGAAGTGTGTTCATGGAGGCAACACTGCAGCTTTGATTTACAGCCAACAGCTGATTGGGCCTGGCACCACGCCACTCAGCCCGGACTCCATCTTAGTTTGAATGCCTCAGGGGGGGGGGGGGGGTATGTTCCCCCTCCTCCTTTAAACAGCAGCACATGAAGCAGCGGTTTGCTATGACATCATCAATCTGCCTCCCCGGGCCTGCGAGCGCCGCGTGGGATCTGCAGCCGGATCTCACGATGAACAGGCCGAGCTCGACCTCATAACGCCGCACGCATGGCTGCCGGTTTGATTCCTCGCATTGCCGATGGGTCGAACTCACCCACGAGAGGACGCACCGCTCAGAGCGGCTTCTTCGGGTCCAACAAACCCGCTCAATCGGGCGGCTGCAGTTATGTAGTGAAGCTAGCACTACGGTGTTTTTACAGCGTTGGTTTGGTTCCTTCAGCCCGAACTGATTCCACCGCCACGTGATGGGCGGCGACGCGGCCGTGGTTATATTCCCCCGCATCGCTGTGAGGACGCCACGAGGAGGCGGCGAGCGCGCTGAAGGTCAACATGCACGCAGCCTCACAGCCGGGGAGGGAAGTGGAAACCAGAAGATCGTCCTCTATGGGAGGAAAACGACTGAATTATGGATCCACATTTACACATTACTGTCAACACTGTGTGTGTGTGTGTGTGTGTGTGTGTGTGTGTGTGTGTGTGTGTGTGTGTGTGTGTGTGTGTGTGTGTGTGTGTGTGTGTGCAGACAGTAGCAGCAACACAGTGAAAGTAGCAGACGTAACAGATAAAAGCAGTTGGCAGTAGTTAATGAAGTGCTGGGGGGTTCTCTTGTTACAGCAAGTGACAACAAGCATCTACAGACAAGCAATTGAATTAAAATGTGTTTGTAGAGATGAGAAAAAAACAAAAACAAATGACAAACATCCCGTCATCTGAGTGAAATCCACTTTTAATGAGGTGCAGCAGCTCGTGTTTCCATAAGCAGCTCGTGTGGAACAGGAAGAGGAGAAGAAAGGAAGGTTGGAGGCTCGCTGTTACGTTTATGAGCCTTTAAAAAGCCTTTAATGGACACGTGTTCACGATCCTGCAGCCCCACATGACCACAGCGTGCTCAGAGGTGTTACGTAATCCAGACAAACAGATGCTCATCTGCTGGATTTAAATACTTTTCATGCGTCTAACTGTGCAGGTCGTGACCTTAAGGGGGAAACTATCAGAGCCGTGAAGCTCGTCTGAGGATCCTGCAGCTTTCATTCCTAATCATGAGATTCCACGAGCAGAGAGCAGAAGAAAAAGAGTATATTCATGAGTCAAACTGCTTCTGCAGAGTACATATATTATCTATTTCAACCTTAAAGGAAGGATCTCTTATTCTGAAGAGAACAATGGAGGCGACACACTCGTGTCTGTGAGCAGCTAAAGCTCCTTCATCTGCTTCTTGGAAGGTCCGGATGGAGTTCATCATCTTTCAAAGAAAAGAGGAGGAGCTCACATTGTTTCTGAACATGTGCGTGTGTGAATGTGTGTGTTAGTGTGTGTGTGTGTGTGTGTGTCTGTGTGTGTGTGTGTGTGTGTGCAGCAGCTGTGTTCAATCGTGGCTGAGCCACCAAGGCCACAGCGAGACCGAAGCCACGGGTACAGAGCTGCTGACGTCAGGATCGGGGGGGCTGGTCTGGTCGAGTCTGAGCCGGGCGCTCGATTCCCAGCTCTGTGAGCGCCGTGGCCTCGCTGGCTCTCTGAATAGCGGTCCATCAATGCATTCCTCCGACTGAACGGCTGCGTGAGAGGAAAGGAATTTCCTCTCTTGCAGAGAAGCGGCTTCAATGCTCTTTTCACGTTTTAAAAAATTCATGTTCGGCGAGAGCTTTTTGCTCGCCGGTCTCGATTGTAATACGCCGACCTGTCTCTCGCCGTTTCATCTGTTTACAAGCAACAGTGTGTGTGTGTGTGTGTGTGTGTGTGTGTGTGTGTGTGTGTGTGTGTGTGTGTGTGTGTGTGTGAGAGGACAGAAGGAAGGGAGGAAAGGGTGAGCAGCACGGGGCTTGTAGCAGGTTGCAGAGCAGCACTTGTGTGCTTCTCTTTGTCTGTTTTACATCCTGTTTCTTGCTCTTGGTTTGCAGGTGTACGAGGTCGCCGTTCAAGGAAAGAAGCAGCAAAACGCCCACCGACACACACATGCACGCAGCTTTGTGACTGCAATCCTGTTCTAATTGCTCAATTGTTATTCTATTACTTGCATTCCTCGCCCCTCGCTCCTGGTTCAAGAGCTGTGAGCGCGTTCGCTAACAGACAAACTGCTGGACGCTGCACGCCGTCGCTGATGATTGACAGCTATCACGTTTAACAGCTTGTTGGAGGCGACGTGCTGACCTCAAAGACTCCAGCAGAGAAACCTGCACACGTGAAGAGATTGTCGTGTTGTCATGTTAAAAAACGCTCTTTGATAGTCGACATCGTGGGGACGAGCAACACGTGCATCTTTTGTGAATCGACCATATTTTTGAACATATTTTACGAGCCGGGGCATTCGGGCAGACGTGCATTATTCCAGCCAACAGACTGTTTGTGCCGTTCACACACTCACACACACACACACACACACACACACAGTAAAAACGGTGTGAATTTGTCGTGTGGGTATTTGAGGTATTTTCCATCGTCTTTGCTTTCATTTGCATCTCATAGAAGCCAGAATAAACTGTGACGCCTTTTAAACTGTGACTTTGTGTATTTTAAGGTTCTTTATAGTCCCACATCCATTATAAAATACCACAGGGCATCACACATACAGTATGTATGCAATCCTATGCAGCTCTGGTGTCTCTCTGCGTGTGAAGGGAGAGAGGATGAGAGTCTGTGAACAGATTACAACGCATGCCTTCTGTCTCCGATGTACTTCATCAGGACATGTGGCCGATACAAACCGAGCTGATGGACTTCTGCTCGCTTTTGGCAGCCTCAGGAACCATCTGTCTGTCCTCGCAGACAACTTCTGCCACAGTTAAATTCATATTTTTACTGTAACTTCAGCCCATCGCGTTCAGATATTGTCTCTAATCGTCGGCACGCGGTTCGGTTCTGGACCCAGAAGCCTGGAGGACGCTCCAGGAAACACACCGAGCGCCACGTGCACGTCACGTGATGCCGCTCAGCCAATCAAACACGGGTCCTCTGATACCAGAAACCCAGCAGCCGGAGAATAAACCTGAATCAGAAGAGTTATGACGTTCGTATGAGGACAAGGAGGCAGAACCCTGAACCCAGAATGGATCGAATATGATGTCTTTACTCTATTATGTCTTTATTATGTTCACTTCATTATGTCTTCATCCTCCCGACAGGCAGCTCGACAGCAGTGCGTCTGATGCGTTCAGGGACCGTGACCATCATTAAAAGCGTCGATGTGAAGCGCCACGACGAGACAAAGCACAGACCTGCAGAGCAAACGCAGCCGCTCTCATCCGAGATGAAGGACCAAGAAACCCGATGTGATCAGAACCCTCACGCTCTGAACCTCTGCCCGACAAAGACGAGAACACACAGAACCTGCACACCAACGCCTCTGATGAGAGGATGAGGATGACATCATGACATCACTCCACTGGAATGAATTGAATTTAAAGCTGCAGGACAATTTAATTCATTTTTATAAGTACTTTATTTTAAGATGCACATTTTTCAAAAGCTAATTTATTCTTAAATGCAGCCCTTAAGTTACTTGAAACAAGAGGACATTTATTTATTATTAGTTTCTGTGTTCTTTATAATTCATCCAGTTCAATTTTTAAACTGACCATCAGTATTCTTGAGACATTATTCAATTAAACTAATAAGTTATTGAATAACTAATACACCTGCTCAGCTACTTTAATATATATGGGACTAAATCAGCTGTCAGCGGCTACACGCGTGTAAGAAATAAGACTTAATTGATAAAGATTTTCAGAATAAAACCACCAGCAGAGTTGACCTCTGACCTCTGCTGCTGTGAAGGGGGAGGAGCCAAGAGGAGATCAGCTTCCTGGTAACAACGCTTCTCTTCTCTGGTGGAGGAAGAAAAACAGAGAGGAGAAGTCTTCCCTCACGAGAGCGCCGCTCATATCTGTGGCTGAATACATAAAGGTGGTTGAGCGTGAGAAAGCAGCTCGCGGCGAACGCAGCGCACGCTGGGAAAGCCCAGACAGACCTCAGGGCTCTGGGAAAAGCTCAGAAATCAACGGAGGGTGGATAATCTACACGCCGAGACTATTGTGGGAAAAGTGCCTCTGCTCCCCGTGAGGTGAAGTGATGGAACGGACCGTTCTCTACGAGCCGTCAGGGGGGAAGGGAATGAAGCAGGTGAGACGATAACGCTCTGCAACCAGCAGCCAGGTGACTGGATGCAACACGGGAGGGAGGGAGGACGTGTTCAGCACCTGCAGACCCCTCAGCAACGCAGTCACACACACACACACACACACACACACACACACAAATATGCATAGAAGCGGAAGCGCTGTATTGATTTGACTAATTTCAATGTGCTGAGTCGCCATGAAGCAGCTGCCCCGGACCCGAGCGCAGCTGTTTGTCTTGGCGACAACATTGCGACCCCGCAACCCCCCACGACCCCAATCCATCATCCGCATTGCTAACACACACACACACACACACACACACAGCCAGTGGACCCTTATCCCCTCCCGAGTCCTCTTAGCAGCGTGTCACATGAGGAGGGAGGCGGTACGAGTCCCTGCAGGGGGTCAGGTGCTCACCTTCGTGACGATGCACACGGAGAAAGACACACACACACGTGCAGAGGCATAAAGGGCACATACAGTACGTGTGCACGTACGCGTGCACGGCTACAGTAGAGACGCTCGCCAGGCAGCTCATTAATCTCAGCGTGTTGTTCGGAGGCGACATCAGATGACCCGCTGTCACGCCGGCTCTGAGTGGCGGCGGAGGGGGCGTGTCTTCACGTCGCGCTCCACTGGGAGAGCAAGAAGCCTCCAACGCAGATAAATCACCTTGTCCCCGCACACACACACACACACACACACACACACAGTGCAGCATTGCATGCTCATTTATCTGCAAGACACATACTAACAACGTATTTAATGTCAAATTTATGTGCACGCGACCTCCGCGTGGACACGCTGTCTAGACGCAGCACTAATTTGATGCACTCTGGTTTCCATCAGTCCTCCAGGAGCAGCTCCAGGTTTCAGTGCACGGTGGAGCCGCACAGACGTTTCAGTCTTTAATGTCTATATCCAACAATCTGCGAGTGTTTCCAGCATAACATGTTTACTGATGAGACGCTGCGGCCCGCGGACATGACAAACGGCTCGCTATCGATGACAACAATTAGTTTCCACAAAGAAACCGTCCGCGGACAATTTTATCCACAAACAACGACGCGAAGAAAATGATATATGGTGATGACAATGGACGGCGTTGATGTGGCTGGATACGAGTGGGTGTGATGTTTTGCATTCATATGCATGTGTGAAAGCTGATTCCTGTCCTATCTGACAACTGTGCACTGCAACCCATTATTACTTGAAAAACGACAAATAAAAATATGACAAAACACCCTTGTCTGAATGTCTGAGTGTGTGTGTGTGTGTGTGTGTGTGTGTGTGTGTGTGTGTGTGTGTGTGTGTGTGTGTGTGTGTGTGAACTCGCATCACGGAGGAGATATTTTATCCCGGCTCACAGGGCAAGGCACTGACTCACAGGGAAGAACAAGATAGATTCTCAGCCACGGAGCATTTATCTCTATTACTTCCAGCAACAGCGAGCATCTAAATTCCACTGACGACGGCTCGGGGGCTTCACAGCGTCCGCGTGATCCTCTCGTATCAAACGCTAAACGCCCTCCTTGCTCAAAGTCGGTTATTTTTTCATCAGAATAAACTGAAAAGAGAGGACGGGCTCGCGAGCGGCTCTTTAGGAGGCGCCGACGAGACGGCCTTATTTACTGCCGAGTTTAGCGGCGATGCGCGCTCGAGTCTCTCGACGCCTCCGCCCACTCGTGCTCGGCATCCGCAATGACCGAAACACCTGAACGCCTCAAACCGAAAGCCCTGAAATAATTTAGCACGTAGCGAGAGAGAGGCTTTGAACTAGGCCTCGCTAAATCCCAGCGAAGCCGCTCGCCGCCGTTTGTTCTCCCGGTGTGACCTTTTGAAGGACTAAAAGTAGTAAACTGAAGCAACAGCTCCGTGTTCGGGACGCTGAGGAACACTGAGTCTTGTACGGCGAGACACACAACAGTCGCAGAGAGTTTGGTGTCTGACGCACACACACTGGAGCACATCCTCCCACACGCAACTTGCAGCGATATCATTATCCGTCATGTTGCATTTTGGGTAATTACACGTTGCCCTTGGCCTACTAAAAGCTGCTCATCTAATGCGACACGAGCGTGAGCATCCTTCCTGCTTCCGGGAGGAGTCGTCACTGTCGTGTACAGTCAGGAGAAAAACACAGAACACGCAAGTCATGTCAGACTTTCATATGGTTTCTATCTTTATTACAGATTACAGACAATCTGTTATTAATATGTCTGAAATAAAGTAGATTGACTATATAACACCTGAGCAGCACCCAGCAGGTGAACGGTCATAAGACTGCAGCTTGAGTTGTGGACCCCATCATCATTTGACCTTTCAGAAACTGTGCGTGAAAATCCTCCCGCTCCCATTTTAAGTCCCAGCATGCCCCATTCAGACAATATATGAGGATAAAATACATAATTTTTCCATTTTGAACTGAACAACACAGTTTTTTGACTGAAACTCCTTCTTAACAGGACAAGACTTTGTTTTATTGTGATTTTTGTTGCAGGTTCTGATTCTTTAGGTCCTAATCTTTCCATAAAGGTGTCTTATTGATGCTCCAGGAGGCTTTTTGGGGGAATCTGGCTCATATCATGCTGGATGTTCATAGTTACCATCAACATATCTTTTAAAAGGGATTTTTTTGCAGATATACATTTTTTCCCCTCAGACTTTGCTGAACAAATACAAACAATAAACACAAGTATTGGAATTAATTTGGGCTTCAAACGACGACTCAAACAGGGAAAAGAGGTCTGGAGACAGAACTGGTTCCACAGTTTAACAGGTTAAAGGTGTAACGGCTCCAGCGGCGCCCCCTGCTGGTGTAAACACTGGGCGTGGTAGAACACCATTGCTTTGATCCCAGAAGCTGTGACAACTCTTCTTAGTAGTAATAATAGCGCTGACACTGACCAGGCCATGAAGAGGCCATAAAGGTCACCGATACAATGAGGAAACAGAAAACAGGGAGTAAAAGAACAAAAAGTAATTGTCCTTTAAAAGACAAACAGCACTGCCTGTATCATGGTGCCAGCTGCTGCTTCCACGTCCAGCGTGCCAACAAAGTGCTGGATCGGTGGCCAGCGCTGGACGCTGCCCTGCACCTCCAGAGGGCAGCGGGTGACCTCTGACCCCCGGCGCCTGCCAAACCCTGTGCTGACCCGCCTCCCGACGGGCTGCTGCTGCTGCTGCTGGCGGCCGTGTTGCCGCGCACGAGAGAATGACATGGTGCATGACAACGCAGCGATGGAGGGCCGGGTTAAGATAAGGACAAGTATGAATAAGATGTTAAGTCCCGGCGCTGCTCTCTGCGAGGGATAATGCGGCGTCCTCCGTGCAGAATAGCTGCAGGTGAATCCTGGAGAGATGAAGAGGAATGGAGAAAAGCTCAGGGAGGATGGATGTGGAGGGAATAAACACATATATGCCGCACGGAGGGTAAGTGTGTGTTATGCATGTATGCGATAAGGGATGAGGAAATACGGGCTGAGGGCTAAATGAATTCAAGGTCACGTCCCATGGATTTGTAAAGGAGGACATCTGCATTCAGGGATATCTTCACTCAAAGTCTACAGGGAGGCTCGGTCAACAATAGCAGTGATAGTGGGGAGATGTGAAATACATGCAGAGAATGGGGAAATATAATGAGGGGGGTGCAACCAAAGGTTAAGCTAAAACCTGTTAAAGGTCACAGACTCGGCAATTTGTGAGGGCGGCGGTGAATGGAGCTGCATCATAACCCTGCAATCAATTCAACATTCATTCTTTTGCACAGCGCAAACAAATATATAATAAAAAGGGCTGCAGAGCAGTCTTTCAAAATATGAACTGTAAAAGTGTTACAAGCAGCTAATACCTTTAGTGGTTGACTCCGCTAGCTACCCGCTGTAGCTAGCACTGCTGCTAGCTCTCCGCTAGATCCCTGCTTAAGCCAGCTAGCGCTGCTGCTAGCTCTGCTAGATCCCTGCTGTAGCCAGCTAGCAATGCTGGTAGCTCTCCGCTGTCTCCCAGCTGTAGCAAGCTATCGCTGCTGCTAGCTATCCACAACTTCCCGCTGTAGCCAGCTAGTGCTGCTGCTAGCTCCCCGCTAGCTCCCCGACTACCACCGAAGTTAGCGGGACCAGCCCCGGCTCGACGTCCGACTCGGGCAGCGTGGAGCTAGCAGCAGTACTAGCAACCACCACAGCTAGCAGTGGCTTATAACCCGACGTTTACAGGATGTAGGTTTCGACGCGTTTCAGATGTCACGGTGGCGAGAAACGCTGTGACGAGACGAAGTCGGCGGCCTTGAAGACGTCGGACATCTATTTCCACGGCACGAAGTGGAGGCCGGTTGTGTGTGAGAAGGATTCACCTCGAGCTGCTCTCTGAACCCTTTCGAAAGGAAGCATCAACTCAAAAAAACAATGTTGGGTCGGTGCAGAAAGGAGCCTTCAGAGAACGCCTGATGGAAACACAGGCGATGGAGAGAACGAGAAAGAGAGACAGATGGAGAGAGAAACAGAAGTGGGAGCAGAGAGAGCGATAAAGAAGTAATGAGAATGTTGCTTTGACGGAGACACACACACACGCACAACAAAAGTAAACAACGGGGAAGGAGCTGCACAAAGAGTCAAGCTGTCTTTCCAATAGATGTGCACCTCAGCATTTTTTACAGCCAGGTCTCCAGCTGTCACAGAACTGTGAAAGTGCACAAAAACAAAAAGCGGGCTGTCTCGGTGGCGACGCGCGATCCATGCAGGCGGAGAGGATAAAGGTCAGAAATGATCCGTCATTGGCATAATTGCATCCGCTCAAGTCGTGTATCGGGTGGCCTGGCGTTGCGCAGATTGCTTTTCACACTTCATTCTTCCCCTGATGGAAAGGTAATCCCGAAGACAGCAAAATGTTTATGGCTGCAGCTCACGGTGGAAATGGGGGAGCTGGGAGAGGCGGAGATGGACCGGATCAGGGGAAGCCAAGGTGACACCAGGTGGGAGAGAACAAGACGCGACCTCGCCGAGTTAATACACTGCCTCAAAGAAGAAAATGGGAAAATTCTTCCCTGAGATTACAGCGAGTCATGCCGTTCAACATGATAGCACGCCGTAATGGCGATGTAGCTGCTGACCTTTTGACCCCGTGTGTGTTTTTCTTCACGGAGCAGAAGTGCCTGTGTCGGCATTGCTGAAATACTTCTTGTTTTTACTGTTTTTACTCTTTCCAACCCGGGGGACTTACTGTACGTACTGGCTTTAACTTTTTGTTTTGCTTCCCCCCAGTAGCTTTGTTGTCAGCAGCAAAGAAACTGTGCATTTCTTCACTTTACCTTCAACGCACGAAAATATAGAAACTCTCAAATTGCCCAGCAGCTGCAGAGTGTCCTTTATGAACCTTTATGTTGTTGTTACACACGGGCAGGAACACCACTTTCTAAGGCTGATACCTGCATGTAAACAACACACACACACACACAACTATATATATACACACACACACACACACACACACACACACACAGTACTGCATAGCATGCATTGCATTTACATAATTAAATTACGAATCAAGTAAAGCTGGACATTAACCCCAAGAGCTCCGAGTTCACTGTGTCAATTGGTTGGTGATCATTATTATAAATATATGCACAACTAAAGAACTGCTGAAATGGTCAGGGTTGTGTACTTTACATACATTATGTCAGTAGATATTGTACTCATGGAGTCATGTATGAGGGGCTTTGGAGGCGGAGCTTCTTTTGAAACACCAGCAATGGAAGAGAAAGTTTCTGCAGCTCAAAAACTAGAAAAGCCTGCGGAGCCTAAGTGATGATACTTAAACAATAAAACAACTGTTCCCAGACAAAGACGGAAGAAAATGTTGTAAATGCACACAAGCCTAGTCCTAAAAACAGACTCATTATCGGTTGCTGATGTTTGATGCAAGGTGAGCGTCCTGGTGTCTTAAAGGGACCAGCAGCCACATGAACATCAGCTGCTCTACGTTGAAGCCAGCAGTCTGGAGCTGCTCTTCACTCGGTGAATGCCTCTATAAGACATACACAATACATGCCTCAACAGAACCCGTGTCAGACCCGGTCCCTTTGCGTCCGTGATTCTGGTCGTCCATCGTCACAGTTCTCGTGGGTCATGTGGGCGTTCCCTCCATGTCGTCTGTTTCCACTGCAGAGGCGGTAACCGCTGTCATGGCCTCCATCATCCTCATCGTCAGTACCGTGGAGCTCTTTTCCATCGTTCACCTCCGGCGGCGTCCTCTCCTCGCTGTCTTCCTGCCTCCCTCGTTTCCTTCTTCCCTCGTGTCATTCCACAGCTAGTCAGGAGAAGCAGTAACTGCAGACGGACGGCGCGAGCTTCTTGAGCCCAAATAGAAATTCATTGTTTTCTCTCTCTGACCTCAAAGCAACATCAACACCAGAACGCAGAGTAAATAACTGCAAACTACATGGAGATCAAATTCATATTCTACTATTAAATGCATTTATGTCCAATGAAATGATCACACGCAAAGTAAACATGTAATCCTGCAGCAGAGGTCAAGAGGTCGCAGGTGTTTCCACTGCGTGTGCAGGAAGTATAACGAGCCGTGTTCTTGCTTGATGGGTATTGATGTGTGGGATGAGTGTGTAACCCACAGGGCCTCCATTCCACGACTACCTCATTAATCTGAATTCATTTAGTCAGTATCTTACTTTTCAAACAAAATAAAATTCAACCCCACACATTGTTGCCGTGGAGGCGTCGGCCCCGCCCCCAGGAAGCGTACCAATCATTAATAATAATAGATTAATCTTCACAGCAGTGTTGCATGACTCACTTAATGAAGGAGCGTGTTTGTTAGCACGGACATGACGGACCATGTG
>NW_027175943.1:14084144-14094144 GCF_023055335.1 Clinocottus analis | reverse complement strand
CAGGAGCGAGGGAGAGGAGGTGGTGAAGGAGGGAGGGAGCAGAGACGGAGGAGAGGCCGAGGTGAGGGAGCGAGGAGGAGGAGGAGGAGCCAGATGGAGGACCCCACACCTGGTTTATTGGCGTGTGAAGGCGATGAGGCCTGAAGCTGTCGTCTCTCACTCCACAGTCCTCAAAGAAACGACACTACGCACACATCGTGGCCGTTTTCACAAAGTTATAATCGAAGCTCCCGGAATGAAAACCGACTGAAGTGAGTTAAAATGTCACTTCTTCGAGACGAGCATGCATGCGTCAAAAAAAAAGATTTACCTAATTGCAATTACGACTGCGCTCTGCAGCGGTAATGTGTCCCAGGATCACTTTATTGCTCTTAATGCTGCGTGGGAGTGACCAATTTATCGCGGCGGAAACATGTTAAGGAAGGAGGCGCTCCAGGAGCCGCGAGGTGAGGGGGACGCCGACGCCAACGCCGCAGTCTGGCAACTCGGGGCGCCGCCGACAATCTCGCCAGGAGACAGTTTAAATGTATGACTTCATCTCGGCAGCAGAGGAGGCTGCGTTCCCCCGGCTGATACCTAATTCTGTGACAAATTCGGAGACGGTGGGCTCCTCGGGGGACTAATAAATGGGTTTCTGAGCTGCCAGTATTGTTGTGTTGACACCAATTTCCCTGCATCCTGCTTTTTCTCAGCCGAGTGTGTGTGTGCGTGTGGAGTAAAAGTCCTATTTTGTGTATCGGTGCCGCTTCCCCTTTATGCCCTCCTGTACAGCTTATCCAGCTCCTCTCATCTTCACAACACCATCGCTGCCTCTAATTCACTCTCCTCCTGGAGACGTGAGGCAGGAACGCATCAGAAGCACACGTGGCCTGATGCTCGGAGCCACCAGGACACGCCAACATCTTTACCCTTGTTGACCTCCTCCTCCTCCTCCTCCTCCTCCTCCTCCTCCTCCTCCTCCTCCTCCTCCTCCTCCTCCTCCTGAACCCAGTGTGTGGACTGACTGTGATATTGGCTGTGTGGGTGACGGGCTCGCTGGTGTGATATCTGCAGGGGAGGGAAACAGATCGGCGTCTCTTTGCTTCACACCCTCCTCCCTCCTCCTCCACCAGCTGCTGCTGATG
Source organism: Clinocottus analis (assembly GCF_023055335.1). Classification (NCBI taxonomy): domain Eukaryota; kingdom Metazoa; phylum Chordata; class Actinopteri; order Perciformes; family Cottidae; genus Clinocottus; species Clinocottus analis. Next base: position 14,093,020 of record NW_027175943.1, on the reverse strand, counting down.
AAGGAGGGAGCGACCGGAGATAGCGTGCAATGTTATTCATTTCATTTCTCAACAAGGTGGCTGTCTTCCACCGAGAGTTCAAGGTCTCTCGGGAAAAATCCAATAAATAAAAAGAAGAAGAAAAACGAACGCCAAACCAATAATTTAGAATCTGCCTCTTTCTTCCTCAATCAAACTTTTATTTCCAGGAACAATAACCCTCTCTGCATTCCTCTGTATGTGCGTACTTTTCTTTTACCCAATCTCGCTTGATTCCTTCACGCAAAGACGGAATCAACGCTAATGTGACAACATTTTGTTGTGACTTGGCGACAGGTCCAACGAGGTTCACGTGGATTTGCACGAGCAGACGACCGACTACGGACAGCAGAGTCTGTCTCAGGTAAACTGTCAAATAGCCTGCAGGGCCTTTCACACAGAACTCAGCGTTAGCTTCTGTAAGCTAGTTTCCTTCAAACGGACTGTAACTTAACGTGTTGCATGTAAAACACACGCGCAACACCAGTAGATTGACATTCAAAACACGAACCGGTGGATTCACTCCAAGCTTCTCCAACAAAGAGCCGCAGCGCAGACGGAGCCGCGTGCCCTGCAGGGGGCGCACCGGATGCGTTAGGCACACAGAAGGGGGCGGGGCTTGAGGACAGGGAGACCCAATGAGACGCTCTCGCTGCGTCGCGGCGTGGATCGTCTTGAGCAGCTCTCTTCCTCTCGTCCTCACCCGGCCCCTCCCCGACCTCGGCCATCGATCGGGAACTAATCGCCGTCTTTAATCGGCTGGACGGGGTCGATTGCCAGTGCAGACAGCGAGAGGCCCGCAGGGGTATCGGAGAGCCTGGTGTGTGTGTGTGTGTGTGTGTGTGTGTGTGTGTGTGTGTGTGTGTGTGTGTGTGTGTGTGTCAGTCCTTCAGACCCTCTCTTAAGCCAATCAGAGAGATGAAGTGGAAATCACTGAACCACTGATTTACTAGAGGAAACAAGTGACTGACAGCTCAGGTCCAGGCCCCGCCCCTCTCACGGGCCGCATTAAAATGCACTTTCTTTGTGTTGTTATTGTTGTTGTTGTTGTCATGCTTATCAGCATTGCTGTGTGTTCTCCTTCAGAGCAGCTAGTGTATGTAAATGAATGCGCAGAAGGAAAGGAACCGAGCTGACGGGGAGGAGAAACCAAACAGATGTTTGCGGCGCTCTGCTGTCACCGCAGTGCGTCCTGCATCACTTTGAAGCGCTCACATCTTTTGTCATTACACAACCAGCCTAATAGGCTATCACTTAGTGAGGAGGATGTGTCGTTAGCATCAATAGCATCCGTGGCAGAGGTAGCGCCGCCGTCACATTCCCTCAGAGGAGGAGCGTCACAGAGCCGTCGCCATGAAAGCGGCGGCGGCTGTTGAAGAGCTGCGGCTTTTCCTCGTGGTTGTAAAATGCAGATTAAAGAGCCAATTAGGAAGGAGAGCATCGTGGCCGGCACGGCGCAGGTCCGTATCTAAATACAACATGATGTTGGTAAGCTTGTCCTAGCAATAACCTCCAGCTCAGAGCGCCGCTTTGCCTTTTCCTTTTGCGATAAGGAGGACTTTTATCTGCTGTGAATTTGGCTCCTAATCTTAACTTCCACTTCACATTTTGTCTTGCATTTTCCACAAGGAGGAACGTACTCTCTTCTACAAGGAGAGGGGGGGAGGCTGTGTCTCATGTAGTAAATTAAATTAAAATTAGTTCTAGAGAATGAGTTGAAGCTGGCTAATCCGGCTCCCAACTTAACTCCCTGTGGCACCTCGTGTGCTGATGGTAAACTGATCTCATGGATGATTTGATCGCTTCCATACTTCTAGAGAGGAACAGGCAACAGAAACACAAACAGGGAAATCTAATTATTTCAGAGTAAACGCAGCTAATGAAAGTATTGAAATAATAACTCAACGGCATGTAAAAGGTTCTTCATGTGGTTGTTTACGTGGTCTGAAGTGATCCACGACTGGACCGAACACGATCGAGCTGAAGTGCGGCGCGGCTGGCAGCGCGCTAAACTATTTAAAATCACATCGTAACCCCAATTTAGTTATTATGAGTTTCTAGATTATACAGCCTGCATGAAACAGGGCCAAGGACAGTCAGCACGCACACGTCTGACTGGAGATTCAAATAGAAATGTCTTGCCTTGCAGACAAGGCTCAGGGCCAAACCCCCAAACTCCTCCTCCTCCTCCTCCTCCTCCTCCTCCTCCTCCTCCTCCTCCTCCTCCTCCTCAATACTGTTTTGTAAATGAGTTGTGAAGCGTTGAAGGAGTCTCATGAACAGATACTCATGGATGAACAGTTATAATAATTCATGCATGCAGTTCATTCAAAAATCATTGGACAGACTTCTGAAAAGGACCATGATCTTCCTCCATCTTAGTCGTCGAGGCGCTGCGGAGATCATGGAGCCGGCTCCAGGCCCCGGCTCGTGGCCTCCGGCTCGTGGCCCCTGGCTCCAGGGCCCCTGGCTCCAGGGCCCCGGCTCCAGGGCTCTGGCCACGGCTCCAGGTCCCCGGCTCCAGGTCCCCGGCTCCAGGCCCCGGTGTCACGGAGCCCTTAAAGATCCCGTCCAGAGTGTCTTTGGAGCCCCGGCAGATGAACTCATTACTCATCTGCAGCCTCACGGCCCCAAAACAAACTCGGTCTCACACACTTGTCACAAATAATGAGCTTCGGGGGACCGAGTTACAGACACTGAGATTTACATGCATTTCACGCTCAAGTGCTGAGCTGTAATAACAAGTCACTGCGACACAGAACCACGGATACCGAGCAGGCTACAGTACGGAGTCATTAGCTACATAGACGACCAACAGCAAGCAAAACCCAGGTATTAGCGGCTTCATTACCCGCTCCACCGCACACGGTCTGGTTTTCAGAAACGCAGCTCAAGTATCATACTGGCACGCCCGGATCAGAGTGCATTCTGGGTCTGGGTCCAGTCCGGTCCACTAAGAGACTCCTAACAAAAAAAATAAACACGCAAACTCCACACGAAAGGCAACCATTGTTTTTTTTAAACCTAATTTATGAGTGAAACTCATGAAGTTAACATGGAGCGATGCAGAATCACGTCCTCAGACTCACACCCTGCTTGAGATGTGAAGTCTCTGCAATTCCAGTGAAAATGGAAATTCCCTCAAAAACAGTCATAAAAAGTTAAGGGCTCTCTGTGACAGCTTGGCTCTGGTTCCTGTTGACCTTCACACCAGAGGTCACACATGGCTCAGACTCCACCTGACAGACCTGAAGCGTGCTTTACACCGAGGCCCTGAACGCACAACACTTCACTTCAACTCTCCACATTTGATCACAATCTGAAGCGTGAAGCTCCAGATTGAAGTCGTTAGTGACTTCTAGCGCCTGCAGGTTCCGTCTCAGCGCCAGATGCTGAGAGACGGGGACGCACATCTGTATCGCCTCAAAGGTTTACCAACACACACACACACACACACACACAGAGAGACACGCACACGCACATCACACGCTCACACACACGGACACATACACACACGCTAAAATGCACACATGTAAAATGCATATCACAAGCTCTCACACACGCGCACACACATGTACCCATGCATATCACTCACACACTGACACATACACACATGCACACACACGCTAAAACACAGACATGTAACATGCAGCGCACGCACACACACACACACACGGTTTTATCCCAGAAATTCTTGAAAAAGATGTTACAGTTTAAAGTGTAATTCAAGCAGGCGCACATTTCATAAAAGCTCCTAGTTGCTGGTCAAGCATGCCATCTATGACACACACACACACACACACACACACACACACACACACACACACACACACACACACACACACACACACACACACACAGGTAGGAGGTTGTAAGTGAGAAGGCAGTGAGGCGAAGGAAAGAGAGGGTGTAATTATTGAGGATGGAGGCCTGTGAGGAACGACAGCTTCTCTTTCATTCCTCTGATCACTGGATTAATCCTGACGGAGCAACAGCGGGCCGTGTGTGTGTGTGTGTGTGTGTGTGCTCACATCTGCGTTTGTGCATGTGAAAGAATGCAGAGTATATGTAAGTGTGCTCATCGCTGCGTTTGCCTGTGACAAAACATCAACAGTTGTGTGTGTGTGTGTGTGTGTATGCACGTGCAGGATGCCTAATAGTGTGTGTGCGTGCGTGTGTGTGTGTCACTGCCCAGGAAAATGTGTTGTACAGGCTGAGGAGGAAAGCAAATGCTGCTTTTAATGAAGGCGGGGGGGGCAGAGGAGGGAAACACAGGAAATTAAATTGATATGTAAATGACGGAAATTCTCATTTGAGCTGAAGGTTGAGAGTGCTACAGCATTAACCAGCTTATGAGTTAATAATGATTTTATTCCTCCCTCCTTTCCTCCCCTGTCTGACTCCCTCCCTCGCTCTCAGAAGAAAAGAGATGAGAGGGAGGCGGGTGAAGATGAAGACAACATATGTCCATGCATCCTCCAGAGACTCCCCCTAAGCTCTGTTCTAGTGACTCTCTGGATCTGGACCCCTTCAAGAGAGGTACACTCGTCTGGACTAGGAGAGTACACATCACTGCACAGCCCCCTCCTCCAACTACACACCTCTCACACAAGACAACCAGATGACGGTGAATCTGATGGACACAAAGACGCCGTCAGCTGCTTAGAGCGCCACGGGCCGATCACCATGCAGCCACTCTGAACCGCGAGGGTTATGGTTCTCGCTCCGCTCTCGTTGGAGTGAGTGGAACAAACCAGTGAAACGTCTCCGCAGCCGGCAGGGACAACGACATGAAAGCAGACGTTGTGTTACTTTGTGTTACCAGCAGAGAGAGAAGAAAACACACAACGCTGAAGAAATGAAGGGAATGGCTGAGGGCCTGCAGGAGAGAGAGGGAGCAGCGGAGAGACACACACACACACGAAATACAATGCACACACACACACGAAATACAGTGCATGCACACATACGAAATACAATGCACACACACACACGAAATACAGTGCATGCACACACACGCAAAAAGCATGTATTACACATACTCGATATACAATGAAGACACACACACACACACACACACACACACACACACACACACACACACCAAGAGCATGTACGCATTACACACAAACACATGAAATACAATGCCCATGGTCTCACACACACACACACACACACACACACACACACACACACACACACACACACACACACACACATGCTGCCATGACACAAATGGGCTCTGATTAGAAAGTATTAGCCAAAGAACATCAGACAGAAATGTGAAACCACATCAGAGCTCTGGTTCTGCTCCAGAGGAGGAGAGGAAGAGGAGAGGAAGAAGAGGAGAGGAAGAGGAGGAGGAAGAGGAGAGCTGCCCGCTGGAATCACTTCCCCATCCCAGGAATATGAACAAGACATTTTCCATCTCTGTTAATCATCCCACTGGAGGGGAAGAGAGCCTCTGGCCTCTGAGCCGGGAACACAGCGACGCTGCAGGAGACGCTCCCAAGCTCCTGCATGTCCACACGCACACGCACACGCACACACACACACACACACACACACACACGTAATTGCACTTTGAGAGCTGTTGGCTCTGCAGACGTTCAGCGTACGTATCCAGGTCAGCCTGCTGGCCCTCTCAGCGCAGACAGGGGGGCTTTTATCCGGCGTAATGGCGGTGAAATAGCTCACCTTCGCCTCAGACATGGGACATAATAAATAAGTGCCTAAAAACGGAGCGGGAGCAGGGGAAAGCTTTTTGTGACACCGCTGGAAAATGTGCAAAACATCAAGCCAGACGATGGAGATGGAACCAGATGTTGAGGCTGGAGGCCGAGCCGGCGTCACAGACCACGAACGCCGCCGCGCCGCTCGGCCCGAGTCATGTGATTCTACCTCACGCGCCAAGGAGCTGGAAGTTCAGAGTTCCACGTTGTCCCTGGCGAAGGTTAACCTTTTGGAAACCGCTCCAATTTTAAGTCCCAGCATGCCCCGTTCAGACAATCTTTTGGCATAAAATGCATCATTTTTTTCCATTTTTGAACCGAAGGACACAGTTTTTTGACTGAAACTCCTTCCTAACAGGACAAGACTTTGTTTTATTGTGATTGTTGTTGCAGGTTCTGATTCTTTAGGTCCTAATCTTTCCATAAAGGTGTCTTATTGACGCTCCAGGAGGCTTTTTTGGGGAATCTGGCTCATATCATGCTGAATGTTCATAGTTACAATCAACATATCTTTTAAAAGTGATTTATTTTTACATACATACATTTTTTTTCCCCCAAGACTTTGCTGAACAAATACATACAATAAACACAAGTATTGGAAATAATTTGGGGTTCATACGACGACTCAAACAGGGAGAAGAAGGTCTGGAGACTTCAACGGGTTAAAGGTTCACATTTAGCGGTTCAGAGACGCATCACACTCACGGTGCTCTGGCTGTCAGCTCGTGGAAGCCAAAAGCTTGAAAAAAAATATTATATCAAATGTTTTGTTTGAGTCAGTGCGCCTTGATGTATCATCAAAGGAACGAGAGAGAGGAGACGAAGAGGATGAAGATGAGGACGAAAAGAGGAGTCATGCAACAGGGAAGTAAATGATTGCAACAATGAGAGTTCACAACATAATTACTGGAGGTTAAACATTTTCCCCTCGGTCTGTGGAGCTGTCAATTGAAATGAAAAGAGCCGGGGGAGAAGAGCACAGCGACGGGTTCGTCCTCTCGCTGCATCGGGCCGAACACCCAGGACGAGTGGGAGTGGACCTCAGCCAGGATCACGCCTTGTCGGAGCGAGAGAAAGAGCCTAATCCAACCGGAGCGCTGATCTCCAGCTGGAAGCGGCGCTCTGACAGCGGAGAGGTTATCTGGTAACTGCTCCGACTCGTCTGTGAAGACATGACCGCTTGAGGGGGGAAAGTACATTGGAGTAGCACGTCTATTAATTATCCATGAAATATGTGTTAGCAATATGAAGGGCGGGTTGTTGGACGAGCTTTTCACGCGGCTGCTAAAGTCTGGAGAGGACGGCAACACGCATCACACACACTGACAACGACACACACGCACAAACAGAAACAAGTGATGCAGAACAATTCAAATAACTTTCCCCAGGACGGCGGCAGCTTGTCATCTACATGCACGTCCTTTACTGTTTCCTATCTAAATATACGTCCGATGACCTCACACCGCTGTTCTCCTGCGTGCAGTCAGTGATTGGAGCATTAGCCTTTTGTCATCAGTTCCTAGAGTCCACATGCGAGCCGGTCCTGTCGGGCGAGGTCGGCCCTGCGGTGCTAAACGGATTGTTTAGCCGGCTGAGCTCACTCAGAGCTGTAAAGCACAGCGGATAAAGCCTCAATATTCTCTGTTTGCCCCATTGCTCATCACGCCGGGCCTCTGTGGCGGCTTCTCACCGGCCAATAGGCCGCGCTGGGTGGGGCCGTGAGCCTCGATGCTGCAGGTAAAAAAAGAGAAGAAGCTGCTAACTTCTCTAACAACAGTCCCCAGTGTGAAAGGGAAGATGGCTTCATGTGGCAGGACATCGCAGCGAGATGATGAGAGAAGCATGTTCTTACTCAGAAAATACCCCACGAGTAGAAAATGTATTTTTAAGAGATCATATAACCTTCTCTGACCTCTGCAGCCGGAGTGACAACTCTGGACTGATCGTGTTAGCGACCCGAAGAAGACACCGTTACAGAGATGAGGTCGTTATCTGCAGACTCGGCACATAAAGAAGAAGCTTGGAGATCGGCACGATGCTCTCGATCTGCTCGCTTTTTTCAGCTGCTGGCCAACAACAGCAGTTAGTGGCAGCGTGGTCTGAAGTGATGGCAGCAAGGGAAGATAAAGAGGCGAGATGAATCAGAGTCAGTCAAAGGGATCGGAATCAGAAAAGGTCAACGTGTTGTTGGAAACAGGAGGCAAGGACAGAAAAGCATCGGAGAAGAAGGGAAGTGAGAGATGATGGAGCTACAAAGAGCCAAAGACAAAACATGATAAAGACAGTGGATAGGTGAAGGTGAGGGGTGAAGAACCCAGAACCTCATTAAATGAAACCTCTGAGGAGTCGGAGCCAGGAAGCAGATGCTGGAGCTTCAATGTGTCCTGAACAGAGACTCACAGATCCAAAGATAAAGTCTGAGTGACCTTTGAGAAAGCATCCCCAGAGAGAGGAACGGAGAAACAAAGGCACCCACACACACACACCCACACACACCCACACACACACACCCACACACACACCCACACACCCACACACACACACACACACACACACACACACCAGTCTGTGCCTTGCCGGCCTCCTCGGGGCTGCGCTGTGGGCCTTCCAGTGGGACGTGCAGCCCGACGTTGCCCGCCTCCTTAAAGCACATTATCTGTTCAGAAATAACATTGTGTAAAACACGACACATCACACGGCCGCGCCGCGGCTTCCACGGGACGCTCCGGCGCGGGAGAACGCAGATCCAGCAGAAAACGGTCGGTTTTCCTTTTCAAAAACTACCGAAAATGCAACAAAGTCCTACATGTGGTCTCGAGAGAGTCCGGCTCTCTGAGGTTCTTATGCCTACAAAGTGCAAGAATAGCAACTGCATGAAAGAGTGGAACGCACCGGGAGAGTTGCACTCTTAGGTTTTCTGTGTCTACAAAGAGAAAACGAGAAACAGCGGTTAAGAAACACGGAATGAAATATGCAACTCAGATCAAATGGATTGAGAAACGCAACCCTCACCGGGACGAATGCAGAGTGTTTACTGCTTCCACAGCAACGGACAAGAGGAAGGCAGGCGAGAAAAACACTTCACCGCCGCATGCACGGTGTGCACGACTCGCAAATGTGGTTGGA
>NW_027175943.1:14061644-14079144 GCF_023055335.1 Clinocottus analis | reverse complement strand
AGAAGAAGAACTTCATCCGGTTGAGTGGACAGTGGACCTTGTGCTCAGAGTCCGCTTGCATCCACCAGGAAGCGTCGCAGGACCAATGTCACGTGCTGTAATATATAGATATGCAATGTATATTTATATTTCGCTGCTGTGAAATGTTATGTTAGGAATGTGGACTGCATGTCTGTCTCGTCTGTGTTTGCAGGATTCACCAGCATGGCTGAGGAAAGAGTGACAGTAAATGGTTGAAACTTACTACGATGTCTGTCTTCATTGAGTGCACTCAACTCTGTTTAGTCCAGAGCTTCAACTCACTGCACGAGAACAAGACATGTTGGGTGTTCATGAGGGGAACGGATCAATAACTGGTTTATACATGGAGGTAATAAGACTATGTGTACCTCATGCAACCCCACTTCTAAAAACACATAAACTACCCCTTAACCAGCATGTACCATCCATCCATCCAGAGACGTATATTACTATATACACTGACATGCACACAAAACATTTTAATGAACATCCATTACATTGGTACGGCGTGTCAGAATAATCTGGCCTCGCTCGTCTCCCTTTCTTCCCGTGTTATTTAGAACACCGTCATTACGGCTGACAGTCGTCTGCACTTGAGGCTTGATGGCGCTGTGATGATGACTTGCCATTGTGTGGATGGAAATGTGAAAATCTAAACTCCCCGAAGGAAAGAATCACACAATGTCTTCCTCCCAGAGGTAATCGCATAATTACAAAATTAGGCGTATTGGAGGGGAACGGTACGGGATAATTATGCGGCGCTTTGTCATTTTAAAGAAATATTGCTGGCGTCAAACTCACAAAAAAAAGCAACGATATTCACAAAATGTTCCCAGAGAGTCATGTTTACGCGCAAATTAATCCCTTCTGCAGAATGCATGTCGCATTTGCATGCACGTGTATGGCGTCGTTATTTTTTACCTCCAGGCTGGACTTCCTGTTGTCAACGTGAGAGACTTTTGGAAAGGCCGGAAAGCATCTTCTCCAAACCCGCTGAGTCGGCTTGAAATGAAGAACACATCCACCTCCAGAGCCTCCGCCGCCTGCTCTGTCTTCTTTTAAGTAAAACTGAAGCGATTATATGGTATCATAATAACTTTCATAGTTTTATCAAGATCCTGGCAAGTATGCATGCACCTGAGCTCATGACAAACTTACAACTCCCATCTTCCCCAACCGAGCTCCTAATCCCGGGATTGACAGCTGGAGCCTGTGGGGAGCGAGATGAATAATTTGTGGGCAGAAAGAGCTGCAGGCAGCCGGAAAAATTCTGAGACAAAAGTAATAAAATGGAGAAGTCAACAGCTTCATGAACTATTTATCTTTCTGGGACCGATATGTCCTCCTTCAGTCTCCTTCTGTACCGTTCCACTCCAGCCACCGCGCTTGTCAAAGCCCACAGCAGTCCAGCTTTTATTGAAACTTTGATTCAGTTCCCCAAGTTGTCACTTTCTAAAGACGGTGTGCAATAAAGGAGACAGGTTATTGGGGGGAAGAACAGAGAAAGGGACTAATGAAAAAAGAAACCTTTACTGCAGAGAGAGGAGGGGGAAAAAAGCCCAAAAAAGTCTCAGCGACAGAGACAGGAAGCATAAAAGTTGACAGTGATCAATAACATTAATATAGGCTGCTGCCGACAGTCTGCTTCAGGCTGATTAACTACCTGCTGCTGAGGAAAAGACAATAGCGACAGCACAAAGCTATTGTGTGAAATTTAGCCTTCAAACTTTGTTTTGAAAGCTTGTGGTTGATCCCAGTCAATAATCACAGGAATAAAGCTGCATGCATTCATAAAAAAATATAGTGCTAATTGTTCATATTTCGGCACATGGAAAACCTTGATTACAGGTGAGAATTCCTCCAAAAAAAAGGTACACATCATTAATATCGCAAAAAAATAAGTAAGAAGCCAGAGTGTGAAGACAGTGTCATTATTCCAATGGGAGTATTGTCATGTCCCACCTCACTGGAAGTAGCTGGTAACTGGGACCAGCTCACACTGCTCCATCCCAGTCAGCTGACATTAGCCGTATATTTAATGAAAACGGCTCCGCCAGATATTGAGTGAAATCGTGTCGTCTATTACCTGCAGCGCTGCAGAAACTTCTCCACAGGTGAAACACATTTTGTTAATGATGGCTCGGTTCCATTTAGTGTCCCAGTGAGACAGAGCATGCAAAACTACCAAACGCTGAGGCCTGGAAGTGGCTCTTCCACGTGGCATGCTGCCGTCACCCAGTTTTCAATTACAACAGCTCTTCTCCTGCAACGTGTCTGCTGTGCAGACGCTGCTGCGCATCCTGCATGAATCAAACATGTCCGCTGTGAGATCAGCACATATAATACTGACTTTAATTTGTTTTTTTCAAATACTTGAGGTGCGCAACATACAGACATCACTGTAGCATTATAATTAAAACATCTCTACATCTCTGCTCAACAACCAGATACACTGTTAACTGTTTGTAGCATCTATAACACATGAAAGTATCCTATTTAGTATCGTTAAGCATGCTAGCTTGAAACAGTTGAGGTTAGCTAAAGTTAGTAAACACTTTGCTAGCTTATGAGCTAACTGGAGCGGCTTTCAAGTGCGGCTTATATTCCTAGTATGGAAGAAAAACACTTATTTCAGGATAATTACCAATTTAAGTTAATCATTCCTTTTAACGTATTCATGAACAACACATACACTTTCCCTATCTAGTATTGTTTAGCATGCTAGCTTAAAACAGTTGTGGTTAGCTAAAGCTAGTGAACATTATGCTAGCTAACATGAGCTAACATGAGCTAACTGGAGCGGCTTTCAAGTGCGGCTTGTATACCTAATATGGAAGAAAAACACTGAATCCTGAAACTCTAAAAACAGGTTGTAGAGTACGTTATTTAGATTTTCAGCCTTATTTCAGGATAAATAAGCGCTGCCGCTCCGGTTCTTGTGCTTCTCATCAGCCTAACCACGTTAAGCTGCGACCCCACAGCAGCCACAGCTCAGCAATTGTCCAGGTAACAACCAGCAAATAAACCATACGCAAATGCAGGCAACTCACCTATGAAGCCTCATTTATGATCCATATATCCATAAGTCCAACAAAACCGGTCTTCTTATGTTGTACAAAGGTCCAATAAAAAAAAATCCCTAAAAAGTATAGTGCAAAACACTTGATTTCACCATAAATATCCACGGATGTTGCATTGCGTCATATCAGATATAAAACAATCGTTTCTGGATGTAACTCCAGCCTCCCTTACAGCACAGACATAAACTCAAAATGGAGGCTGAAGCGTAACCTTTCCAACGAATCCTCACCTGAGCCAATAGGAGCTTCATGTCCTGACTGACGAGCTACTTTAGCCAACGAGAGTCTGCGATGAAGAACAGGGTCTGCCTCTTCTTCCATATATGGGACAAGCCTGTCACGTGCTACAGCTCTGATGACCGGCGTCTGGTAAAGCCAATGAAATTGCTTGAATTTTGCATAAATGAGTGTGGGTGCGGGTATGCAGAACAGACTCAAAGAGTCTTAAGAGCAGGCTGCACACAGTTTCTCACTGAATAAGTATTCAAATGTATTTATAATTAATTGTCAGCAATACTTATAGTAAATACTATAAGTATTATAAGACTATTGAGGGGGAAAAGCTTGAGTTTTAGATACCAGGACCATGAATTTACTCCAAATGGTTCAAGTACAGCTTGCAATCTACTTTGGGTTTTATTCAGGCGTTTTCTTTCTGCAAATGTTACTGGAACATTATACGCATACCAACTTAATTAAAACAGTTGAGGTTAGCTAAAGTTAGTTAACACTTTGCTAGCTAACATGAGCTAACTGGAGCGGCTTTCAAGTGCGGCTTATATTCCTAATATGGAAGAAAAACACTGAAGCTGAAGTGCCTTGTCTGTTCACTGCATATTGCCCTAAAATGTGCGATCCAATTATGATCTGAACTCATAAGGCCCCCATTATTTTTTTACACCTTGCAACAAATGGATTTACTGCCTTTCGGCATCAGCCTGTGGTACCTTGAAATATTCAATTCTGTCACTAGTTTTTGCTGTTCTGTCTCTCTTTCATTATCAGGACAATATTTGTTTTTCCTATTTGCATCTCTTATAAATTTCATAAATAAATATGTGCTAAAAAAAAAATCACACCAATTTATACAAAATTTAAGTGGGTTTGTTTTGATAAGCTCTGAGTCCTCAGCAGCACCAGCGAGACATGTCCCACTTATTAGAGAGCCTAATGTGAACTCTAGCTCCCGCTATGTAAACACTTGTAAGGCTCATTAAAGTCTGAGGCCATTTTGTTATCCAAACAGCTGAGAAAGTGCACGCGCGTTTTACACTTATCTCCCAGATCCCCGTGTTGGTTTAAATCAAAACATCTGAAACGTCTCCGAGGCAGCTGGCCGCGAGTCCCAGCGGTGGACGCATGAAACATCGCCGCTTTCCGCGTATCACTTGCCTGCCTCTTATTTTTCCGACTGTCTTGAGCTTTTAACAAGAGCGAGGCGCAAAATGGAGGCGCCCCTGTAGCATTGCTATCAGCAGGTTGACCCCAGCGGAGCGAGCCGGTGCTCCGATATCCTCTAAAGGGAAAGTACTGCAGGCGTCTGGGACGACTCGGCTCTGAGTGCTCTTTCACCGTCTCACCCTGTTTTTTTTCCTTTTCTCTGCCACTTTGAATGTCCAACCCATCATGCAAGACAGTGAGGAAAGAAGGTCCCGCTTTTATGATGTTTTATTTAAGAGATTAAACATTAAATTCTTTTCAAACCCCTTTCTTTCATGGGACAGAAGGAGAGAGAAGCTCTTGTAGTGCAGAAAGTGTCAAGTCATTACGGTTCACTTCAATTCTACCTGTCCGAAATGTTGCTGCCGGCTACAGAGACACACAACGCTGGAGACGGAGACACACAAAGAGCCAACAAATCACCATGCACACAACACAACTTCATGTTGTGAATGTATTAAGCATGGTGGCTTTCATGGAGACTCTTGGCAGCTTCAGTCTTGCACAAAACACTTTCTGTAAATTAGATAGAAATGTTCTATTTAAGTCCGTAATCCAGTAAATACATATTTCTTATTGCTCAAACCACGGCTCAGCGACGTCATTTTTATTATTAAAGTATATATTAAGTGGCCAATTAATATATCAATCATGTTCCTGTGCGTGCATTTCAATGCTCACCCTCACAGCTTTAACCCCAGAGCATCAACGACGGGCGAGTTACCAACAATATATGAGTATAATATATAATATAAGAGCTCCAGACTATAATATATAATATAAGTGCTCCAGAGTATAATATATAATATAATAGCTCCAGAGTATAATATATAATATAACAGCTCCAGAGTATAATATATAATATAACAGCTCCAGAGTATAATATATAATATAATAGCTCCAGAGTATAATATATAATATAACAGCTCCAGAGTATAATATATAATATAACAGCTCCAGAGTATAATATATAATATAATAGCTCCAGAGTGCTGTTACATTGTTCTGATAACATTAAAATGAAAGCCTGCAATAAACTAGTTTTTACTTCATTCTTGAATTTGGCGCATAATGAGATTAATCGCAGTTAATCTTAGAAAAATCATGCGATTAATCAGTTAAATGTTTTCAACTTTACCCAGCCCTAATTTCAATATATTTTAATGAGAACTACATTTCATCAGGTACATTATATCAGGTGAAATATAACCAACATTATAGTGAGTGTTACTATTCTTAACGAACGTGTTTGAGGGTTAAAGCGCGTTAGAAGGATTTTCGGCCCTGAAGACGTCGTACACTGAGGAGCCTTTAAAAAATTATACATTAACAAAAAAAAAAGAAATCACAAATCTTTTATGACCAAAAAACAAGCAAAACAGAAACATTTGTACCAAAAGATAGAAGAAGAAGAAAGCTCATGCACATTTTACGTCGCTTTTAAAACACTCTAAATTATTACGACGGGACATTGAACCTCAGAGTTCTGACGTGAAGGAGAGCAGAGCGATGTGCTCGCAGCCCACGATCCGTCACCAGCTGGTCTGAACCGGCGAGGAGAGAAGCTGCAGCTCGCTGCCCTTTACAAGCCTGCGCTGCACAGGAGGCCGCTGCAGAGGTCATTGTGGTGGCTTTATGCAGACACACACACACACACACGTGTGCACAACACCTACTGTTGCTGAGCAGACCGGCGCAGAGGGCTAAATCAGGAACAAAGCTGTGCTCGCGGGTTCGTTAGTGCAGCAGACGGCCAGCTGTGTGTCTAGACGCTGTTACTGAGCACCGCAGCGCAGCAGACGCACCAGACATCTTATACTTTTGAGAAAACACACTTCTTCTTCTCCGTCGTCGTCTCCTGGTAGCAGACTTTGACAGCATCCGTCCGCCCGTGAGGCTCAGAGCAGAAGTCCATGTCCTGATGATTGATTAGTTTGTATGGAATAGAAATAGTGATCCTTTTTTTCAAATGCACCTTGTCAAATATCAAACACACACTTCAGCAGCAGCTATCCTGCAGTCCACGCAGCACAGCCCCCTCAGGAGGGAAAACAGAAAAGGAAAATAAACACACAAATGAAAATCAATACGTCTTTGAATCGCTGTAATCATCCCTAAACATTAAGTTGTTGCATTTAAGTCGAGCGATGTCAGTCATGTGTTTGTTTCCAGCGGCGTGACGCCGCCATCGATCCCCGCTGGTATTAAGAGATTAAAAGGTTCCCCGTCCTCGCCGTGTTGTTGACAAGCGTTCTGACTCATTACGGCCATTAGCATTGAGCCGGCTCGTCAATAAGCACTCGACTGATCCATCAGTCTTCCTCTGATGTCGCCCAGGGGACCACGCCCACGCCCGGAGCCGCCGCATGGACACCCTTGATCTGACGGTCACCATGCACACACACACACACACTCACACTCACACACACACTCACCTGGCGTTTGCCTGCCGGGGTCAGGGGTCACGGCGAGCTTCTCCTCGGTAACCTTTCGTTCGTAGACGCTGCTGTGAGTGAGGAGTGACTGTGAGCGCTTCAGTCTGACATGTTGGTGTTTGTCGCTGCACTCCTGTTGTTTTGTTTTGGTTTGTCTTGATCGTCCCTGGATGTGTGTGTGTGTGTGTGTGTGTGTGTGTGTGTGTGTGTGCACATGCGCGGCGGAGAGAGAGAGACGCGACATGCGGGGAGTCTCTCCGAGTTGCTGTTTTTGCTGTATCCGTCGCCGTTAGCATCGTCTTCTGCTGTGTTCGCGCCATGCAGGTGTCAGGGTGTGTGTGTGTGTGTGTGTGTGTGTGTGTGTGTGTGTGTGTGTGTGTGTGTGTGTGTGTGTGTGTGTGGTGGCGTCAGTGTCAGTCAGCGCGAGACTATTCGGTGTCAACGCGTGACAGCCAGCCGTGGTCTGATGTCGATAGCGCGCCGCGGTGAATGACAACGTCTCGACTTGGAAACCAGAGCGTCGTCTCTGAAGAGGAGAGCGTAAGAAACAGAGACGGGAACAGGGAGAGAGGGATTGTGGGTGTTACAGCTCATCACGGAGCCTCTTCCTCCTCGTGGTCCACAGCTCAGGCTTTCCTTCGTCCTCCTCCGCCTGAGCGGCGAGCTAAAGGGAGGTCAAGTTTCCCTCCGCTGTGGTCCGACACCCTGCGACGATTCACCCGATAGCACGATGCTAAGTTGAAGGACATGGACAGAGAAACAAACACATGACCAAGAAATCTGTTACTGTCGCCTAAATGAAACGCGACGAGAAGCAGAGCATTTGTAACAAACAATGAACACAACTGACTTCATTAACAGACAATAAAGAACAAAGGTTTCAGGCTCCTCAGCAGACACACGAGGCCTTTACAACCCGGGGAAGCCGGCCCGGCTGTCGGTCGAGTCCAGAGCGGGGAACAGGAAGACGGCGAGGCCTCCCTCCACCAAGGACGTCCTGCGAGTGCACGCGGACGATTGTTTGCCAGGACGCTGATGAATTATGCACGCGGGCACACCAAACAGCCAGGGAGGAAGGCATGCACATCCTTAAACCCTCCACACGACGAACGCAAACACAAACACACCCGTCAAGACAGTCAATCAGCGCCTCCTCTGAAGAAGTTATTCACCGTGATGTTTATTCACATTCCATCCCCAAAAAGTGGAGACGCGGGCGGGAGAGGAGGCTGACAGTTGCCCTTGTTGTGAGTCGGCAGAACAAAGTGGGCGACAGGCGGCGAGGAGACGGAAGGAGGAAGCAGAGGATGAATAATTTAAGAGCGCTGCCCCGTGACCTCGGCACCTCCTTTTGTTTTGGCTCTGATATGAATTCCACAGAAAGTCGTCTCCGTGACAGGTAGTTTATCCTCCTGTGGCAGAGGGCCACTCACAGTGACAGGCTTCTCCAGGGGCCAGAGCATGTGTGTGTGTGTGTGTGTGTGTGTGTGTGGAGGCCTCGCCGGCTGCAGGGTTGAGCTGCACGGCGAGGACGAGGAGGTGAAGCTCTTTGGTTCGTTTCAACTTATTGGAGATCTATATTTTACCGGCGGGCGAGAGCAGTAATTCATTTTGCACGAGTCGTCTGGGTGAAGGCGAGCGCCCTGCGGGACGCCTCTTCTCAAAAAGCGCTCAGTTCGGTGAACCTCACGCCACCAACGACAGCAATAATCCACGTCGGCCGTCTGCTTTTCCTCCTGCGAGGACGGAGCGTCGACCCGGGTCCCGCCGGCGTGTCCCCGCACATGAAATAAGCAGATGTGTGTACCGTTGTGGGCGTGTGTCGATCCCGTCTCCGAGCGCTTTCGCACAAAGCTCCCCGCCGCGCCGCCGCCGCTCTAATGCACTTCTATTGTCCTCATCCATTATTCCTCCACTCTTCCTCTCCTCTTCCACACGCTACCACTACATCACTGTCGTCCTCCGCTGCTCTGCCACTCGCCCGGCGTCCCATCCCTCATCTGCCCCGCCTCTCTCTCTCTCTCTCTCTCTCTCTCTCTCTCTCTCTCTCTCTCTCTCTCTCTCTCTCTCTCTCTCTCTCTCTCTCTCTCCTAACACAGTCTTTTTTCTTCCTTGACAGGCTCGGTGTGCATCGCTCTCTGAACTTCTCCTTCTCCATCTGCGATCATCTCAAGGTTTTTTTGCTCCGTATCTCACAAGGAAACAGGAGTAGACTTGTAGTGTTGAAGACAATTGTGTGTGTGTGTGTGTGTGTGTGTGTGTGTGTGTGTGTGTGTGTGTGTGTGTGTGTAGCAGCTGGTATCTGTCACCCGTCTCCATCCTCCTGTATTCTCCTCCTCCCTTCATCCGTCAGTTGTTGCGGTTCCTCTCTCGAGTGTATAAATAGCAGCAGCCGACCTCGCGTGACTCCGCCTCCTTCTCTGACTCTGGTTAATTTTTGTGTTCTTGTTTTTCTCTCTTGAAGCTGCGGCGTGTTTCAGAAATGAAGGGACTCCGCGGCCGCACGCTGGGAACCAGAAGCGAGGCATCGGAGCGAGGCGTTGGAGGCCTCGCGGCCGGCAGAGGTGTGGCGCCGCTTTACACCGGAGAGGAACCCTCTGGACCGCTCTGCTCCGAGATGCCCTTTCCCTCCGAGCGCCGCATGAATCTTACATTGAACGGCGCTGGGCGGACTGCTGATGCCGCGCACAGCATCAACGAGCTATCTGTGTGCGAGCGAGAGCCACAGGCATTGTCAGCTGGTGGTTTCCTGTGTGTGTGTGTGTGTGTGTGTGTGTAGGGCTCACTTGGCCTGCAGCGGTGCAGTCGAGCCGGGCAAGAGGCAGCAGCCCGGTGTCGACCCGCCTCGCATTGTGTCGGCTCCACGGTTGAGCTCTCTCAGCAGCTCGTCGGCGTACCTGTGCAGGTGTAGGGGCGCAGGTCGGACGTGCTGCTGCTCCGTCTGCGGCCGTGTGAAACTAAAGGAGACGAGACAGGAAGCAGAGATCCAAACAGCCGCTGCTCACCAGCTAGCACTTGAACTGGGCCGACACGCCAAAGTTACAGGTTGAAGTTTGAAGACGCTCACTAACTGGTTATAAACCCAATGAAAAGTGAAAGTCGACAGCCGGTCGGTCCCACGATCGGATTTCGGCGTCTTTTGCTCTGAACACAAACCGTTTACATGCATTCAACCACAGACTGCTGCAACCTGATTGGTCGATAGCACGAGCAACACAACGGGATCACATCACTTCAGCAGAATCTGTTTTATATTACAGGTCAACAGGCTGAATCAAATCACGCCAAGAAGTTTGTAAATAAATAAATAAATAGCCATCATGATTTCCAAAGACACAACATCCTTTGATTGCATGTTTTGCAGTAACATCCACATCCCCAAAATGTCCAGTACACAATCACACAGAACAGCAAGTCCTCCCAAATCACCAGGATGGTTTTGATGTTCTGGTCCGGTCACGAGACGCCTCCATCGTTCCTGCCATCAGTCCAACTCCATGAAGCAGGCGGGTAAAAGCTCCACCCATCACCTGCGCCGAGCGCGTCTCTGCAGCTGCCGCCGCCTCAGATACGTGCAGCATACGTGGCACTCGGCTCCACGGACACATTTGATCCGGGCTTTTAACATTTAAAAATAAAAACCCTTCTTTCTATCGGCTCTCTTGTGGCTTCAAAAGCCTCTCCGTCTCTCCGTCTCTTCGTCGGCGCGCTCGGTGTCTCGCTTACAGGAGCTTTCACCACTTTAGCTCAGTCAACACGCCGCGTGTCCCATTCACTCCCGACACGCAGAACCTCTCTGCGCCGCCGCCGGGCTATTCTCCCGCGGATGAAAGAGGATGAAAGGAAGCGCGGCTTTTCAGCGAGATATTCAACTAATGTCCGTGAAACGCGTCTGATTAATAAATACGATGCGGCGCCGCGGCGGCCGCGTTAAAAAACAGCTGTCCCTCGACGCTGAATACTGCCGAGTGTGCTCTTGTAAATATTTGATGGCCTTTTGACCTCATTAGCCGAGATTGAGTGAGCTCTCCGGTGCACACTCGTATGTCTTAGTCACCGGCTGGAGATACAGCCGGAACGAAGCCATTAGTGTGTGTGTGTGTGTGTGTGTGTGTGTGTGTGTGTGTGGGGCCTGGTCAGCACTGGATCAGAGCTGCAGGGAGGCAGAGCGATGAGGGTGGTTTATCCGGTGACCTCCGGGCCGGGCTTGTTAAGAGGGATCTCCGTCTCAGGACTCCAGCCTCAGTCTGCCTCCGCCGGAGGAGAACGCCACCGACAGGGAGCCGGAGAGGAGGCAGCATCACGCCGCTATTTATAGTCCTCTGCCACGTTTTCCACCCCGTCCCCAAGCAATCATTGACCCCCCTCCACCTTCCACCCTCCACCCTCCACCCTGCACCACCTCTTCTGCTCACTCGCCCGCCGAACGTCACTCCTATTTAGGTCGCCGTGTGGAGCCGCCGTGCGGCCGCTGGCTGACGGCGTCTCGCAGTCACATGTGAGACCCAGAAAGAAAAATGAATTCGATCCCTTAGAAAGATGTGACAGAGGACAGAGGTGAGGGTGCAAATCCTCGTAACGTGACCCAGAGGTGCGTGATTTGGTTTGCCTCGAGTGTTACACACACACACACACACACACACACACACACACACACAGAATTATGATATTCTGTTGGGTCCCTCTAATCACTAAAGTCCACGGCGTTCCCGAGCGCCGACCCGCGCGGCGGTAAACAGAATTAGCGCGCGGTGATGAGCAATTATTTGCCCGACCCAATTGGAAAAGAATGATTGTCAGGGAAAAAACATGGCGGCGCGGCGCCGGCCGGAGCGGCCGACAGACATGTGGGAGGCTGAGGGTCGGCGCTCAGCTTCAGCTCATAATGATTCCTCTTCTCTTCTTCCCAGAGGGAGCAACCGGAGCCAGGCGACGCTCCACGAGGCCAAAACGCTCAGGCGCTCGTCCATAATTAGGTTTCATAATGAGAGCAAAGCTACTTTTAGTTTGTTTGCAGGAGGAGAGTTTTATTCCTCCTTCTGTCGCTGAGCAGAGACAGAGGAGGAGCGGCTCTCCTTCCTGCCGACGTGGCCGTGGTGTCAGAAGGAGTTGCTTCAAGCTTTGCTCCTGGATTGCAGCCTCCTTCCCCCAGAGCGCAGCGACAATGTTAATGCCCAAAGCTTGTTCTTGTTCTTCAGGAAGGACATGGCAGCAGGACTCTTTGGAGATGTTTGTTGAACTCGAGAGAGGCCAGAGTGGGTTTCATCAGCCCGTGATGAAGCGTACTGTTCACCTGGAGGACAAGGTGCCCGGCTGCAGTCGCTGAAATGGGGTTTTCCTGGCGTGCCCCTCTGTCTCCGTCAGGTTCGACTCAGCTCTCGCTCCCTCCCGCCGGGTCTTCCTCGCTCGTCCACGACCGTCGAGGAAGAGTTTTGCGACTTCAACGGGAAGATGCGAACAGAGTGAGTCTCTCTGAGCGGGGAACTGAGCTGAAGTTGCATCCTGGCAATTTGAAATCGTTTCAGATGAATAAAACATTTCCTGAGATCGCACGGCGCCACTCGAAGTGTCAAAAGAGAGACTGTCAGTAGCATTTCTTTACATTCGGTCTAAACGCCTCTTAAAGGCGTTCTGGTGAGCAACAAAGAGCACGAGAGACGTCCGCAGAATATTATAATATTATACAGATACATTATACAGACAGTCCTCTCTCTGCTGTTTCCTTCTCTCACCTCAGCCGGCTCCACATAACGGCGTCTCATGTTGCAGACGTTCACAGTTTGAAGGTCAAACCTTGACCTTGACCCGGCCTGAAGACCAAAGCTCAACCCGGCTCTGTTTGTCGGGTTTGTGCGCTCTCTGAACTCGTGTGCGAGGAGAGAACGGCATCGTGCGACCACAGGACTGCGTGGGGTGGGATACGCTTGAACCATAAGCAGTTTTAGGATAAAGTGGCGGGGGTTGAAAACCAGGCGTGTCCCAGACAAAGACTCTGTGCGCCGGCAGCACTATGACTGCAGTAATGTGAGTACGATGAGCTTGACAGGACGCTTCCTCCACGGCAGCAGGCAGCTCTCAGAGCTGTGAGGTCTGAGTGATCGTAGCCGCCGTCTGTGGCCTTCGCCCCCTGCTGTGGACCCTGAGGTCTGGTCCGCTACGTGCTCTCACAGGGCTCCACGGCCCTCCAGCCTCCGGTTTGGCCCCAGTGAACCTTCACGAGCGCCGTGCACTCGCATTAGCATCAGTGTGAGCGCTCGCCGCTAAGCTGCCGCCTGTCTGAGCGGCGCGGCTCCTCTGCAGACCTGCTACCTGCTACCTGCTGGCTGCGAAGCTAACAGGAGCACAGGTACAGACTGCCAGCTGGGCTGGGGCGTGACCTTGCAGCGAGGGTTCGATTCCCTGCTGAGCGCTGCTACAACTAATGTTGTGTGTGTGTGTGTGTGTAGCATGACGCCCATCACCTCAAGGGAGGGAGAGGAGGGGAAGCAACGCTGAACTCGCTGTCATGACCCGGAAGGCTGCTTCAGTCACTAAGAGCACTGAAGAGGAAGAAGGAAAAGGAGGCGAGACACAAAGGTCAAAAGGTGAGGAACGCATGGAGGAAGATGAGGAGGAAGGAGTGAGGAACCCCACGGAGGAAGATGAAGAAGGACAGATAGAGAGGAGGCGATGGGAGAGGAGAAGACGTATGAATAAAGGAAATAAAAATACTCCTGGAGGGGAAGAGAAAGGAAGAAAAGCAGAGTGGCCGAAATAAAGAAGAGACGCCGCGGAAAAAACCCAAAGACGGGGATGAAGATGG
The DNA here is from genome assembly GCF_023055335.1 of Clinocottus analis. NCBI lineage: Eukaryota > Metazoa > Chordata > Actinopteri > Perciformes > Cottidae > Clinocottus > Clinocottus analis. The sequence continues at coordinate 14,065,366 of NW_027175943.1, read as the reverse complement.
CGACGAAACAATGAGAGCGATGACGAGGATTCTTGTGAGATATGAGCGACCGTATCGAGCCAAAAGGGAGAATGCAGCGCTGTGAGGACACCAGGAATAAGGAGATTTAAAAAGATGAGGATCCAGAGACCTCGTTTCACCGCGTCGAGTCTGAAAGCTGGGAACGAGGATCAGAGGACAACAGACTGGACCAGTGGTCCTCCTGCTGGCGGCTCACCTGGCGGCTCACTTCCAGGTGTTCACCAGGTCTGTAAGGAGCATCGGGCGCTGCAGTCGGACCCTTGAACCCAGAGGCTGCACCTCGCTTCAGGACACGGGCGTAGGAAAGGAAACAAGGTGTCACAGATCGCCTTGAAGAGGCTCCTCTGAGTTTCCTACCAGGTGAGGAGGAAGACATCAGCATCTTCTGTCCAAACATGTCAGAGCTGTTGACGCGTCAGGGGAAGACGTGATGGACGAGGATGAACTGTACGAGACTCGATGGAAACACAGAGATTCTTCATTAAGAGAGGTCAAGTTCATTCCACCTGAAAGGAAGATGTCTTCACGTCTGTTTAACTAAACCCACAACAACGTACCCAAAGCTTAAACTTCAGCCTTGAGGGTGAAACCCTGCTGCTGATAGTTATGATATATAATGTGTTGTAGAGGATGTTTTATGGTTTTATGAAACCTCCTCGTCTAAAAGAACATCAGTGCACTGACAGCTATAATAACTATATTAAACATGTCCACGAGTCCTTCTCCAGTCCAGAGATGCTTCATCCTCAGCAAGATGCCGCACGGCCGCTCGTCCCTGAACGCGTCGGGTTCGTCGTCCCTGAACGCGTCGGGTTCGTTTTCCCTGAACGCGTCGGGTTTGCCGTCCTTGAACGCGTCGGGTTTGCCGTCCTTGAACGCGTCGGGTTCAGCGTCCCTGAACGCGTCGGGTTCCTCGTCCCTGAACGCGTCGGGTTCGTCGTCCCTGAACGCGTCGGGTTCGGCGTCCCTGAACGCGTCGGGTTCGTCGTCCCCGAACGCGTCGGGTCCGTCGTCCCTGAACGCGTCGGGTTCGTCGTCCCTGAATGCGTCGGGTCCGTCGTCCCTGAACGCGTCGGGTTCGTCATCCTGAACGCGTCGGGTTCGTCGTCCCTGAACGCGTCGGGTCCGTCGTCCCTGAACGCGGCGGGTTCGTCGTCCCTGAATGCGTCGGGTCCGTCGTCCCTGAACGCGTCGGGTTCGTCGTCCCTGAATGCGTCGGGTCCGTCGTCCCTGAACGCGTCGGGTTCGTCGTCCCTGAATGCGTCGGGTTCGTCGTCCCTGAACGCGTCGGGTTCGTCGTCCCTGAATGCGTTGGTTTCGTCGTCCTGAACGCGTCGGGTTCGTCATCCTGAACGCGTCGGGTTCGTCGTCCCTGAATGCGTCGGGCTCGTCGTCCCTGAACGCGTCGGGCTCGTCGTCCCTGAACGCGTCGGGTTCGTCATCCTGAACGCGTCGGGTTCGTCATCCTGAACGCGGCGGGTCCGTCGTCCCTGAACGCGTCGGGTTCGTCGTCCTCAAATGCGTCGGGTTCGTCGTCCCGACCCGCAGGCGCAGCGAGCTGGTGGCGTCGCCTCGAGCAGCGAGATGGTTGAAGCTCTTGGTGTCGTTCTCCTGCAGCTCAGCGGGCAGCAGCTTCTCCATCAGCAGCTGGCGTCGCCCTCACAGATGTATTTTAGACTCACATTTCCAGCTGCGTCTCTGCTCCTCCATCACCTTCATGGTCTGAACCACAGGACAGAAACCCACAACGTGGAAGCAGCTTCCCGCCGCATGACGAAGCATCACTTTCTTTCTGTTCCATGACTTGAAAAGGACATGAGGATATGACGCTAAACAGAAGCCAACGCTCCAACATCTTTTACTGCCGCCGGAGCAGAAATTCCCTCTCGCCTTGTTGTCGTTTTAAGACAATACATAAAATATTAAAGGCGCTTTAAATAAATCATAAAGGCAGCCGGTGATAAATAGCAGAGAAGCAGATTGGACCGTACAGATGTTCAAACCGTTTTAGAGCTCAAATTGCTTTTCGCTGCATTTGTTTGCTGGCAGGAGGAGAGCAGCGCCAGACTGTGTTGTTGTTGTTGTTGTTGTTCACCTGCTTTATGCATCATCATCACTTCGGTGTATTTCTTCTCCGAGTAGGTTGGATGATCTGCGCTTCCTTCTGCCTCATCCCTGAGCCGATGCGGATGAACTCAGAGGGAACAGGATGAAGGAAAGACGTGGAAAGTTGAAACATGAAGCGCTCGGTGACGGCGAACCGTCTGCAGCTCAGTATCAGCTGCCCTGCAAGCCGCTGAGCCCTGCGTGCTGTACGCAGGCAGGCTCGAGGTCCTTGAAGGCCTCGTTCACCTGGTTCACCTCGGCCCGCAGACAGCTGTCGATGTAAGAGGGCCTGAAAGTGAGGAATCGCTCCGGTAACGACCTCGGGACGCGCTCCCAAAAGCCGCCGGCCTCTTCAGTCCTGCAGCTGGACGGCGTCTGCAGCGACGCATCACGACTCGTCCTCGCGTCGCTCGCTGAGAGCTCAGGCGCGCTCGTCTCACATCGACTGAAGCTGAAGGTGCAAGACAGAGAGCTGGATCAGCTCATTCGGCCCGGTGAAAGTCTGCAGATCAACCGCTCGTCTTCATCGTCGTGCGCTCGCGTTGTGCGGAGGCTTCTGTTCTCTGAGCGCGATGGACGCCGTCAGAGGTCGACTCCTCGTGATCTTCTGGAGTTTTCAGGCGTGAGCTGAAACGCGGCGTCGTCAGGATCAACGAGGTCATGAAGAATGTGAACGCTGAAGTGAGCTTCAGTTTGGAAGTATGTTCCGCTCTGTTAAACTCAGTCTAACTTCAGGACACATCGAGTTACTCACTATGTAGATCAGCAAAAAGATATATAAAATCACCTAAAAGATGTTCTGATCATAACGATGGACGTCCAGCATGAGCATAAGCAGTGTTTCATAACTCTTAACGAGCTCCCAGAGTTTTTTAAAGTTTTGTTTGGTGCTTTAACATCAACCCACAGAGTAACAGTTCACCTTTTTAGAACGATTAAGACCTAAAGCATCGACATCTGCTCCAATAAACACAATGCAGCACAGCATACGCATGTTATGAAGCATATTCAGGCAGATCATCTTATTTTAGAGAAATAATAATGGACCTGCACGTTAACGTTTCAGAAAATAAAAACAAATATCTGAGCGGAGACGTTTTTAAAATGCCGTTTAGTCCAAACAAGTGAAAACATCTCAAAGTAAAGCAGCTTAAGCTCTCACACGCTAACATGTTCTGACTGAATGTTTGACTTCCTGTTGCTCCATCCATCGCCTGCTCGCGTCACCGGGCTTTTCCCAGCATGCCTCCTGCCTGCAGAACAACACGTGACCCTCAACGAGCCACCGACATGCGACCATGCGACCATAAGTCTATGTGACCATGCGACCATGAGACCATGCGACCATGCGGCCGTGCGACCATGAGACCATGCGACCATGAGACCATGCGACCATGCGACCATGAGACCATGAGACCATGCGACCATGCGACCATGTGTCCATGCGACCATGCGACCATGCGACCATGAGACCATGTGACCATGCGACCATGCGACCATGCGTCCATGCGACCATGCGTCCATGCGACCATGAGACCATGCGACCATGCGACCATGCGACCATGCGACCATGAGACCATGCGACCATGCGACCA
>NW_027175943.1:14056644-14059144 GCF_023055335.1 Clinocottus analis | reverse complement strand
ATGCAGGGTTGCAGCATCGAGGGTCACGGTCAGGACCGCCGTGGACTCACGGAGGAATGACGACATGCTTGCACGCCGTTCTACCGTCATCATTTTACATATTCAGACAGACTCAAAGTCAGGAAGTGAAGTGAAGACGCAGAAGCTCTCTTTAAGTGTATTTTGTGGGTAAACCTTCAAAGGCCTTCACTTCAGCTGCTAAAGGAGATCCCTGCAGCGAGGTGGAGGGATCTCCTGGGATGGATCTCCTGGGATGGATCTCCTGGGAGGGATCTCCTCTGATGGGTCGGCGCCGCCCTGCAGCAGGAGCAGTGGCATCGCAGTGAGGACGAGGACAGGAAGCCGAGGCAGCACGCAGGAGAGAAAGATAACATAATCTGTGTGAGACAATGAGATGTGCACTGCTCTCATTCATAACACAAATACAGCTTTATTAAATACCCTGACTGATGTTCTCCAGCGTGTCGTTAGTGTACCGTTCATGTCTGAGACACCAGGCAGGTGACAGTTTCAAAAGAAGCTTTTTAAGTGACCGTAGTGCCTCCATCTTGCCCACTGAGCGACCAGAGGAGGGACGGGGAACTTCTTCCGTCTGGGTCGAGCTCACGTTGCAGAGATCTCTCAACAAACCAGAAATCACAAAGTTCATAAAGAGAAAATAGTTCAATTGTACCTTTAATTCGTTCAGGTGTGTCTCTGCGGCTCACAGCTCGTCCTCCACAGGAAGTGGCGTTTGCTTGAGGTTCAGTTCAGACGCCTCCTCTCTGAAAACTTTCCTGTTTCCTCCAGAAGCTTGGAGCAGCTCCTGGAGACCAACTGAGCCATTAAAGGAAGGAAAAGTTGACGTGAAGCAAAGTATCCACTAAAAATACCAGCGAAACCACCGCGAGAAGGTTTTAAAGTGTCACACTGTGGGAAGAGGAAGCGGCGTTAAAGTCTGGTTTGGTTCTCCAGCAGAACGAGGCAGCGCGGTGAAGAGCAGCGTGACCTCCCTCCTCATACTGCAGTTATTACACCCATCACGGCTGCATGTGCAGCTGCGAGCACAAAAACGAGTGTGTGAATGTAGAACCCATGAGGAGCCGACCACTGGAGGAGGAATACTCTGACGTCGCTTCTGGATCCCACTTAAATACATGCAAGCGTGATACTTTATGCTGTACAAAACCATAATTAAATATGGCAAAGTAGCCACGGTGATGCATTCCAGCTGTTCCCCCCGAGCGAGGAAGGGGTTAACGTCCATGTTCTGCAGCGCAGAGTTTTAAAACCAACACAGAGAGCGGCGGCGGCAGTAAATGAGGCGTTCCTCCGGACGCTGAAAAGGCTTTTGTGGCTTCTCCCGGACCATGAACCTCTTGTTGCTGCTCAGTCGGCGGCTGCAGTTCCCAAAGCCACTCAAGCGGGGTCGCTGATGGTCTTCTCTCCGCCTCGGTGACCCTGAGAGGCTGCGTGAGGCCGGGCCTCTCGGACCCGACGCCCGGCCAGAGGACGAGGAGGTCCGGACCAGCAGACTCTTGTTTTTAATGTATATTTATTCTTCTGATTTAGTGTTGAACCTCTCTGGTATTTTGGAAAGGCCACTGACAACATGATGGTTAACGTTTTGGACACCAGGCAAGAAAATCCTCCCGCGGCCATTTTAAGTCCCAGCAAGCCCCATTCTGACAATCTTTTAGCATAAAATACATAATTTCTTTCCATGTTTTAACCGAACAACACAGTTTCTTGACTGAAACTCCTTCCTAACAGGACAAGACTTTGTTTTATTGTGATTGTTGTTGCAGATTCTGATTCTTTAGGTCCTAATCTTTCCATAAAGGTGTCTTATTGACGCTCCAGGAGGCTTTTTTGGGGAATCTGGCTCATATCATGCTGGATGTTCATAGTTACCATCAAAATATCTTTTAAAAGTGATTTGTTTTGCAGATATACATTTTTTCTTAAGACTTTGCTGAACAAATACATACAATAAACACAAGGACTGGAATTAATTTGGGGTTCGTACGACGACTCAAACAGGGAAAACACTCAGAGTTCAAATAGCTCACCTGTTAGATTCTTTTATACATGTGTAGTTATGAAACTAAGCCCCGCCTCCTCCCGCTGCCCCGCCCCACTCTGCAGTGTCCTGATGTCTCTGCCGTCAAGGAAAAGTAGGGCATCTTGCTCGTTGCAGGCCCGCAGTACATCTGACCTCAGACTGTCCTCATTCTTCATCCTCCTCGTCCTCCCCTGCCTTCCTGAAGACGTACCTGCAGCAGGACGAGCGGCGCCGGGCAGATAACTCAGGTAGCACACGGCTGCGGGACCAGGATTATTGCCCAAATTGAAGGATGGAGAATGGTCATATAGGGTCTTAATCAATAAAAGTGGAGATGGACTAAGGAGGCTGGAGACGGATCAGAGCGGGATCTGGAGGAAGATAACTGCTGGAGACCACCGACGAGCAGCAATCAGGACGGACATGACGGCTTCTGGACCCGAGCAATTATTTACC
>NW_027175943.1:14031644-14054144 GCF_023055335.1 Clinocottus analis | reverse complement strand
GGGGGAGAGAGAGAGGGAGAGGTGAGGAGGGGGCGTGGCCGTCGGGGTCGAAGGTGAACATGTTGAACAGTCCCAGAATCACACACACATCTGTTGCTCATCGCAAATGTTTCCAATAAGCTTTAAATGTTTCCTGGAGCTCGGTGAAAGCGTCCAGCGCTGCCAAGACAGAAGGCCGATCCTCTGGTTTTTTATTTGAGATTCACATCTACAAACTGCCCCAAAAAACTCTGTGAACTGCACACAAGTACACACAACGCAGCGCACACGCACACGGCCAGCAAGGCAAATAAGTGTCTTTTAATGTGCGCAGTGAGTCAGGCAGAAAAGCAAATGCCAAGCGCCCACAAAGTACACAAAGTACACAAAGTACACAGCTGCTGCAGCGACGTGTTGACAACCGTCTTTATGGGAATTAAATATTGCTCTTACGCCGCCCGAGAAACCGCCACACACCTGTGACTCACAACGCTCCCGCTGCACGCCATTAAATCAACCTGTTTGCCTTTTGACACACACACACACACACACACACACACACACACACACACACACACATATAACTTGCATCACACTCAACCACAGACGCATACCTAAGACTGTCAGAAATATCAAAGACCGATATGTTGACACCCTTAGCCACACACACACACACCACGCACACGCACACACAGACTACGCACACACACACACACACACACACACACACACACACACACACACACACACACACACACACACACACACACACACACAGCTTATATCCTCTGGCTGTGAGTTTGCCAGCAGCCAGCTGGTACTGTCATGTCTGATAGGCTGGAACAGAGAGAGAGACGGAGACGAGGCCGGGAGAGGAAGGGAGGAAGGAGGGAGGGAGGAAAGAGGGAGGGAGGAGGGAGGAAGGAAGGAGGAAAGAGGGAGGAAAGAGGGAGGAAGGAGGGAGGCGGGCTGGGAAAATGTCGACAGCAGAATGAATTAGTGAGATTGCGAAAACTGTATCAAACCCTGGCAACTCATTACATTGTCTCATTGGAGTCCACAGGGAGCCTCCTCCTCCTCCTCCTCCTCCTCCTCATCCTCCTCCTCCTCCTCCTCCTCCTCCTCACGGCAGGACACTTTTCTCTGTCTGCCATCTCCTTCTTTTCTTGAGAGACCTCCCGTTTGAGTTTTTTGGGTCTTTTTTTCTTCACTTGGTAATTATTCCACAAACTAAATATGATCATGGCGGGGATGGATTGCACATTGACACTTGGCACGAGAGAGATACTTGTGTGTGTGTGTGTGTGTGTGTGTGTGTGTGTGTGTGTGTGTTTGCTATCTTTCCCGGCTTGCGAGAGACACAACAACCGTGATTAAAATGTTGATCAAGACAAATCACTCAGCGATTGCTCCACATTGTAAACAGACAAACAAAAAGCTGAAGAAGACGGAGCCGCGTTGTTATTCCAGCGCTCGGTAACGTCTGAGTTTCCTCCGACCAGACAACTCGGACTCTGTAATGTGAAACCGCCGCTTGTGAGAATTAATGGCCGCACAGAGAGAAGCAGATAAAGGTCACGAGCTTCCTTAATGTCAAACCAACTGTCCGTTGGAGACAAATGATCTTTGAAATTCGGCGCCGAGTGTAATTCCCTCATTTCAAACGTCCATGTTTTTCTGTGAATCTCAGGGCGCGCCGGCTCTGCGGGACATCGACGGGTGTCCGTCTCTAGAGATGTGAACAAGTTCACGCCGTCGGCTTTGAGGAGGAACTCCTCGCTCGTCATGAGACGCCATGTTGTGTCTGATGCAGGTAAAACACTCAAGACTAAAAACATACGTGTACAAACGTTTAGCTTTCTTTGGCTGCGTGATGCCCACCATGGTCACCATGTTAGCTTAGCGCATTAGCATGTCATTACGGGTGTCTTTAGCTTTGAAGGTATTTGGTCGTTGATGTCAGATGATGGAGGAAGTGAGACCTAAACGCTGTAAAACAGCTCAAAGAACATTTAATTCAAACAAAAAGGTTCTTAAAAACAAAGCAGGAAGAAACGAACAGAGACAAGAACAGAACGAGCCGACGAGGAGACGAACGGGTTAAATACAAGAGGACGAGCAACAGGTGACACAATGAGGGCAGCAGGTGAAGGGAACACACAACCAGGACAGCTAGACACACAATCACACACAATCACACACAATCACACACAATCAGCAGGGCAGAGAATGAAAATACACATTTATGTTTTCATAAAAACAAAACATGTGAAACACAAAACAAGTTGAGAATAAACATGAAATGAATCACATCTTCTGACAAATGTTCTGTATCTTAATAATTACCTGGTAAGTAAGAAAGTGAGCTTTAAGTGAACCTTAAGTTAAGATATTCATCAGTGAACTCTCGCTCCATCTTCAGGTCTGATTTGGGACAAATCTCTTTCTTTTCCTGCGTAGTGGACACGTCTGCGTCTGTAAATGAAGTAAATGAATAGATCGGTCATCAGAGGAGCGGCTGTGCGTCTCCACAGACCCTTCAGAGTAAAACTGATGCGTCTCAGGTGTGTTAATGCTTTCATAACTGTGAGAAACGCTTATCTGGGTCATTAGAAGCAGGTTATGATGTTTACATGCAGCAAACAGCACAAGTTTATCAGGATGAGTGATGGATCCTGAATGAAAAGCAGCATGAACGTCCTCACACAAGTTGAAGAAGTTTCAGCAATAAAATAAATAAAAAAGAGCACGTATGGCTGCCCTTTAATTATAGTTTATTGCAAAACTTTTTATGCTTTAGGATTATAATATATATCGTGGAACTTTTACATTCCCCCCTTATACAAAAATAATATTCATATATTCAGAAGCATTGTTATTGTAATGTAATTCCTAACATAAAGAACAGTTGCAGCGCTCACGTTCAGCGTGCGCTGACATTTCAACAGGACACTGTGAAGTCCTCACAATCAGCCGCGCAGATTATCATCCAGAAAGAATACAGTGCAGCTCCCATCACCTGTCTGCATGTTTTATTCACAGCCTCCGCCCGTGCATTACATCCATATTTATAAGAGATAACTGCATTCACATGGACATGTGCACACACACACACACACACACACACACACACACACACACAGAAGTTCAGCTTGTCCCTGAGGGCAGAGGCTGTCGCTTCAGTCCTTCACAGGGTTACTGTACACACACACACACACACACACACACATCAAGGGTGTGTGGTTCAGATTGACTGATAGATGATGGCTGAGGGGCTCTGAGTCATCAGAGGGATGGAGGGATGGATGGAGGGATGGATGGATGGAGGGATGGAGGGATGGGTGGGAACCTCGGGGGCCGGCAGAGAGGACGAGATGAGGTACAGCCTGTCGGTCAGGCTGCCGCTCGGCCTCATGGGAAACCGCTTACACCGCCGCTTCAGGGCGCGGAGGCGGAGGGAGGAAACCCACATGGTGGGGCCGAAGGAGAAGGGGTCAAAGGTCATGACGCGAGGCCCGCCGGGGGGTCGGAGTACCTGAGAGATGCAAATGAACGCGGCGGAGGAATCACGGGAACGCTCACCAGATGAAAAGAGAGGAATTCTGCTCGGCAACAAGAAACAGAAAGAGAGAAAGAGAGAGAGAGAGAGAGAGAGAGAGAGAGAGGAGATGAGTAATGGCACGGGAAGGAGAGACAAGGCGAGTCACAGCAGAGGCAGGATACAAAAAACAAAACAGCGTACAATAGATAACCAGAGGAAAGAGAGGAGAGAGTGAGAGGTGTGATACATCACACGCCAGCTGATCAACAGGTGATGTCATCCTCTCGCATGCGGCGGCGTCCCGCAGGGCTCGCCGCCGAGATGGAAAAGGGGCGTCGCCTCGACCTCGTGAAAGACCAAAAGAAATCTGCTCTCTACGTTCTCATTATCCCATCATCTCTCCCTCTCTCTCTCTCTCTCTCTCTCTCTCTCTCGCTCGCCCTCCCCTTCCTCCCTCCTAAGCCGCTCTGCTATTCGCTCCATCGGGGCTTAAGATGGAGGGATTTTGCCCTCTTCTCCCTCCGTGTCAGTTCATTTCCAGCGCAGAGCGCTGCCTGCAGAGCCGGCATCCGTCAGCCAGGAGATATAAGCTGCTGCGAAGGTCAAAGGTCAACTTGTGATATTATTCTGCTGTTAATGGCCCACCGCGTTGTAAGGCCTCTAATATCCCTGGAAATGACTGCTCACACAGCTGCAGAGAGTGTGTGTGAGTGTGTGTGTGTGTGTGTGTGTGTGGGTGTGTGTGTGTGTGTGTGTGTGTGTGTCACACCAAGAGGTTGTGAGACCACCTTGCAGTGAGACACGTGACTAATGCTCTTTCAAATCTTAATAAGAGGGATTCAAATGGACAGAAATATCTTTTTGGGGACTCATCCACATCTCACACACTCACACACACACACTCACACACACACACACACACGTGCACACACACACAAACAAACACTTTTGGCCCTTCCACGGCACCGTGGTCGGCTCCTGTGAAGTTGTAACCTTTGGTTTATGGTCCCACTTTGGCTCCTTACTTTCTCTCGAGCGCTATAAACACGGCCACTCTTTTCAAAAATGAATGTCTTTAACGGCGCTCGGTTGAAGAGTGTCGGGGGAAAACTCGGCCATGCGTCAATTTCGTTTGCATTCATCAAATTTATATTAGTTTCAGCCGAACCCGGCGTGAAGCAGGAAGACGCACGCAGAGAGGCTTGTAATTATTACGCCACTGACGTTCCAGAGTGGCCACAGGTGCAGCGGCGCTCATGCATTTATGAAGAGCTTTTTAATGTTTAAACTGCTGGATTGCATTGTATTGGGACGCCGACGTGCACATCCAGCTCATGTCTCTCCCTCCTGCTGCAAAGAGCAGTAAAAGTCTCTCATACAATATGTTAAAGGTGTGTGGGCGGGGCTCTGCCCTCCAGATCGGCATTAATTAACTCCACCGCAGGTTTAAACTAAACCTTCTTTTTCTTTTCAGGCCTGATGAGACCAATATTGCTCAGATGACTGCTGCCACGTGGAACATTTAAACATCAATAATTCAGGGTCACATTCATTTCGAGACATAAAACCAATTACCATAAATCCCCCAAAATGCACAGCGGCGTGGAGCGGCCGGCCTCGCGGGCCTCTGCGCTGCGTCACATCGTCTCTGCACCAAACAGTAACAGCAGTCATGGGAGAAGTGGACCTGTGCTAAAAATACTCATCCAGCAATCATCTCCTCCATTGTCTCACAAGCGATGGCAGCGTTTAAACCAAAGTACTGTCCACAGCACGCGAGATGCTGCCGCTCCAGATTGATGCATGAAGGCAGACATTTAACTACTTGTTTGGTTCCTTGGTGGCGCTAACAGGACGATCTCATTGGGTCAGATTCATGTCTGTAGCATGAAGCGGCTTTAGTTTGTACTTCATCCACTTCTCATTTCAGGAGCACTGTTTTAGTTTTATTACATTAGTACACTCGGTGGAAAGATGCAGATCCTCCAAATCAAAGCGCTCTGATGCAGAGATACTCCATCACAAGTTGAAGTTCTGCTCTTAAAGGCAACACATGCTCATTTCTATCGGCTCGTACTTCTCTCCGACCTCTCAAAGTCTCGCGTTAGCTTCAGCTAACCGTCTGAATGTGTTCAACGCCGAGGACTGTGGATCAAACGTGAGGAGCGCTTCAGCTTCTGACAATGACCAGTTTAGACTAACCTTCCTCTTGTGTTAGCTTTTTGTTAGCATCTCTTGTGTTAACTTTCTGCTAGCATCTCTTGTGTTAGCTTAAGCTAGCATCTCTTGTGTTAGCTTAAGCAAGCATCTCCTGTGGTAACTTTCTGTTAGTATCTCCTGTGTTAGCGTTCTGTTATCTCTTGTGTTAGCTTTCTGTTAACATCTCTTGCGTTAGCTTCCTGTTATCATCTCTTGTGTTAGCTTTCTGTTAGCATCTCTTGTGTTAGCGTTCTGGTAGCATCTCTAGTGTTAACTTTCTGTTATCATCTCTTTTGTTAGCATTATGTTATCATCTCTTGTGTTAGCTTTCTGTTAGCATTTCTTTTGTTAGCGTTATGTTATCATCTCTTTTGTTAGCATTATGTTATCATCTCTTGTGTTAACTTATGTTATCATCTCTTTTGTTAGCATTATGTTATCATCTCTTGTGTTAACTTATGTTATCATCTCTTGTGTTAACTTATGTTATTGTCTCTTGTGTTAGCTTTCTGTTAGGATCTCTTGTGTTAGCTTTCTGTTAGCATCTCTTGTGTTAGCATCCTCCTCCAGTCCCAGCAGGGATGGCTAAAGCTAACCTAGCGTCCTGCTACTTAACGACTCTCCTTCCAGACTCTGTGACAGTGAGCTGTGATCCAACAAGCTTTTCTTTCTGCACACTCAGAGACGACCTCGCCCTCTTATAGAACACACCGCCAGCTCTCGTCCTCCTCCGCCCTCGGTGACCTCATCCCTCCTGCACCACCCGGGCCCGATTCACGGTCGTCACGGTAACCAGTCCATTACGAGCCTAATCGCTGCTACAGAACAATGCGTGTCATCATGTCGACACCTTTCTGCACGGCTCGCCGGAAAATCATTGTCATCATAATTGCGACGACACGTGAGCGCGTACCTGGGCTCCTGCTTTTTACATTTATATATATATATATATAGTTATATATATATTCTCAAGCTGTGGGCTCTGACAGCCAGACAAAGGAGCAGAGCAGGCGTCACACTGAAAGCCGCTCAATGCAGCCGTCCTTTGCTTTTTTGCCGTTTTTCTCTCTGAAGGCGATTTGAATGTCCTCCCTTCACAGTTCCTCGTGGAGGCGGCAGGAGGCCGACGCAGACGCACAAGAGAAATGTTCTGCACGGCCACAAAGACGCTCCAGTGACACTTGAAGGGTTAATTACACTCCTGCAACTGCAACTACAACTGCTGCTGCTGCTGCCACACAGTCGGAGCGACGGACTCGTGTTGGTTTATAGTTCCTGTGTTTTTCATACTCCAGACCAGCAGGTGGCGCTACGGCCGTAGAGTCGACCTGCACACCGACGTTCACCGATATCTGCCTCCAGGAATTCACCTCCATCTTTGTGTCCTGATACTCCGTCAGGTTTTATAAATGCTCATATTTGACCTCTTCAGCCAAACGTTCTTCAACAGGATCCATTGTTCCTGTTTCTGCTGTGGCTTTTAAAAACAGAGGTATGATGCTGTGAAACCGGACATGAGAGACTCAGAAAGGACGCGGTTAGCGGACCAATCACAGCCTTCTGGGCTCGCGTCGCTTTGACGGATAGTCAGACATTAGAGGTGACGCACGCAAGCACGCAAAATGACTGATTTGACCTGCAAGGGCGGCCATGCGTGTCTTGCGTGTCTTGCATCTCTGCGTAAAACCCGAGTATAAATCAGCCTTTAAAGAGCAGCGGCTGCTCTGCAGCGGGATCACACTCAGACTTTGTGGAGGCGATGAGCGCGGCGCTGAGACGCCGTAATGAACCGGCAGGCCGCGGCGCGCGGCCCTGCGCATAATGAACAGTGTAATTATGTTTCCGCGCTGCATTGTGTGTCGGGCGTTAATCCTCACAGATGAGCGCTCAGGTGGACAGAAGGCAGGAAAGAGAGCAGAGGCGGCTGCAGGGTTTAGCGCGCCGTAATGAAGCAGGAGGATGCAGAGTCAGAGGAGAGCTGCCGGCTGCAGCAGCACTCTGTCACCACCACATGTATGAGGAACGAGAGCAGAGGAAAGAAGGAGGGAACCAACGTGTGAAGGAGAGAACCAGAGTGGGGGTCGAGGGAGGGAGGGAGGAAGCAATCAGCCGCCTGGTCCTAATCACGCTCCTCTCTCTTCCCTTTTCACCGACGCCCGGCTCACAGCTCCGCATTTGGAAGCATTAAGTTGCCTAAATTATTTCATAAGCATCTCGGCCTTCACCACCAGCGAAGGGAGAATGCGAGGGAATGATGTACAAGGCGCTGATTAGACCTAATTATGAATCCTGATTAAGGCTTTTAATTAGTCGAGCCAGCACTTCAGCTGGAGAGGGCGGCAGAGATGGAGAAGACAGTGGGAGAGAGGGGGGAGGAGGGGAGGAAGAGGAGGAGGAGGAGGAGGAGGGATTTGAATGAAGCCTGTGGAGGGGGCTGAGGTGAGGCGTGAAGAGAGAGTATATGCAAAAGAGCAAAGGAGAGACGGAATATTAATTCAATATCGGCAACGTTAAATATTACTTTGCATGATAGGATATTGAAAAGCAGGGAAAAGGTGACACTGGGGGAAGAATGATGTGACAAGAGCTGGATGTGAGCCATGAAGGGTCCGGGCAGCAGGGATCCAGCCGGTCAGACGGCTCCGCTTCATTTCAAACGTTTGGCATTGACTCGTGAGCGAGACTGGTGGACGTCTCCTCTCCTGTGATGCTCAGCAAAGCAGCCGCTAAGCGGCTCGGTTCAATGTCAGCCCGCAATAATACAGAGATATGATATCATGGTGCAGCTATTTTCTATGAAAACAGACGTGTGAACGCTGCGTGATGTGAGCTGCAGGGCTCAGGATGCATGAGATCTCATGCTCCTCCAGGAAGTAATGCGTTTATATTCTGTACGTTTTAACCTGAAAAGGACTTTGTCCTTGAAAAGAGCTGTATAAACTATCATTACTTCTACACAAGTTAGCTAATATCTTTTATGTTCAACCTCAAATAAAAGCAGTTTAACAACAACAACAAGGTCACGAGTAGCCAGCTTCTGGTAAAAGATGGAACGTCTCTGAAAGCAGAAATAAAGAAAAGGTCTAAAGAAGCAGGATGTTGTCGGCGAGTGTTGGTCATTTATTTTCTGAAGCTGCCTTTGTGTTACTGCACATTAAAGATGACATTTGGAAACCAACACATTTGTCATTGTTGTATTCTTGTTATTAATTTCTGTCATTTTACAAGTTGTTAGCTGAGACTGAAAAGGGGCGTGGCAGAGAAAGTTTGCTGCTTCGCACGTCACTGCTCATGTCTCATCTTCATCTTCATCAAAGAAATATACCATAAAAACTCAACTTACAGCTTCTTCTTTCAGCTCCAGCGATGTTGAAGCTCTGGATGTTTTCAGATGTTTTCATATTGTTTCTATGAAAAGATCCATGTGGCTCCGTAGAGTTAATATTGTGTTATGAAATATACTGAAGCTACATTATGAATAAAAACAATGACTGCAAGAACTTTATATTCCAGAGGAATATTTCACGAATGTATTGGAATAAAAAAAGACCATGAAAACGTATTTTATTTCATGTCTCCAGCTATTTCTTGTTTAACAGTAATTATGACATTTCTCACGTCAATCTTTTTTTATTCATTATAAATGTTCTTTTTATTTCAGAGGTAGTAAGATAAACGCTTATTAATATAAAAGCCTTTTTCTGCCGTGTAAATGAATGAGTAGCTTCATTAGCACCTCATGCTACGAGCTACTAGCGACTGCGCTAACAGCGCACACGGGACCAGACATGTTGCTTCTTCTAAAGAAACAATCGTTTGGCTGAAGTCTGCAACTCGACTCAGGTTGTTTGAACCATCAGGAGGACGCTTCAGAGCCTCAGTCCACAGCGTGAAACCCAGTGAGGAGAAAACACTGGAGTTACCTGCACCTTCCACTGAAGAGTGGAAGAGTGACTACACCTTGAATGAAGACAACGACAGCAGCTCTACTGGCAGCACCTTGTAGCTTGACTTTATTTGAGAAAGTGTTCTGTCTTGATTCTTGTTGTTCCTTCTTCGTACTCACGGTTGAATGCACTTGTTGTGAGTCGCTTTGGGTAAAAGCGTCAGCTGAATGACATGTAATGGAATGGAATGAAGAGGAAGCTGATATTTCCCTTTGACTTCCTCCTTCCTTCTCATCTTCCTCTGCAGGAGAGTAGATGTTCTCCTCGTGATGACAGATCCTCGTTACAAACATCACCTCTCAGTTGTTCTTCGTCTCTCATCTTCCTCCTTTCCTCATTTTCTTGAGCTTTTCCTTTGTTCTGCTTCCCATCTGTTTTTTTTCTCCCTCTCCCCCCTCAACGTACTTCACACACTCTCTCTCTCTCTCTCTCTCTCTCTCTCTCTCTCTCTCTCTCTACCGTCGACCATTTGGCACAGACCTCATCTCTCCTCCTCTCATCCCTCGCTCTCACCTCAATTTTCGGCTGTTGCATAATTAATTAGCAGCACTGTTCGCTATCAATGCAATTACTCCAGAGAATGGAGAACCAGGGAAACGAGAGGAGGTGGAGGGGGGGAGGAAACGGGAGAACAGGGCCAAAATGGAGACGCCGCGAGAAACACGGAGTGAAAAAGCAACACGGGAGAGAGAAAGTGAGTTGGTCCCTCGAATGGACGGAGGCATTATGGGCTGGAATCAAAGTGCTCGTTTTAACAATGTGGAACCATCCGGAGGCTCGGCTGTCCAGATGGAAACAGGGAACAGGACGCACGGCCGAGTGTCGAGCAGAAGTGTGATTTCATATTTGTAAAATGACCCTCCTCACCACTGTTTTCCTCCTCCAGGTGTTTAAACAATACGTCCACTAAACGTCTGCATACGCGCAAAAGCACAAACTTCACGGCAGCTTTGTAACTCTCACTCGCTGTGAAAGTGTTTGCATGTGCGCGAGGCGGACGCCCATTCCCCCCAAATTATTTATGAATTCATGTCAACAACCCCCTGGTTAATGGTGTTTGGACGTAACCCAGACTCATTCCAGGCTGGATCTGGCACCGGCGACGCGGATGCTGTTACACACCGCCGTACGCATCCACACACTGCGCATTGTGATCCAGAACAGCCCACTAATAAGAATAATGATACATAAGTGGGTCGGATTTATGACTGTTCTTATTCCCACAATGCCGGATCACTGGAGGGTGACCGTATGAAACGATCTGCACATGCTGGACGAGAACCAAGCCTGTAAAAATGGATATTTATTCTCATGGCTATCAATGTTATCAGAACGGAGTTGTCGAAAGCCGTGATGTCATGAAACACAGCCGTTCAAATGAAGTGGCGCACATGGTGCGGAGCGCGTGGAGGTATGCGCATTACCAACAATAAATACCAGATCCTGTGAGCAGAAGTTTCTCTTTCTCTAATCCATCTGGCCTCTGTTATTCCTGTTCCTGTTGCAGTGACAGGCCCAAAGGAAGGCTCTGCAATTACAGGTCAACACAAGGTGACACATTTGTTGGGGATTGACCCAGATAAGCAGAGAAATGACATTTCTCTGCTGTTGTCTGGCTGCTAACAGCTCTATCAGTCCATGTGTTGTTGCAGCAGAGATGGCAGACTAAACCCACAGCATCCTCCTCCAGAAGATGACACATTATTTATTGTGTCAACAGCAGCATTTCCACTCCGTGTCCTCCACTAAAGCCCCTCCGAGCCCCTTGTTTTACTCCATGTGGGAACTTTTATCTTCCTCGTGCAAATGGCCTTTAGCAGAGACTTAGCCCAGAGCAATTACTTACTCAGTGGCAATTAACTCAAAGCCGGTGCATTCAAGGATCGATGCCATTCGACTGTCTGTCATTTGTTAACCAGACGTCATGTGACATGCATATGGAGCGGCTCCCCATGCAGCAGACAGAAGATGTCCGAAGAAGAGGACTCAGAACTGACAGATGGACTAATGCTGCGTAACTCCTCCGGCCTGTAATCCTTCGTCTTGCTCTAAACTATTTAATTGGACGTATTTTCACAAAGCAACCGGTACGCTGGTCTTGGCCCTCGGCCTCTTTCCTCATCCGCGTCGCGACACCGATCTTCTTCTACTTTAAGGACAATAAACAAGACGTGTTGAAAAAAAAACACATTTGAAGCGGAGCTGGCGGCCGCCGGAGCGGAAGCCGCGTCGCTATTCATCTGCAGCCCATTCAGCTCCATGTGATCACAGTTTCTATGGCTTTCTATTACTGAAATAGCAATTCTATGAGCGTTAATGAGCGAGTCGCATAAAAGGCCAGCAGAAAGGAAAACAGTTTTAAACGAATGTATTAAGACAACACACACACACACACATGCAGAAATAACCTGCAAGGTATTCCTAATTACAGGCGAAGGTCTTCATGGATATTGTTGCAGCACTTTATCAGGATGTGCATTGAATTTATTTTCTTTCTGGTTTTGCTGTTGTGTAAATTGTTTGCTGAGGGCTAATTTAAGCCGCCCGTCATGAATGACGATCACTCGTGACAGAGCCCACAGAGGGAGGACAGGGAACAAAAGAGAGTGATGGACGGAGGGAGAGAGGGAGGGAGAGACACTGCAGAAGCATCATTGTGAGCTTTTTCCAGCCGAGCTCAAGAGACGTCTGTTTTTCCACCACGTCGGTCCAAAGTATTTCCCTAATCCGGTGAAACATCTCCATCTCACAGAGACATATCTAACAGACATTCACGGCCATAATGACTTTCAGGATTTCCTCTGGCGCCACAACGAGGTTGACATTTGTGGTCTGAAGTGAAACGTCTCAGTAGCTATCAGACGGATCGCAATAAAATTTGATGGCCAACTCGGGCTGAATTTTAATCTGTTTGAGTATCTGCTGCTCTGAGGCTCATTTCAACGTGTAGCTCATCCATTACGGCTCAGTCCTGCTTTGTGTTTGCTGCTACTGGGCAAATGTTAGCATGTTAGCATGCTAAGCTAAGATGGAGAACAGGGTGAGCCTTACATCCACTGAGCATGACAATGGTGACCATGTTGCCACGCTAGTGTTAGCATTTAGCTTCAATACACCACTGTGCCTGTAAGTGCAGGGTCACAGACTCTTGCTAATCTAAAAGCATCATGATGAAAAACATTTAGGAATATATACAGGACGTTTCTTAAAGTAAAGTTTGTGTGTTAGCCAACTGAATGCTGTTCATGCATTCACCGTGTTGCTAGTTTTATGTTGTAAATTAGCAGTTTTAGATATGGAATCATACTCTCATCTCATTCATTTTGGAAATAATAAACTCTAAACTCCCTGCACACAGGAGTGAGGCCACCTTGACATCGGCATAATGTATCTACAGCTGGAATCTGACATTAAAAACCAGTCAGGGTGAGAAACTAAACATGAATCATAAAGTCCCGTCTTGGCAAAATGTAATTCGGTGATGCGCGTCAAAGATGTGCCAGCAGTTATGAAGCTCCAGCATTCAGAGACTCAGCGAGTGTGATTACAGCCGCTGTAACTGGATGTGAGGAGAGTGTGTGTGTCTTTGAGAGTGTGTGTTCTCATGCATGTGTCTGCATGTTGCCTGTTTGTGAGGGCGACTGTGTGTAAAAGACTGAGTGAGCTTTGTGCGCGCCGGTGTCCATCACTGTTAGCTGGAGTGGATGTGTTTGTTAGTGCATGCCTTTCTCCATCACTGAGTGTCCATCCACATTAGATGCTGTGGCTGGATTAAGTGGCACTGCTGCAGGTACACGCCGGCCAGGAGTGGCTATATCTTCATTTACCGCTGGCAGCTGGTGATTTGCTCCTGTGCACATCTCACAGGCCGGTATGCATGCACACACACACACACACACACACACACACACACACACACACACACACACACACACACACACACACACACACACACACACAGTCAGGAGTAAATGGGGAGTGAAGACGTTACAACTCCAGCTGATCGACTGTGCGTATACCATGCAGCTATAGGTGTGTGTGTGTGTGTGTGTGTGTGTGTGTGTGTGTGTGTGTGTGTGTGTGTGTGTGGGGAGAGACAGAGGATAGATGGAGTGATAGGTGGTTAATGTGAGGAGAAGGCTAATCTCTACTGATGAGAGAGGAAAGATCACAGGTGAAGGTTGCTCTTGATCTACTATTACTAGTCACTATTACTATTTATGATGTCGCTGGTAACCGCATTATAAAAGCCATAAGGGACTCGAGGCCGTGCTGTATCCACAATAATGTACAGTTCAAGGGTTCAACAGTACATTATTGACGATACAGTACTGCCTCTCGTACCGTATCGCTTAAATAATACATGAAGTACTTTGTTTTTCCCAGACTGACAGCTCAGTTCCTACAATCTGATCCTCTCTCAATCTCTCAAAGTGTGTAGACTTTGTTTTATTGTCCAGATCAAAACAAACCCTGCTTGCAGTCTTCATGCTAAGCTATAGCGCTAGGAGGATTGTCGTGCTGCAGTACAGGACTGGTTCAACAAGCTGCGCTGCGTCTCTGTGAACATTCGCGTCTTTAAGTGAGAAAACTGACAAACAGGCACGCATTGTTTTTCAGCCATCTGCCAAATTTGCCGCCCGACGGGCAAAAACTAAATGATTATATATAAGAATAAGTACAAAGGAATTAGACGCACTGATGTGGGGCATGAATTACACAGTGTGCAGCAGGTGAGCCGACCAATGTTAATTTGGAGCCGGCCATGCTTACCCATGGATGTCCGTGCTGGTCCCAGCTCCCAGCAGCACCTGCTTCCTCTGCAGCTCCTGCCTGAACAAACACAAACACTTTCCATCAGCAGCGGGACATGCTTGACTTTTCCTTTTTAAAAGAGAGCGATGTTTTGGCGTGCAGCAGAACGCCGGCTGATAGCGAATTGCAAAGAACTCATCAAAAGAAAATATTACAAAAAATAAATAATTTGCTGTACAAAAACAAAACAAAAAAACGACGCCGCGTGAACTCAGACGGCGGCTGAACCGTGTGTTCATCCTGCGGCGGCGGCGCCAATCAGCTCTTTGTCCGTCTCGCCGCCCTCGGGGCGCCGGCCCGAACGCCTGGTCACACGGGTCAGGACCCTGCCAGCCGCACACACACAGACTCACAAGCCCGTGTGTGTGTGTGTGTGTGTGTGAGAGTCCATCTGTTACAATGGAGGTGCGTCGCGTGACAGATCCCTCGCCCCTCCCCCTCCTGAGGGGTGAGGTCAGGGTAATGTGTGTGTCTCGCTCGAGTTACACACCACAGATGTACGTCTCTGAACATGTACACACTGGTGTGTCTGCATCTCGCGTTGGACCCGCCTGCCTGACCCCTGCCAGCCCGGCACCACCACCACCACCACCACCACCACCACCACCACCACCACCACCACCACCACCACCACCACCACCCTCCTTTCAACACTCCCCCCCCCCTCTGTCTGTGTATTCTGAACCAGATGGGGTGCCAGGGTCACCTCTGACCCCCCCGCCGCACGGTGACTGATGGGCCCGCCTAGCCCCGCCCCCTCCATTGTACCCTGATGGGCATCTGACACCAGTCGGACTCATTTATTAAGAGCACCACCACCACGCACCTGAGCTTCTTAATAAGTCTGCCAATCAGGGTTACCCTGCAGGCGACAACTCTTTGTGCTTGCAGATGTATCAGAGGAGTGTAATCACTCATTTGTCACGCGGCACCTGAGCTTTGGAACGACGCCGACAATCGATGCTGGAGAGCCGCTGACCTGCAGCTGCAGGGTCGATGCAACCAAATGAGGACCGAACCTTTCCTCACGCCGCTGCAGCGCTGCTGAGCAGGCGGAGGGTTCATTTCACAGGTTTTGGAGAAATCTGTGGCTGAAATGTGTGCCTGGAATAACATGTTTGACAGCAACGTATATTTTTCAGGGGGGAAAGTGTCCTGATCACTTCAGGAGAGTCCAGACAGTTTCATAGGGATTATGTATTTAGTGGAAAGATGAGATTTTGAAAAGAGGTGGATGCTTTTGTAAAATTCAATTTGTCTTATTTCTGTGAGCAATACAAATGCAACTTGTGTAAAGTTGTAAAGTTAAACTACTGTTGTGTAAAGTGACTTTGAGTACCAGGAAAAACACTATTTAAATTAAATGCATTATTATTATTATTATTATTATTATTATTATTATTATTATTATTATTATTATTATTAATAATAATAATAACTTCATTCACCTCTATTGCACTGGGGGGCAGTAAGAGATCTTGCATATTAATTATTCTCTTATCTATATATAGATATCTATATCTATAGATCTATATAGATAAATATCTATATAGATCTATAGATATAGATATATGTATATATGTATATAGATATATATCTATATGTGTGAAGGTCATGAGGTGGCGGTGACCTTTGACCTTTAGCTTTCTCATCAGTTCATGCTTCATCGTCTTCTTGTGTTTTTTGTTCTTGTGAAAGCAGCGAACCAGAAAATAAATAATGATGCTTCCGTCAGAATGACTCCACGCGCACCAGGAGACGTGAGCAGCACATGTACATGAGACCTGACCCCTGAACGCTCCCCCTGCCCGAGCTGTTCCACCACCGCTCGTCTCACACCTTCCTCACAGGCAGGTGTGTGTCAGGCTTCATGGCAGCTACACAACATCAACAGCTGTTATTTAGTTGTGTGTCTTCACGCGTCCGGCCTGTGGAGCTGCTGCCGTCCTGCAGCTCGTCTCCGGCAGCAGGAGGACGCTCGTCTCTCAGGGCCTGAGGGTTTGCAGCTCCAGGACACATGAGCACAGAGATGCTAACACAGCCGCTGCAGATCTGTAATGACACCAGCTTTGTTCTGAGAACTGTTTTCTTTCCCCTGTGACGATTGCTTCCCCCCGTGTGGGGGAAGTACAGCCTACTGCCATGTGATTGTGATATTAAGTGTAATGTGTGTATTTTTGGGGGGGGATTGATCCCTATCAGTGTATCGGGGGAGATTGAAATCACAATACGGTTGCATGAGCCCGGTGGCGTGCAGATCTCGTTAGGGCAGAGGTGATAAGCCAAAAAAGTTATTTCCTCCAAAATGCCAGGGCGGGTTGAAGGGGTCAATCTCCTCCCCCGACAGAAAACACGATTATCTCTGACTTTTGGGAAAGAGATTAGGGTTTCCATCCCTTCCAGAAGCACATTGCTGTGGTGCGCTGGCCTCCATGTGGACGCGGCCAGCGCAGTGTTTGTGCTCCCGCTGTTTGTTTTATGGTTATCTTGAACAGACGCAGCGATATTACAGGCAGAAAACACGAGAAATAACAGACGAGCGGGCGAGATAAGATGAAATGTATGTGGCTGTGTGGGAAGCGGTGAAAGCGCCGCCAGAAACCACATGTGGAGCCATTTCCTCCTTTTTTCCGAATGATTGACAAACCTCATGCGAGCAGTAAAAGTGTTTTTGAGGTCTGCTCTCCATTTGTCTTCTTTTGAAAATAGATCAATTTTTGACCGGACCGGATTGAATCTCAACGAAAAACAATCCCAAAAAGCTATTTGCCATCTGCAATCAATATCCTCCGGGGGGGAAATGTGCATATGCAACAATGAACGAGCCGAGGGAAAAACCCATTCAGGGGCCTTAAAGGTCAGACGTCGACTGTGAAGTGCTGCCCGTCCTCCAGCGAGGCCCCCGGGGCCGCCATGTGAAGAGAGCGCTCAGAACGAGTTCAGTGAAAAGCACAAGCAGCCAACGCTCACATGCTGAAGGTCACGCTATTCTGAAGAAGGGCACCGTTTCCCTGAGTGGAGGGCTTTCAGGCCGGCGTGCGGCGTGCAGGCGTTCTGCATGAAGCCGCGCTGCCGTCGCGATGAAGCTGCTCTTTCAGCATCGTCTTCCTCAGGTCCACTTCGCGGTCGACCTTCAGATTCTGATATTGTTGTTTCACTCATTAGAAGTCAACGGCAGCCTCGACATGTGGGGACTGTTACTTGCATGTAACCAGACCCTTTCAAAATAAAAGCCCTCACTGGTTTCATGCAACGTGCACGTTCCTCTTCTCTCGATGACATTACGACTGAAATGAAATGAACATCTGCAGCGTGAAGCGATTTCTTCCCACGTGTTTGACCTTGGCGGCCCTGCAGGACGTCGTGCTCTTCATTTAGGAATCTGATCCACGTTTAAGTTTCCACCGGACGCGTGGCTCTGATTTCATACCGAGCATCGACTCTGCAGACGACTGTTGCATGATGGGTCTCCAGGCCGAGCGGCCGCATGAGCACATCCTGAGTTCAGCACCCACATCGCCATCAAGCCTTCATGAGACGTTCCCACATCGGCCTCCACGGATCACTGAAGGAGAGAGAGAAAGAAACGCGGAGAACAAAATGCTTTTGGGAAAAGAAGAAACGTGATGCAGAACAACAAGGTAATCTATCAAACCATCACTTTGTGAAAACTCCATCACAAATTAACATATTGTGGCAGATTACAAAGCGGATTCGAGCGGGATTAAGAACACAGACAACTGGTGCAATAATTAGAAATCCCGGCGTGGCCCGAGGTGATGCAACTCCTGTGCAAAAAAAAATTATTATGATGCGAAACAGACAAGTAATTCCAACACAGATTGGTTTGAACGCCATGTTTATGTATTATCTCCAGCCATAATTAACCTTTATTCAGGTTGTGTGAAGCGACTGCAACTCCAATCGCACATCCAGAGCGCCTTCGGTGAGCCACGCAAATTGTCGCCTCGCTGACAATCGGCGTCGTTGTTCCACGCGGCTCGATTTGGATCCGGAGACTCGACTTTGGGAAAAACTTCTAGCGGGTTAAAGAGCCGTCGCTCACTGGAAGCAGTGAAAGGCGAGGCGGTTAGCGGAGGTACTGGAGGGTGATAAAAGAAAGAAGTTTCCTTTACTGCAAAGCTAAAGCACTAAAGGGTCGTCCTCCTGTTTAATTACTCTGCCTGCAACCCCACGAGTCCTCTCTTTTTAACTTCAGATAACTTTAACTGCGCTGCTAAATGTTTGCTCTGCGCGAGAGGGACGCGCCGTTAGAGCCGCAGCCTGAACGCCGCAGCCTGAACGCTGCAGCTCCTCCAGCTCGCCGCTCGCTGTACGCGACGTCAGAGAGCGCCGCATTGATCCTGCGAGCGCTGCTGGGAAGCCTCTGGCCGCTTAATTACTCAGTGGCATCAGTCCCCACACACACACACACACACACACACACAGACACACACACTGCTCTACAGGCCGTGGAGCGTCGCGGTTGTCGAGTTGTTGCACGCGGTCAGACAGTTTCACTCGACGCTGTTGGTTTTGTAGCATTGAAACAGTTTGGGTTGTAAAAACTGGACTTGAACACGTATAATAAAGTTTGATGCGTACATTAAAAATATATGAGGGTTATGATAATTAATAAGGGGTATTATTATGAAAGATAAGTAACTGTATGCATAAGAAGGTCACTGTGTGTATTATGATGATTCAGGAGAGGATGCTTTAATAGTCTGCTTGTGTTAGAATTGTGTTACTGTCGCTTTAAGAGTCCTCTGCTTTGGTTCCAGTCCCGCCGCCTGCATCCAGACTCTGGAGGCTCTGCACATGATACTGGAGGCCCTGCAGGCAGACCGAGGCCTCATCGTGGCCCCGAGGGCTCCAGCCGTGGACCTCCAGGTCCTCACAGGCTGCAGAGGAAGACTTCCCAATCCGTTAGCGTAGCAATGCTAACTCAAAACGATACCGCCACA
Organism: Clinocottus analis; assembly: GCF_023055335.1. NCBI lineage: Eukaryota > Metazoa > Chordata > Actinopteri > Perciformes > Cottidae > Clinocottus > Clinocottus analis. The sequence goes on along the minus strand of NW_027175943.1, from coordinate 14,034,696 downwards.
ATGCCATTTACAATACAACGTGACATGGAACGGCACAAAGCTACCGATGCTTGTCGTCTCCACACTCAGCAAACTTCCATCAGCACCGCGTTGACCTCTGTGAACACTGACAGGATGGTGACCAAACGTGGACATACGAACACGTCCTCCTCAGGAGGGACTGGCTGATCCATCAGGGCAAACATATGAACTCTGTCCTCTGAAGGCCCTTCCAGGCTGATGGGGTTCCCATCTGTACTGAAGCTCATCGCGCTCCCGCTGAGGAGCGATGACGTCGCTCCAGTCTGGACTGAAGCTTCCATCAAGCTGGTTGTCCACGTCGTCATAGCTGGTGTCACACTGCAGGAACACGCACAGACATGTCGTCAACACACAGCAGCGACTCTGATCATTGAGCTGATGGACGACAGAGACTCTGTCCAACAGAGAGAGGAGTCTGACTGAAGCTGAACGACGGACAAGAGTCTGTTTCATGAAGGAATGAGGACGTCTGCATCTGATAGTTATTACAAACACCAAACTTAATAAATGTGTGCACAGAGGAACATGAGGAACAAATGTGTTCAAGTGTTGTTGCAGCTGTATGAGACGTACAACTGCTCATTGGATTTGATATGAACTATTATATATTAACTATATATATATATATATATGTATATATATACACATATATATATGTGGCTGTGACAACATGACTCTCTAAAACATTTCTCCTTCCATAACATATAGAATTATGTTATATATTACATTAAAATATAGTACATAGTTTCAATAACAAAATACTACTTTTAATTATTTTCTTGTAAAATATATTTACATAAACCAAAATACTAGTAACACATGTATTTACTTATGTCCCCAAGGGTTTTCCGTCTGTTGTACCTTTAATAAGTACATAAATAGGCCTCGTGGGGATTTAGCACGGTGAGTTAACCTTCATGTCCTGACGTGATGCCAGGAGGATGAAGCAGCATCAGCAGCTCTGAGGTCAGCACACACTGCAGGACAGAACCTATGTCACGATGCAGGCGGCCATATTTAGGATCACCTGAGCGTCTGAGTGAAATCTATCTCAACATAGCGAACACTTGAACAGATATTCCTGTGCAGCTCAGCGGTGCTTTACTGAGCCCTCGTGTCCGGACTCATCTTCAGCGACTCCACTTAACACCAGCAACACCATCAGTGTCACAACCAGGGAATGAAACAAATATGGAGCGTTCCTCCTGTGGTCGAGAAGGAAATCAAACCGTCGGACTGTTTGTTCCCGAAGAGCAATAAAACTCCACGTTTAGAGCGAGCAAACGTTTCTGTTCCTGGAACTCGTCTCCTCGCCCAACGCGATGAAATAATCACGTCTTTTCACAAGGAAACCATCTCACTGGCGACATCCTGCAGTCAGCCGGACTCACTGTCAGTGCTGCGATGGGAAATGTCCACTTCTCCTCGTTCTGAGGCCTTCAGCTCATCGTGAGTCATCCTCTCTCCATCACCAGCCTTTTCCTCGGTCGCACGATCTCCCCGCCTGCTCTCTCCCAGGCGACCCTGAAGCCTCCTGATCCCAAACAAAAGGTGGAGCTCTTGAATTGTCTTCAGGGAAGACAGAGGAGCGAGTGTAATGCATCTGTTTCCATGCAGGCGGCCAGCGGGAGCAAATATTGACACGCAATTCTTCCTCCTCTCTCCTCGTCTGGAGCGTCGCCTCCGTCGCTGCTGCGAGGGAGCGTCGGCGTCGCCGGGGAGACCGGCGTGAATGACATGTACGTTTCCCCGTCTTCCTCCCCCTCGCTCCCCTCCGCGCTCTTTGCTCGGCCTCTCGTCGCCGATCCCGCCGGTGAGAAAGCGAAGCCCTTTCCACAAGGTAAATAAGCATTAGCGGGCGAGCGAGAGGGAGAGAGAGGACATGGCGAGAGAGACGAGGAGGGGAGAGATGAAACTTGGAGAAGGTCATTTGTTGCTTTTTCAATATCCTCACTCCCTCCTCCCCTTCCCTTGTCACACCTTTTATTTCATCCAAGTGCCTATTTGTCTTTGCTTGAATTGTGTCTGCACTCCAGCGAGAGCAGCTCGCTGCTCACACAACAACACCGCTTCTGGCCGCTTCTCACCAGGTTGGACGGTTTCTCATTACGGCCTTTTTATTTACCCTGAGAGGCGGCCAGCGGGACCAGGAGACAGGAAGACGGGAAGAGGGAGGGTTCATTTCATTACTGGAGCACAATATCCTGCAGCGGGGGGCCGTGATGCAACACGTCCAACGGCTCTCATTGGACACGTTATTGATCGCAGATGCTGCCCGTTGCCTCGGTTGCAGCAACCCGGTCTGCCCTCTGTCCTTTCATCTGCTGTTCTTCTGCTGGGTGACGGCGTCGCCCGTCCTCTCCGCCGTCCTTCTGCCTTTCCCGAGCAACTCCACTCCTCCTCGTCCTCCATCTGCCGCCGCTCTCTGCATCCCCTTCTGCTCCGGCCTCCATCCCTCCATCCATCCCATGCCTCTCCTCCTCCTCCTCTTCTTCCTCCTCCTCTTCCTCCTCCTCCTCTTCCTCTTCGAGTGTCCTTCGGAGACCCTCGTGGTCGCGGCAGGAGCTCGGAGGGGAAACCAGAGAATGGAGTTCTGGGCCGTCCGAGTGTTTGCTCGCCGTCGCTCGTTTGTGGATTTCATGAATAATTGATGAAATAATAGGAAATGTAATGAGGGAGACGCTTTAAAATTCAAATTCAAATCAAACAACTCCTCCAGCTCCTCAATAAGCAGATCTGTGCCGTGATTGGCTGGAGGACGCGGCTCATTGAGGCGTGGACGGAGGAGATTAATGTGAGGATGTTTGTGTTGGTTGCACGCACACAGGTGAGTGTGTGTGTGCACAAAACGACACGTTCAAGCAAGTTAACCTTGACGTCTGCGTCTGCGTTCGGTTCGGGTAATGTGGAAACTCCTCTACTGACGAGATCGCTCGAAGAAAAACAACTACATACTGAAATAAATGCCCCGAAGCCACAGCGAGAGCTGCACATAGATATTAATATCAAAGCACTGGAGCCGCTTGTGAAG
>NW_027175943.1:14001644-14026644 GCF_023055335.1 Clinocottus analis | reverse complement strand
TCATCCTTTATTAATTATGTGTTCGCTTCTAAATCAGTGAGATAATAGAGCCTTTAACACTTTGTTCTTTGTGTCTGTGAAACCGAGAGAAACAAGCGAGTTCATGCGGCCTCGGTTCATTACACTTCCATTGTTATGATGGAAACACTGACTGCAACTTTAAAAACACATTCGCTGCTTCTCCTGAAGCCGCTGTTTTAAACCTGCACTGCCAACTGTTTGACAAACATGGACGGAGACGTCAAGGATTACCTGAAACACTGAAACACGGTCACAGCATCAGATCACTCCTCGTGGCCAGAATGATTGACAGTGATGATGTCAGAGAGAGAGAGAGAGAGAGAGAGAGAGAGAGAGAGAGAGAGAGAGAGAGAGAGAGAGCGAGAGAGAGAGAGAGAGAGAGAGAGAGAGAGAAAGAGAGAGAGAGAGAGAGAGAAAGAGAGAGAGAGAGAGAGAGAGAGAGAGAGAGAGAGAGAGAGAGACATCATACATGTATTATTCACAAGATATCCAGATTTCCTGTCATGAACATCACTGACGTGTCCTGACGTCCAGGAGGAGCGCCTCCCATTCAGGACCTGAATATGTTCACGATCTCTTGTGTTCCCTCAGTCATGGTGTTGACGACCGGCCGGAGAACATGGCAGGGGGAACGTTGACCTTTGACCTTTGAACAAAGTCGAATCAGGTCGTCCTGGAGCTCGAGAGGCCGTCTGACCCAAAGTCAGAGCTCCTGGAACTTTCCATCACGGTCCAGCTGGACCAGAACGTTTGCAGGAGGAGGAGGAGGAGGAGGAGGAGATGGAGGGAGGAAGGGAGGGAGGAGGAGATGGACAGGGAGGGAGGGAGGGAGGAGAGGAACAAGGGAGGAGAGGAACAAGGAAAGAAGGAGAGGAACGAGGAAGGGAGGAGGGAAGAGAGGAACGGGGGGAGGGAGGAGTGAGATAAGACGTGTGAGGGGAGCAGAGCGACGAGAGCTGATCTCTATTGATCACCACAGACAGCTTCATTATCAGCACTTTACTGGACACACAGTGAATTCACAACCACTTCCTACTGTGTGTGTGTGTGTGTGTGTGTGTGTGTGTGTGTGTGTGTGTGTGTGTGTGTGTGTGTGTGTGTGTGTGTGTGTGTGTGGTATCGAGTACAACTGGACAATATAGTCGACCGTGTTACATTCACTTTGTGTCAGGCAGAAGAGAAAGTCTTCTGCTTGTTTGTGCTGATGAAGAAGTGACAAATAAAACTGACTTTAACTTTGAAAATACATGAAAACAATTGGACGCAACAGTCGGCCATGTTAACGGAGTCAGAAGGCCTTTTCATAAGCGAACTCTGACCCGTATAGTTCAAAAAGGCGCTGTTCTTCACAGCGTGGTATTTGACTCTCTTTAATAAACATCGTCTTGTAATCAGATTACTTTGATCCCATCACATCGGTCCTCCCTGTGCGTCACATTCATGACTCACTGAGCCGTTCAGTCTAGGAAGTGTTGAGCGATGGAGGACGGAGAGAGGATGAGAGGATGAGAGGATGAGAGGAGGGAGGAGAGAACAACACAACAAAATGCTCTGTAGTGAGCGACAGCAGCGAGGCCGTGCTCTGCTCCACGCTGTGAAGGACGCCACGATGAACACGGCTTCTGAAGGTCAACATCCACGTCAGCGCAGAGAAAAACACGAGGAGAGAAGTAACAAAGTACTCAAGTACTCAAGTACTCAAGTACTGCAAGAGAGGAGCAGCTCCACTGCAGAGCGTTTAATCTGCCCAAAAGAAACGTTAATCTGCCCAAAAGAAACGTTAATCTGCCCAAAAGAAACGTTAATCTGCCGTCTGACAGGATTACAGGATGAACTGTCAACACCTAGACACATGAACACATGAACACATGAACACCTGAACACCTGAACACATGAACACCTGAACACCTGAACACATAAACACATGAACACCTGAACACATGAACACTTAAACACATGAACACTTAAACACATGAACACATGAACACCTAGACACATGAACACATGAACACATGCACACATGAACACCTGAACACATAAACACTTAAACACATGAACACATGAACACATGAACACCTAGACACCTGAACACATGAACACATGAACACATGAACACATGAACACATGAACACATGAACACATGAGCACATGAACACCTAAACACCTGAACACCTGAACACATAAACACATGAACACATGAACACATGAGCACATGAACACATGAACACATGAACACATGAACACATGAACACCTGAACACCTAGACACCTGAACACATGAACACATGAACACATGAACACATGAACACATGAGCACATAAACACATGAACACATGAACACATGAGCACATGAACACATGAACACATGAACACATGAACACATGAACACATGAACACCTGTAGTCTCACAGTACATCGATCGCTCCTGTGGACACAAAGTAAACTCACGTTTGTATAAATATGTATTCGATCAGCTCTTCCTCACAATCCTGCTGACGTCTCATCAGGTTATAGAACTTTACACGCTGCCTCTTCCTGATAGGCTGACGGCACTTTTACTCATTGATGAGTCGGCAAATGAAAAGGAGTTGTTGAATCCGTTCAGAGTGTTTACTCCAGGTGTTGTGTCTCTTTGTGCACTGCATGTAACGCGTGTGAGTTGTAGACGTCACCTGGACGCATCCAGTCATCTTACATCAACTTCTCTCTCAGGTGTTTCACCCTGCAGGAGTCACCTGAGCCTCCACAACGGAACTCAATGAGAAGAACAACAGCAGACGCTGCCACTCGTCAACGCTGGAAACGCACAAAGCAGGACCCTGAACGCCTCATCCTCAACACGCCTCATCCTCAACACGCCTCGTCCTCAACACGCCTCATCCTCTACACGCCTCATCCTCTACACGCCTCATCCTCAACACGGTGGAAAGATGAACTCTGAGCATCATGACGAGTGTGAGCGACACATGTACAGAGAGACATTAAATACACACAATGAGGAGTGGAATAAAAGAGCAACAGGTGAGCTCACCATTCCAGATGTTTTACGTAACGTAGCGTTCATGTCATCAGCACGTCACAGACTGTTCTGCACAAAGAAAAGCTTCTTTTGCTCCGTCCTCCTCACACAATTACAATAAACTAAAGACGTGAAAGTGTTGCACAACCCGAAACACGGCGGCCAACATGCCCGAGGACGAGCCGTCCCTGAACGCAGCACCAGCTGGTCCTGATCGACCAGCAGCAGCGTCTCATGTGAAGAGTCAGCAGAGGGAAGGGGAGCGGGGGGAATGCATGTTCACTTCAAATCTCCTTTCTTTCCCTTTCAGCCCCCCCCCCCCCCCCCTCTCCACCTTCCTCCCCCCTCCTCCCCCTCCTCCCCCACACACCCTTCGCCTCATATCTTCCTTTCATTACCTGGAGAGGAAGCGGCGGAGGGGAGGGAGGGAGGAGGGAGAGATTGAACGTAGTTAGTGGTTGCTGGAGTTAGAGGTGTGTGTGTGTGTGTGTGTGTGTGTGTGTGTGTGTGTGTGTGTGTGTGTGTGTGTGTGTGGAGGGGGGAAGAAAGAATGAGCGAAGGTTGGCGAGGAGTTGCCTTGGCAACGGGGAGCGGGGCCCTCGTTAGCGCAGCAGGTGCTAATGGGGATAACGAGGGAGTGTTGTGGGGGGAGCAGAGACCTTTACCTCTCCCAGCATCCTTTGCTCCAGTTCTCTCTCTCTCTCTCTCTAGCTGCTCTTCTTCCTCCTTTTGCTTTAGACATTGTCCCCCCCTCCTCTCCTCCTCTTCCTCCTCCTCCTCCCTGTACGTCTCCCCCTCTGTCTTCCTCTTCTTCTGGTCCATCCCTCCGTTCCACTTGAAGCATCTCTCGTCATTTCAGCTGCACCGGTTGCACTCGTTTCAACAACTACCGGCCCTCTTCCCCCTCCCTCCTCTCTCTCTCCCTCTCTCTCCCTCTCTCTCTCCCTCTCTCTGTCACTTTTCTTCTCCGATCCATTTTTGCCTCCCTCTTTAAGCCTCGTCCTCCCCTCCATCCTGTCCTCCATCCAGCCTCACAGTACTTCAAGATGGAGGGAAAATAAAGTCCTCCAGCGGCTCTTTAGATGAAGAAGAAGAAAAGCTGAGGGGATTGTGAGGGCAAGGGAGGGAGAGAGGGAGGATGGAGAGAGAGAGAGAGAGAGAGAGAGAGAGAGAGAGAGAGAGAGAGAGAGAGAGAGAGAGAGAGAGAGAGAGAGAGAGAGGCCATTCAAATCAATACTTGTGTTTGTCAGGTTGTATTTTTCTGCTGCCTCGTGTTTAGTCCTCCCCCTGTATTCTTTCTCAGTATCTCTCTTGCTAAACACACACACACACACACACACACACACACACACACACACACACACACACACACGCTCGCTCCGGCCATGAACCCAGCAGCCGCCGCCATTTCAGGTTGTTTTCTCTCGCCCGGCGCTTTCTCTCTCTCCCTCTCTCTCTCTCTCTGTCTCTCTCTCTCTCTCTCTCTCTCTCTCTCTCTCTCTCTCTCTCTCTCTCTCTCTCTCTCTCTCTCTCTCTCTCTCTCTCTCTGGCCATTTTGCCGTCTCCACAAAGCCTCTTCATCCGGCTTTCAGATAGAGGACAGATCTTCCGCCGCCGCTTCATGAATTTTCCAGTTCATACAACCTGATGCTAATTAAAACACAAGTGCCCAAGGCCCGGCCACTCATCTGCACAAAGCAAACACAGGGACTCCATCGACGCTGCCAAACGTGTTCTGCCACAAATATGTTCGCTATCCACTGAAGTGTGAGGCTGATGAAACACCCAACAGCTTCTGGAGGTCAGCTGTTGATGGAGACGTCCGCGTCTCACCGGTAAATCACACGCCTGCACTGTGATGCCGAGTGAGGGCTGACCTTTGAGTGATTTAGTCTGCAGACCAGAAGGCCCAAGGTGCATGTGCACCTTTACCTAAATGCAAATGTTCCCAGGATGCAAACCAGAAGCTCCCTCTCTACATACACACACACACCGTGTGTGTGACGTCGCTCACCGAGCTGCAGGAGCAGCAGCATCACACGCTGATGCTCTGGCTTCACTCCTGGAAACTCACGTTGAGTCTTCACCGGCGCCTCGAGGCCACGAGAAGAGAATCTCACGGATCTTCAAACTACCAACAACAGTGAAAAAGTGTTTTTCTTGCTTCCATTTTAAGTCCCAGCATGCCCATTCAGACAATCTTTTGGCTTAAAATACATAATCTTTCCATTTTTGAACCGAAGGACACAGTTTCTTGACTGAAGCTCCTTCCTAACAGGACAAGACTTTGTTTTATTGTGATTGTTGTTGCAGGTTCTGATTCTTTAGGTCCTAATCTTTCCATAAAGGTGTCTTATTGACGCTCCAGGAGGCTTTTTTAGTGAATCTGGCTCATATCATGCTGGATGTTCATAGTTACCATCAACATATCTTTTAAAAGTGATTTGTTTTGCAGATACACATTTTTTTCCAAGACTTTGCTGAACAAATCCAAACAATAAACACAAGTATTGTAATAATTTGGGGTTCCTACGACAGAGAAAAGACAGAGAAAAGAAGTCTGGAGACAGAACTGCTTCCAGAGTTTAAAGAGTTAAAGTCGTGCGTGTTGTGATTTATTTGTTGTCTTTCATCGCTCTGCACTCTGCTGCACGTGCAGTTGTGTTGACAGGTTTTTGTTAAGTGGTCGTGAAAACGTTCTGCAAGACACTGAAAGGAAGCAACACACTCGAATTGTCCCACCCATAACAACTGTGTGTGTGTGTGTGTGTGTGTGTGTGTGTGTGTGTGTGTGTGTGTGTGTGTGTGTGTGTGTGTGTGTGTGTGTGTGTGTGTGTGTGTTCCAGCAGTCTGTTTGGTCGCTGCCTGGTTAGCTGCTAATAGAGAGCAGAGGCGTGAACACAGGAAAGAGCTTGAATCTGGTATTCATAATCTATATTTACTGCATATGTAACAACACTCTTTCTAACAACAAGTTGAAACAACAAACACATACAGTAGTGTTCTAATATTATTATTAATGACATGTTTCACACTGGCTGGTGTCTCTCCTGCGTTGTTGGCATCAGGTTAAGTTAATAACAGTTTGAAGTCGTTTTAAATCTCTTTCCCATCAGATAAAACCAGCGACAGCCGCTGACAACAAGTTGTTGTCTTCAGCAGAAAAACAACCTGTGTTGGTCCAGGATGAACCAGGAAGCTGTGACATAGTTATCTATAGTGTGATTATTCATCAGTAATATTTACTCGCAGCCGCGATGCAAAGCATATTAAAGAGTTTATTAATTTACCAGCGTGTTGTCTCCTTCAGGGTCAAACTTTATCAGATGAAGACACTCATCCAGTCTGTCTTTGTTCAGTTAAACCAGGTCACAACATCTGCTGCTGACTGCACAACACACTTCAACACTACACAATATCTTCACACTGGGGCAGAAGTCCGCTGCTCACGTTCAGCAGGTTTTCATTCACAGATGAAACCATGTTGGACTGAAGGCCTCCAACACGTGAACATGCGCCCTCCTGCGCCGCAGCGCTCACCTGCTGGCTCTGACTGTTTCCCCTGAAGGGCGACGCGTCGCTGCCACGCCCGTCTGCAGACAGACGCATGCAGCCGGGGGCGATGAGGTCAGAGCACGCCAACATGAACGCTCCATCAACAAATCCACTCCCTCCTGGCTCCTATCTTGTCTTGCACTGCGAGGAGGAAGGAACCAGCAAGACCTCCAGCCACACACTGAAATGATGGAACCAGCGCGTTATTACTGCCATGAAACACCGCTGGCGTTGAACACACGGAGCAAAGCGCTCGTCGTTGGATCGCTAAACGATCAGACTGCAGTCCCCTCAGAAACCTCACAGGTGTTTCCTCCAGAAGCGACGCTGCTGTGAAAGAGTGTGAACTCACCCTGCAGAGCCACATCACAGCAGATTATGCATTTATTGTGTTAGATAGAGGACACATAAGTAAGTTCAGTGATGCACAACCAACAAGGACACTGTAGCACACACACACACACACACACACACACACACACACACACACACACACACACACACACACACACACACACACACACTCATGATCCTGAATGAATAAACCAGCAATGTAGAGGACTAACTCAAGGACTATCTCTCTCCTTTGTCTCTCTCTCTGTTTCCCTCTCGCTCTCTTCACAAAAATAAACCAGGTGTGCATCTGGCGTTCCCTCCTCCTTCTACCTGCCTGTCACCTGGGGGATGAAGGGATGAGAGAGTGAGAGAGGGAGAGAGAGAGGGAAGAGGAAATTCCCAGCAGAGGAGACAGCAGGGCAGACATTCCTGTGAATGGGAACAGCCTCCTGCCTTTCATCCTGCGAGGAATCAGGTCCAGAATGCTCGGGGGCAAATATGACCCTTAAACTTACTCACACACACACACAGACACACACACAGACACACACTCACTCACAAAGAGCACAGCGTCTTCTGAAACAGCTGGATAAAGACATCATCTGTCATGGTTGTCAGCTCACGCCCCTTGCTTCTCGACAACAACACGCACATGTACGGCAGCGCGCACACGCTGGATGAAATATGTGTGTGTGTGTGTGTGTGTGTGTGTGTGTGTGTGTGTGTGTGTGTGCGTGTGACACCCTCCCACCTCCTCTAAATCACATGGACAAACACACATTCGTCCTTCGCTCTCATCTCTCTATAATAGTAGGATAGAGACGTCATCTGTCACACTCAACTGTCAACTGCCCCAAACACAGCCGCCCACCTGTCCACGCACACACACACACCTCAAAACCTACACACACACACGCGCACACACACACGCGCGCGGACTAAACAGATGCAACCGCATCCCCTCACACATCAGAGCGTTTCTATCTGTAAACACTCCAATTACCTGAGAGCAGCAGGAGGTCTGGGGGGAAATTGCAGCTTCATTATCATAGCAGTTATTATGTTAACCCACGTGTCATGTGTCATGGCCACACAGAGACACACACAGAGACACACACACACACACACACACACGTAATGGCGAGGTCATGCTATCTGCTGACAGCACTTCCACATGTGGACAGACGGTCGTTACAGCAAAATACATTCAGGATGAGAGGAAAACGGATGTATGTATAGACGTGTGTGTGTGTGTGTGTGTGTGTGTGCGTGTGTGTGTGTGTGTTCATATGAACAGCCGCATTGAGCTGCAGCTGAACACAGAGGCAGTCGACTTCTGTGACGTATCGTCCGACATCCTGTAACGACGTTAAAGCGATAACTGCTCAGTGGCCGACTGCTTCCTAACACACTTCCTCCTCCCGCCTTGCTTCCTAAGACACTTCCTCCTCCGGTGTTGCTTCCTAAGACACTTCCTCTTCCGGTGTTGCTTCCTAAGACACTTCCTCCTCCGGTGTTGCTTCCTAACACACTTCCTCCTCCGGTGTTGCTTCCTAACACACTTCCTCTTCCTCCTGCGTTGCTTCCTTTCACACTTCCTCTTCCTCCCGCCTTGCTTCCTAACACACTTCCTCTTCCTCCCATGTTGCTTCCTTACACACTTCCTCTTACTCCCGCCTTGCTTCCTAACACACTTCCTCTTCCTCCCGCGTTGCTTCCTCACACACTTCCTCATCCCGCCTTGCTTTCTAACACACTTCTTTCTCCCGCGTTGCTTCCTAACACACTTCCTCCTCCTGCGTTGCTTCCTAACACACTTCCTCCCGCCTTGCTTCCTCACACACTTCCTCCTCCCGCCTTGCTTCCTCACACACTTCCTCCTCCCGCGTTGCTTCCTAACACACTTCGTCCTCCCGCGTTGCTTCCTAACACACTTCCTCTTCCCGCCTTGCTTCCTTACACACTTCCTGTTCCTCCCGCCTTGCTTCCTAACACACTTCCTCTTCCTCCCGCCTTGCTTCCTTACACACTTCCTCTTCCTCCCACGTTGCTTCCTAACACACTTCCCGTTGCTTCCTCAGAGAGACGTTCCTCCGTAAGGAAAGCGGCTTTAAAAACAGCTCTTGAGGAGTTTCTGTGGAGAACAGCTGGAGGTCAGTCTTCTGTTGAGCTTTTAAGTCTCCATGGCTGCAGCTCTGCTCTTCTAGTTGGTGATAATAATTAATAAAACACCTCATATCTTCCAGCACATGGACAGCCTCTTCCTCTCACGCTGGTTCGGCCGTGCGGTCGACGCGAGGCGGCTTCCTAGACGCCTCGCTGGCATGTGAGCGGCCACAGTGACGTCATCCATCCCCACTTCAGTATTTATCTTGTGCTGCTGCAGCTTTACATGAAGGAAATGAAGAGGAGAGAGGAGAGAGAGGAAAGTAGAGAAAGTAGAGAGAGGAAAGTAGAGAAAGTAGAGAAAGTAGAGAGAGGAAAGTAGAGAAAGTAGAGAGAGTAGAAAGAGTAGAGAGAGTAGAAAGTAGAGAGAGGAAAGTAGAGAGAAGAAAGTAGAGAGAGGAAAGTAGAGAGAAGAAAGTAGAGAGAGTAGAGAGAGAGGAAAGTAGAGCGAGAGGAAAGTAGAGAGAGTAGAAAGAGTAGAGAGAGTAGAAAGAGTAGAGAGAGAAGAAAGTAGAGAGAGGAAAGTAGAGAGAGGAAAGTAGAGAGAAGAAAGTAGAGAGAGTAGAGAGAGAGGAAAGTAGAGAGAGAAGAAAGTAGAGAGAGTAGAAAGAGTAGAGAGAGTAGAGAGAAGAGAGAGAGGACAGTAGAGAGGAAAGTAGAGATAGTAGAAAGAGTAGAGAGAGAAGAAAGTAGAGATAGTAGAAAGAGTAGAGAGAGAAGAAAGTAGAAAGAGTAGAGAGAGAGGAAAGTAGAGCGAGAGGAAAGTAGAGAGAGTAGAGAGAGTAGAGAGAGTAAAGAGTAGAACGAGTAGAAAGAGTAGAGAGAGAGTAAAGTAGAGCGAGAGGAAAGTAGAGATAGTAGAAAGAGTAGAGAGAGTAGAGAGTAGAGAGTAGAGCGAGCCTCAGCTCAGCCTGGTCCTCACGTGAGGACCGCTCAGCCCTCTGATGGCGTCGCCGGACAAACACGTGATCAATACCGTCCTGATCCTCCTCCGACCTCGACGCTCTGACTCTCAGCGTCCATCATGTCCAGCAGGAGGTCACATGTCCTCGCTCCTCTGACCTCCACGTGGAGCGTTGCTTGTTCTGAGGATAGTTCTGAGTGTGTTCGCGGGCGTTTCGCGAGGCCGGCGGCATAAACACAAGCTGTGTTTAGGTTTTGGACGGCGCGAGCATTCCTGAACGACGGAGGAAGGCAAAGAGCTGCTGGCGAGAGACGCTGGAAGAGAACATTCAATCTGCCCAAATATGGAAACAGACATAAAACAATCAGGAAAACAGCAGGACGCTTTCAGGACAAGCGCTTTTTGTGGGCGTCCAAGTGAGGGGATTGAAATGGCCCACACACTCGTACTCGCACACACACACACATTTACACACACGCGCACACACACACTGTACAGTATCTCCATTTAAACAGGAGAGCAGAGGGAGGAGGCACATAATGGCTCAACGAAAAGCACCAGAGAGACAATTAGCTCTCGCGCATGAAGTCACAATGGAGTGTGTGTGTGCGTGCGTGTGTGTGCGTGCGTGTGCGTGTGTGCGTGTGTGTGTTTACGCGACTGTTTGTATGAGCGTGCATGCATGTGCATCGCAGCCGGCTGTATGTACGCATGCCAGTCCACTTGTTTGCTCACCAATCAAACACACACCACTCGTGTGTGCATTGTAGCTGTCACTCTTCCCCTGCCCAAAACACACACACACACACGGCCACGGACATACACACACATACGCACACACACGCACGCGCAGGCGGGTTGGCATCTGGGTTGGCGTTTGCATTGGCAGCATGGCGGCCATGTCTGGTGTCCATACAAAGAGGCAGAGCGCTGTAATCCAGACGCAGCCCTCGGTGTGTGTGTGTGTGTGTGTGTGTGCGTGTTGCACCGCGTGTGTGTGCGTGTCACCCAGAGACACAACCGTTGTCGTCGCCCTTCGTGGGTTGCGTAACGCTTTAGCCTCATTCTCCTGCAGCACATGGCGCTCTGACAACCAGACAGCGAGCGGCCGGCCTGCAGAGCGGCGCCTGCCCAGAACTCTGTGTGTGTGTCTGCATGGTTGTGACGCGTGTGTGTGTGTTTGTTTGTGTATGTGTGTGTGTAGCAATGTGGCATAATGAGTCTGAAACCACCCCAGGTGTGTATAATGTGTTCCAGCTCGGGCTGTGTGATATCACACAGATACACACAGCGACACTGTTTCACAGGTGTTGCAGAGCTGATACGCGTTTGTGTTCTCACACAACACACATGCATACGAGTTACATATCTCTCACACTCACATGGGATCTGTGCGTATGTGTGTGCGTGATTGTATATATATATTTTCTTTTCGTGTGTGTGTGTGTGTGTGTGTGTGGAGGACTCAGGTGTGGATTAGCAGGCTGGGGCCCGGGGAGCGAGCTCAGCACACAGCCTCTCCTGGGGGGGTTGGCCGGGGTGAGGAGGGGTTAATTAACAATGGCACACACACACACACACACACACACACACACCTGCGCGCACACGCCGACACACGGCTGACCCGCGCAGGTCTAAGGAAGGCGTGTGTGAACGGGAGAAAAGGTGTGTGATTGCATGGCACAGATGTGGAGAGTAAATTGGAGGCGGGCAGCCGGGCGGAGGGGAGACAGACCGACAAAGAGCTAAAGGTCAACAAACAGAGTCAGAGCGGCGCAACGCAAACACACGGAGACAAACAGGCAGACGAGCAAATACGCCAAACTAGATTGAAACTAGAGGAAATAGATGGAAACTTCAGGGTTCAGATATCATGAGACGCTGCGCAGGGAGCCGACACTGAAGCCAGGAGGAGACCAGGTCTGTCTGCTGGACCTCGTCATCTGGAGCTGACGCAGGTCCTCTGATTGATGTTTGAATCATGGACTGTACGGTTTGCATCGACCAGAAGGACGAGGGTTTTTTTACAGGTTTAACTTCAGCGTCTCTTTAACCTGTTAAACTCTGGAACCAGTTCTGTCTCCAGACCTCTTTTCCCTGTTTGAGTCGTCGTAGGAACCTCAAATTAATTCCAATACTTGTGTTTATTGTTTGTATTTGTTCAGCAAAGTCTTGGGAAAAAAATGTATATCTGCAAAAAAAAATCACTTTTAAAAGATATGTTGATGGTAACTATGAACATCCAGCATGATATGAGCCAGATTCACTAAAAAAGCCTCCTGGAGCGTCAATAAGACACCTTTATGGAAAGATTAGGACCTAAAGAATCAGAACCTGCAACAACAATCACAATAAAACAAAGTCTTGTCCTGTTAGGAAGGAGTTTCAGTCAAGAAACTGTCTGGTTTGGTTCAAAAATGGAAAAATATTACATATTTAATGCCAAAGATTGTCTGAATGGGCATGCTGGGACTTAAAATGGATGCAGGAGGATTTTCACACACGGTTTCCAAAAGGTGAAACCAGTTGTGTAACTCTGCTCAGCGTTGGACTCGTTTCCATCAGACGTGATGTCTTTGTCTGAAACTGCAGATCTTTCTTATGAAATCATTTTTGTTTTATTCATCGAGATTCACCGAGAGCCAAAGGAAGAAAACACAACTCCCATCGGACCAAATGATCCACCAGATAGAACACACACACACACACACACACACACACACACACACACACACACACACACACACACACACACACACACACACACACACACACAGAGACACTCGTATAGTGTGTGTGTGAGTGAGAACCTCGCTTCTCCAAATGGATCAATAAGACATGTGATGGAAAACAAGAAGACACACACATGACTGAATATTATAACTCTGAATATTATGCACAGGTCAATACACAATAGAAAAACATGACAGAGGGAGGAAAATACTAACAAATCACTCTGTGCCTCTTGGGACAGGAGGACAGATTAAGATTATTATAAACTCCACTAGTTTAGCATTGAACTGCTGTCATAAGAGTCAAGATGTTTTTACTGTCACAGATATCAGTTATTCTATATCATGAACAGATTATTCTGCTCCCCCTGACAGAACTACAATAAACTTAACGCGAAAAAATAAAAATAAGGCACAAAATATAAAAGATAAAACAGTATTGCACAACAATATGATAATAGTATTACTATGATACATATGACAATATTATTACTATGATAATAGTATTACTATGATGAATATGATAATAGTATTACTATGATAATAGTATTACTATGATAAATATGATAATAGTATTACTATGATAATAGTATTACTATGATAAATATGATAATAGTATTACTATGATAATAGTATTACTATGATGAATATGATAATAGTATTACTATGATAATAGTATTACTATGATAAATATGATAATAGTATTACTATGATAATAGTATTACTATGATGAATATGATAATAGTATTACTATGATGAATATGATAATAGTATTACTATGATAATAGTATTACTATGATAAATATGATAATAGTATTACTATGATAATAGTATTACTATGATGAATATGATAATAGTATTACTATGATAATAGTATTACTATGATAAATATGATAATAGTATTACTATGATAATAGTATTACTATGATAAATATGATAATAGTATTACTATGATAATATGATAATAGTATTACGATGATGAATATGATAATAGTATTACTATGATGAATATGATAATAGTATTACTATGATAATAGTATTACTATGATAAATATGATAATAGTATTACTATGATGAATATGATAATAGTATTGCTCATTGTATCTTCATACATATGCATTGCTACCTCATTGATTCAAGATGTCCAGTAAAATAAATTAAAAGGATCAAATTTGAGCAGCAGAATGGGAGGAGCTACAGAGGGGCGGAGCCAAAGAGGGGAGGAGCTACAGGGGGAGGAGCTACAAAAAGGAGGAGCCACAAAGGGAAAGAGCCATAGAGGGGAGGAGCCACAGAGGGGCGGGGCCACAGAGGGGAGGAGCTACGGAGGGGAGGAGCCACAAAGGGGAGGAGCCACAGAGGGGGAGGGCCACAAAGGGGAGGAGTCGCAGAGGGGAGGAGCTACAGAGGAGAGGAGCCACAAAGGGGAGGAGCCACAGAGGGGGGGAGCTACGGAGGGGAGGAGCCACAAACAGAAAGAGCCACATAGGGGAGGAGCCACAGTGGGGAAGGGCCACATAGGTTAGGGGCCACAGAAGGCCAGTTAGCTCGCTGCTGTCTGACACCTTTAGATTTTATTTATTTTTTACTTTTCCAACCCGTAGTTTTCAGCCGGCTGCTGACGCTGACTCCTGTGACATCACTTGAGGCAACTCATCTGACCTCACTCGGCTCCTCTGGAGCCACAGAGGTTCATGCAACTGTTTTCACCCATGCAGGACTTTGATGAGTCACATCTGGGATTCCTCTCAGAGCTTTAAGTTAAGAGTCATTCACCACAATGAACCAGCGGGGTCACGACCCGCGTCAGCTGACAGCAACAACAACAACAACAACAACAACACAGGTCTGAATAAAGTATACGCAGAACAAGAAAAACCTTTGAGGAGATGAAATGGAATAAACCTCAGGAGAGGGAATTTAAGGAGAGGCTTTTCAATTTAGCTGCAACATCATATTCTAATCAGAGATTCTTCAAATGTGCATGAATTAATTATTATTATGATTATCATCCTCTGTTTCAGTGGGGTTGGTGCAGAAGGCTTCAGTGGACCGCGTCTAATGCGGCTTCACAGGCTGCTTCAGTTCTCAGGGAAACTATTTTTAGGGATGCATGATATGGATTTTTCTGCAGTCATTACCCATAACTTCTATACCTGCCTCTCAGAGCCATAACATAATCGACCAGTTCAAGTGTTTGTGTTTTGGAAAGCAGTTCATAACCTGTAGTTTATGCACCCGAGGGCGAGAGAGGCTCAGATGTTGTGAGCATAGACGGATTATTAAATATTTCATAGCTCCGACTGAAGCGAATCGAACATATTGTCAACAAACACAAACAAAGAACACCGCTAATTAAAGCTAATAAAGGTGCATTTATTATATCTGCTAAACCCCAAAAACTATCGTGTAAAGAGTGTAACGTGTATTTCACACCAGATTGTTATAACCAGATGACGTCACAGTGGATATGATATGATTTGATCACCTATAAATCATGCTTTATCATCGCCCCGCTCTGCATAGCGCCACCTACTGTATCGAATGTGTCGATGCTGCACTTTCACATCAATTATTGGCGTTTTCAACCAATAATGTATGGGCTGTAACTGAATGATACAAATGATATCATTCAGAATGATTTGCAGAATGATACAAATACCCTCATTGATAAGGTGAAGCTAGTGATAGATATCAGAGCAGAACACCAAGCCGCCGCTGCTTTATGCGCACGATCGTTGATGGAGCGCTATCGATTCCTCCCATCGAGAAGTCTGAGTCTGAGCCGGTCACTGAGTCACGAATTGATCAGCGAGGGAGGGAGAGAGGGAGGGCTGGAGGGAGGGAGAGAGAGAGAGAGAGAGAGAGAGAGAGAGAGAGAGAGAGAGAGAGAGAGAGAGAGAGAGAGAGGTGGTCGAGCGGCATCCGTCCAGCTGCAGCAGTGTGGGCGCTGGGCAAACTTTAGGGAGGTCGTAGCGGGAGAAATGGAGGTGATTCAGGCATAGCATCTCATATATAGGAGAGCAGAGATAAAGGACACACACACACACACACACACACACTCACACACACACACCCACAGACACACACACACACACACACACACACACACAGATAGCAGACAGTCAGTGGGGAAATTACTGAGGGGCGCAGAGCGGGAGAGAGAGGCCGGCCGCCACCGAGAGAACGGAGAAGAGTAAAATGTCAACTCAACACACACATTATGAAAGAGAGAGAGAGAGAGAGAGACAGAGAGAGAGAGAGAGAGAGAGAGAGAGAGAGAGAGAGAGAGAGAGAGAGAGAGAGAGAGAGAGAGAGTGCAGACTGAGGAAGTGTGGACTGTCTGTGTTTGTATCCAAGTATCTGTGGGTTCATATATGCAAATGTCAGTGAGTGTGTGAGTGTAGTGAACAAGGTGGGAGGAAGATGATGCTCAGAGGAAGATGATGCTGATGGACGTGAGCATCCAGATGCATTCAAGTCCGTTTACATTAAAATACAACAGAATGGAGTTTGACTTGGCCCATCACCTCACTGGGTCCACCTTAACGCATCACTACATTAATGCACCATGTGATCAGTTCCATATCTAACTAACATGCAGCAGCATGTTGCTGCTAATTAAATGATCTTCATTATTCCAATAAGCCTGAGAACGTGATCTATGAAATCAATCTGCACACGGATAGTGCTGGTTGTCGTGCGTGTGTGTCTTTCCCTCCACTTGACAGCGTGCTGCTGCTCAACATGACAACTTGACAACATGACAACATGTCACCTGCAGCAGGAGGTCACGTCTCAGTGAAACGTTCCATCAGAACCAACGCTAAAGAGTTGGATATGATTATCACTTTGAAGAAGTTTGAACATCCATTCAGTTAATAAACACACACCTGCTGCTTCTCCCTGCTACTAAAGTGTGTGACAAGGACAGTGTGTGATAATCTTTATTTTTTTTGAGTGGGGGATCTATAACAATTAGAGCATGCATGTGTGGGGGAGGGGCAGCGCTCCATATGGACACATGTTCCCATCCAATATTCATGTGCTGGATTTATCTCGTTAACTATGGAGCTGATTTGCATGAACGTGTGTGTGTGTGTGTGTGTGTGTGTGTGTGTGTGTGTGTGTGTGTGTGTGTGTGTGTGTGTGCACATACATCGCAGTCATCCTGGTTGAGGTGAAACTAGAAGCCAGAAGTTACGGAGGAGTGGGCCGAGTGTGAGGAGCCAGTCAAAGCATATAGCACACACACACACACACACACACACACACACACACACACACACACACACACACACACTTAGAACACACACACGCTGTAATGGCAGCTCCAGGCGCTGCAAATGACAACGTCAAGGGCGCCCAATTTCCACGGCGACTGATCTGACTACCATTTTGCCGCCTGCCTCTGTCAAATGTGTTCGGTCAACTCTCCTAACACACACACACACACACACACACACACACACACACACGCACACACACACACACACACGCACACGCACACGCACACACACACACACACGCACACACAAAACTCCCAGAGATGCAGGATGCATGATGAAAAAGATGTGCAAACATAGATCCACATGCAACAGATCACACACACACACACACACACACACACACACACACACACACGCACACACACACGCACACGAGAGGCAGGAGTCCACATTTAGAAAAACAGAAGGAGGCTGTTGCTCTGCTTGGATGAAGCGTTCACACCAACGATCAGCCCAAACCCTGTTCCCTGCCTCCTCTCCTCGTTCCCTGTCTCCTCTCCTCGTTCCCTGTCTCCTCTCCTCGTTCCCAGTCTCCTCTCCTCGTTCCCCGCCTCCTCTCCTCGTTCTCTGTCTCCTCTCCTCTATAGATGGAGTCTATAGAGCGTTTTCACGTGACGTCATCTTCTCATGCGTGCCATCTTGGGGTTCACCTCGTTAGCCTGCTGCTAGTGGGAGTCAATGGGTTTTGCTCTGGGTTTTGTGTACTGGAGACAAGTTTTTACACACAGGAACGTTTCAAGGCGTACAAAAGTCTGCAGGCTTCTGCCGTGTTCACACCAAAAGCGTAACGCTTGTTTCCCTGATTTTACTCGCTCGACACGTTATGTGGTGAACTCGGTTTTTTGCTTTTTCGCAACCAGTTGCGGCGGAAAGCCGGCGCGGCTTGAGTCTTGTTACAAGTAGTTAGCATCATCACATAGCCCGGTCACTTCCTGTAAAACAGTTTTCATTTCCACTGTCGACAATAAGACATTAACAACTATTTCTGTGTTATGCTTGTTGTGTAAATACCACCAATAAAACAAATGCCGGAACATTAAGCGCCCCGTGTCTGGGTTCATACTATTCTCTGTGTCTGGGTTCATAATATTCTCTGTGTCTGGGTTCATAGTATTCTCTGTGTCTGGGTTCATACTGTTCTCCGTGTCTGGGTTCATACTATTCTCCGTGTCTGGGTTCATAATATTCTCCGTGTCTGGGTTCATACTATTCTCCGTAGTCTCACAGCTGTCTCCGGCTCCAGGACGAGTGTCTGGGTGAAGCCGCTTCCAGCTCATTCAGGACCAGCAGTGACTGTTTGGCTGCCGTGCTGAGAGCTGTTCCCATGTCGCCAGTGTTTTATTTTACCTTGAAATGAATCACAGAGTAAAGGCAGACATCGCCCCACCGAGTTGCCATGTTCATGGCTTTCTCCCAAGTTTCCATCCACAGTTCCTTTTGCACAAGTGAAAGACATTGATTTTCACTCAGCGAAAAAGCTGAAGGAGATTATTGATGAGAGTGTGTGAATGGAAACGTGCCCACAACCCGATGTATCAACAAACACATGAGAACAGTCCTAACGCTCAGACGGGAGTGAAACCGAAGTAAGTTAGTTGCATTATTTGAGAAGCTGGACAAGTTGAAGTACAAGTCTGTCTTGTTCAGCTGATAATATTCTGAATCATTAGTCCCTCATCCAACAATAAGGCACAGTACAATAATCACAAGACGCCGTTTTGAACTGAAATTGTGTCTCCTTCAGGATATAATAGTCATTTCTTAAGAAGAGCGGCATAAAACACAGCAAAACAATGCTGTGCATGAACCCAACATGGCCGCCAAAGCTTGTTGTGGTCACATGGGTGAATGCGCTCTATAGATGCAGTCTACAGGTGTTCAGAGAACACGGTGACCATGCCTCTACACCTGTGGTGCTCACACTGTGGGGCGCGGCCCTCTCCTGGGCCGTGGAGGTGTTGCAGGTGGGGCGAGGCCCTCTCCTGGGCCGTGGAGGTGTTGCAGGTGGGGCGTGGCCCTCTCCTGGGCCGTGGAGGTGTTGCAGGTGGGGCGTGGCCCTCTCCTGGGTCGTGGAGGTGTTGCAGGTGGGGCGCGTTATGGTGTCAACGTTTCCCGACTCTCTGGTTCTTGGCGTTTAGCCAATAGATGATCTCCAACTGTTCTTCTACTAATAACTAATAATTTAGTAGAACTCTGTTCTCCTCAATGTATTAATAAGTTAACATTAAAATGATCATCTGCTTATTAAATACATCAAACCATCAGAGCTCAGAACTTCACAAACTTGTGCATTTCTCTGACAATTTACACTTTTCATCCTGTATCAGGACAAACATGAAAAAACATGAGATGTGATGTTCACGAGCAAACTCACAAACTATTTCTTGAATAATAATACGAACAATACTAATAATAATACTAATATTAATACTAATGTTGGTGAGCATTGCTGTGGTTCAGGAGGACGATATGAACATATGGAGAGGAGGAAATATGCTGAAAACCTGTAAACTGGACTTAATGATGGCCAGGGGTGTCATTCAAGACACACACACACACACGCACACACACACACACACACACACACACACACACACACACACACACACACACAAAACATTTTGGCTGGCCTCAATTCAGTGTCTTGCTTCCTCCCTATTTCCTCTTTCTCTCTCACGCACACACACACACACACACACACACACACACACACACACAGACACACACACACACACACAGAGACACACACACACACACACACACACACACACCTCTCATCTCCGGCCAGGCAGTCGAAGCGGGGTCGGAGTTCAACTCGGTAATGGAGTCTCTCCCACCTGGCGGTGTCAGGTAATACACAGAGGGGGAGGTGTGTGATTGTACATGTGTGTGTGCGTGTGTGTGTGTGCATGTCTGTGTGTCTGTGTGTGTGTGAGTCCGTGCGGGGTGGCTGAAATGGGGCCGAGCTGAGTGACCCAAATTGTGGCGGCAACCTTGAAGAGCTCAGGTGGTGCACTATGAAAAATAAAAAGTACGAGTTAGAGAGAGAGAGAGAGAGAGAGAGAGAGAGAGAGAGAGGGAGAGAGAGAGAGAGAGAGAGAGAGAGAGAGAGAGAGACTGCATGTGAAGGAAGGGGGAGAAGGAGGGAGGCGACTCTGTGGTAATACGTGTCCTTAAACTGATTTCAGTTGTTTTCAGAACAAGGTGCGGTCCTCTCATCTCGGCATGGCACTGCTGCTGATTGGGGGCAGTTATGTGTGTGTGTGTGTGTGTGTGTGTGTGTGTGTGTGATTGTGTTTGTGTGAGAATCATGAAGGGGAAAAAGTAAAAAAGAACACGTGTGTGAATGTCTTTGTGTACGCATACCTCATGTGCATTATGCTTCCTCACCTCGATGCAATCACTGCTTTTTTTGGCTCTCTGTGTGCCACCGCTCTGTGTGTGTGTGTGTGTGTGTGTGTGTGTGTGTGTGTGTGTGTGTGTGTGCGTGCAGAGAGCCGTGATAGGCTGAGCAGCTGGCTGTTTCTCGTGTCTCTGATTAGTAATCAGCCGGCATTGTGCCTGCATGCAGATTGTTGACGGGGCGGGTGGCGAGGCGGCCTCGACGCCATGAACCTCATCAGAGCCCCGATCCGGAGCCCTCGATTGGCCTTTTAAGTTCCTGCTCGAGTGCATTCAAATTGATTCTAATGGCAGGTCACGTGGTTGCTCGACGGACACCAAAATCACGCTTCTGTGTCTCTGGGGGAGGACGGCGGGCGCCATGAGGGAAGGCTCGTGACGCCCTGCAGCAAAGTGAGAGATGTTGTGCAGCGTCGCGGCGTCAACGGGGGTTACAGCGGGGCAACAGGTTGAGACTCAACTCTTAAGGTTATGTACATAAATGGTTTTATTTGAAGTTTTTATCATAAGTTGTTGCGCACAGATTGTGGAATATTATGCAAGAAAAAAATATATATTTCTCGGAATGAGGTCGACTTTCCGAGAGAAATTTCAAAGTGTGTTCCTCCTTTGTTCCTTTCACAATAAAAGCCCCGCTCATAGACACTCCAACTCACTTTTGCTAACAAAGGAAACACAATACATGCGCCCAGGGTGGCGGAGGTCCAGACAGCCTGCCAGACGCCGCTCTGGGTCACAGCCCCCTCCCAACCTTTTATTTTAAAAGGGTCGCAAACCGTCGCAAATTGGCATCACTTGTGGCACGAGTTGTTTTGATGCCAAACATCCGCAGGGGAGCGTTTGTGTTGCTCGCTCGACATCGCGGCCTCTAAGAGCTAAATCACTGTAATAATAAGCAGCATCTTTGCATCAAGCTCGTCTTTAAAACACCTCCACCGACCTGCTGCCGCCTGGAAGGAGCAGTGTTTTAATGATCACTGCTCCTCGCGGCCATGCGTTTCATTTGAGTCGACACAACGCACAACACATGAAACACAAAGCTGGTGGCGTTCCCGCTGCCAGAAATACTCGGCTTCAATTTGGCCTGTGATGAAGTTCTTCAAACATTTGTCACGCATATTTGTTTTGACGACGTTTGGCTCCATTATTTCTGCATTTTTTCACGCGGCTGAAGAACATATGGCCGCATCATGAATAAGAGCTTTTGTTGAGGCGCTTTGTCACTCTGACTCGCCGTGATGGATGTGTGTGAGCCCGCCGCTGTGATTTATGGCACCGGAGGGAAGCAGCCTGCACGGCCGGGTGAGGGAGTGTGTGTGTGTGTGTGTGTGTGTGTGTGTGTGTGTGTGTGAGTGTGAGTGTGTGTGTGTGTGTGTGTGTGTGTGTGTGTGTGTGAGTGTGTGTGTGTGTGTGTGTGTGTGTGTGTGTGTGTGTGTGTGTGAGAAAAAGTAAAAGTCCATTAAGATGACCTTGAGAGGAACTGGCTGTAAATAAACAATGAAACTGAACGTGCCGGGCTTTGACGTCTGTGTGTGTGTGTGTGTGTGTGTGTGTAAGTGTGTGTGTGTAAGTGTAGGTGTGTGTGTGTCATGCGTAGTGTGAATGTTGTGATACTTTACCCTGTTGCAGTCTTATGGAGCCTGTAATGTTATTGATATCATTTCATTTTTACTATGGACACTCCCGATACTTTGTCTGTGTGTGTGTGTGTGTGTGTGTGTGTGTGTGTGTGTGTGTGTATGTGTGTGCGTGTTGTGTGTGTGTGTGTGTGTGTGTGTGTGTGTGTGTGTGTGTGTGTGTGTGTGTGTGTGTGTGTGTGTTAAATAGAACATTCCTGTTGTTGCTTTGCTTCCAACTTCTTTCCTACTTTAACTTTCTTTAAAAACAGTATGTTCCCTCCTTTTCAACAGCACCTCTCCTCTCCTCCCTCCTCCTCCTCACCTCTTCTCCTCCCTCCTCCTCCTCCTTCCCCCCTCTTTCTCCTTCTCTTCCTCCTCCTGCTCCTCCTTCTCCTCCTCCTCTTCCTCCTTTCCTCTCCTCTGTGGTGATGTGTTCTGGGTCTTCATCCCATGAGGTCTGTTAGCTGCTGATCATCCTCATAAACTCACTTCATTAGAGCTCAGCTCGGCCGGCTGGCTTCCTGTATAGGAGCTCTCTCTCTCTCTCTCTCTCTCTCTCTCTCTCTCTCTCTCTCTCTCTCTCTCTCTCTCTCTCTCTCTAGCGGCGTGTCTTCCTCCTGGCGGGACGTCTGGGCCCGACTTGATGATGCATTTAGGATTCTGACCGTGTGCTTCTGTGGTGAACGCTTGACTTTGAAGGCAGCGTGGCGTTCTGCAGCGAGGGCACTGGGCATCCAGCCTGGTGAGGTTTGGCAAACGTTAGAAGTCATTGTGGAGCGCGTAACAGATGATGGAGGAAGTAGCATTTAAAATGCGTCTTGTTTACTGCCAGTTATTCCTCTGACGTCGAGCCGATGGGCGTGGCCTCCACGTAGCGAGACAGCGTGAGTCATGTTCCAGATGCTGGATAGATGATGTACTTCTCTAACAATGTGCCATGTTTCTCATTTAGATTTGGATCAATACACCTCTGCACACTTTAAATAAACTCTGCGTTTCACACGGTGTCTAAAAGACCCCAGAACAGCGTCTGTTCTCACAGAGAAGTGAACCACAGAGGCCACTAAAAGCAACCCGAGCAGCGACTCGCAGTGAAAATAAATGACCTTAAAGGAGGAGGGAAACTTTTTCCATGAATAATATAGGAGCCATTCAAAGCACGCAGATGGATTATGGGCTTGAGATTGACAAGGACGCCTCTCAGCGGGGTTATTAGCTGGAAAGACCATACTGGCAGTTTTGCACATTTGAGTCCATTAACTACAAATCACATATACTTCACATCAGTGCTGACCATTTTCCAATGCACACTCTAAGTTGCAAGATTGATTTCCCAACTCGCTGCTAATGCAGTTGTGAGAAAGTCCGCTCAAAGAAATCTCTCCTTTCAGCAATATTTGACTCGGGGACTCGTCGTCTGTCTGTAACGTGGTGCAGGTCTCCTGCCATGTTGTGCATGTGCACAGCTGACTGCTGCAACACACTGCTGCAACACATATCTTTACATTTACTTTTCTTATATATTGATCTGAATATTTTTTCCCTCAATTAACCGATTCACCGCTTTGTCTCAAATCAGAATAAAAGTGAAAATGATTTTTTTATTTTCCCTGAGCCCAAGAGGAAATTTTTAAATGTGTATTTGTGAGTAAAAGTTCACTTTGACAGTTTATTCCGTTTATTTCATGTATAGCAAAGAGAAGCAGAACATCCTCTTATTCTAAAAGCTGGAACAATTATGGCTTAAAAGGAAGAAGGACTCAATATTATTAAAAAAAACAATAATTACAGGTTGATTTTCTGTCCATTGACTAATCAGTCGAGCCACTAATCATCTCACCTCAGAGTCTGTAATGGTCGCGGTTCATTAAGCTGCTTTCAGACACGCTCCTCTTTAAGTACACGCCACGGCGGTTTGATTGCTCTCACGTCTGGATGAAGGTGACGATGGTGATGTCATCAGGTCGCCCGAGTGACGCCTCTCTGGACGAAGCCGGCGTGAGCCGAGCGTCCTCCATTCATGATGCACGAGGTGAGGAGAGGACGGCAGGAAGCCATCGCTGACCCGAGCATGAAGACGCTGAGAGGACAACATGCAACACAACACACAACACAACACAACACACACAACACAACACACACAACACTACACACATGAGCCGCCTCCAGGAATAAAACGGCCTCCATGTGTTTGTCTGGTCGCACTTCATAATAACTACACAGTGTTTAACATTAGTAAAGCCTGAGAACTCTTCATCATCTATAGAGCTTTGATCAACATGAACACTCATTAGTATGCAACTCATAACTATACTTATGTTTATTCTAGATTAAAAAACTTCATTATACATTTCATTATTGAAGGTGGGCGTGTCTTATTGAAGGTAGGTGTGTCTTACTGAAGGTGGGCGTGTCTTATTGAAGGTAAGCGTGTCTTATTAAAGGTGGACATGTCTTATTG
The DNA here is from genome assembly GCF_023055335.1 of Clinocottus analis. Lineage (NCBI taxonomy): Eukaryota > Metazoa > Chordata > Actinopteri > Perciformes > Cottidae > Clinocottus > Clinocottus analis. The sequence goes on along the minus strand of NW_027175943.1, from coordinate 14,002,141 downwards.
AAGGTGGGCGTGTCTTATTGAAGGTGGGTGTGTCTTACTGAAGGTGGGTGTGTCTTACTGAAGGTGGGCGTGTCTTATTGAAGGTAGGTGTGTCTTATTGACGGTAAGCATGTTTTATTAAAGGTGGGCGTGTCTTATTGAGGGTGGTTGTGTGAGTACTTCAACTTGCCTTGTATTGTTGTATTTAAATAGTATAGTGTAGTATGAAAAGTATATTTTATCAGGTACATTTTATCGTGAGTGTGACTATTTCTACCGTTGGTGTTCGAGGGTCGAGGGGTTTATAAATGATGTCTTCAGTGTGTGCTCATGCGTCACTAACAGTACATAGTTATTATAAAGTGCTACCGTTTGTCTCTTCAGACCAGGCGTTCACATGTCAGGCGGCTTTGATCGGATTAAAACGGGCCTGAATGGCCTCATTGATTGGCTGTGAAGATGGATGGTGGTCAGAGAGCCATTAAACGTGACCCTCCCCTCGTGTCAGAGTCAGAGCT